>NC_069120.1:43876417-44476417 GCF_025612915.1 Magallana angulata | reverse complement strand
TTAAGCTGATTTTATCATACCTATTGTTCCTCAGGTGAGCGATGTGGCCCACGGGCCTCTTGTTTGTTTGTTGTTTTTTTTTTTGGGGGGGGGGGGGGGGGGGGACATGAATTTCATTATTTTATCATCATTAATGAAAAAAAGTTATGGTCGTATTAGAACTTGGAATTTGAGGTTCAGTAGTATGATGTCATATTTGCTATGCTACAGATTTATGAAATTAAACAATTTAATAAAACGCATCAATCTCTGTGTTGTGACATGCTGTCGATTAGGGAAATGTCACAGGTTTCCTAGGGAGGTTTTATGGTGAAAACATAGTATCTAGCTACCTTTTAAATAATCTTTTATAAATTTATTTCAATAATGCACTTATCACGCATGCTGTTAAATTACATGTATCTATTTAATTTTTTAAAGACTCTCAAACAAAGTTTAAAGACTTACTGTGTTTTTCCACATTTAGATAAATTTCATTATTTGCTCTGTTCTCTACAAATTCATAATTTACTCTCTTTTTTCTACAGGCAAGGAAGACCAACTCCTGCTGTGTAATATTATGATCACACTATTCAGTAGAGAAGCATTGTTTTATCTGTTGATTTTACTACATTTACATATCTGTGCTCTTGGTACAGCACAGACATATAGCAGCTTGTAATGATACACAAGAAGTTATCAGTACTTGTGAGGAAGGCTTCAGTTCTTGCTTTTGAAGATTGACTAAGTAACCTAGCTAGGGACCAGCACTGCAGTGTTGAATATTTACAGCTTGTCATTTGTATTGATTTCCGATTTGTGTCAGGAATTTAGTTTTTTATATCAAATTAAGTGCTATACATGTAGTTTATTTCACTTTTTTTTTTGTTTTAACAAAATGATGATTATATGTATTCAATATTTTTAAAAAATGTGTATCTTGCATTTTAAACAGCATGTGATTTGATAAATGACATGACTTAATGTCATGATTTGAATGCATAAAATTGTTTTAATTAAGTTCTTTGTTTTTTCTTATGAAAACTCCCAGATCATCTAAAAGGTGCTGATGTCTACCCTAACTGCTTTCTATTTTTGAATTACCCTGTATTACCTTGTTCATGTATACAGTTTCAAAGCAGATGTTTCTCAGGATTTATTTATGCTTTGTCAGCAACTCTATTTTTAATTTCAACACATGTATTATTTTTGCATTCCCTCTGAAGTGTGGCAAAAGGTGGTTAGATTTTGAAATTACATATGTTTAAATTTATCTGTCATTTTCAACTCATTATATCCCTAAATGTCATAACAATGCATATTACACTGAAAATAAGAATTATTTGAAGATAGATATCCATGAATACCTTTGAATTGTTTGAAAAAAAAAATTGAATGACCCATCTCACTACCTACTCAGATGATACATGCCTTTGTGAAAGTAAACTTAGTGATTTGATTAGTTTTTTTTCATCCTTTTTTTTTTTGGAAACACCCATATTTATAATGGTGGTTTAACTAGCTAATTGTGGGAGAATATCCTTCACAACAGGGAAGTTACAGAAGAGCTACTGAACAGCATAATCGTAAACCACAGCCAACATGTACAATCATCTGAGATATATGTGGTCATTTGATTGTGGTCTAAGTTTACATTGTTTTAAATATTCATCTGTTAATGTATTTGAACATTTATATATTATGGTAATTTCATGAATTATCAAGTCAGTAACACATGTCTAGTTCATATTTGTTATTTTGATGTTTAGACAATGCAATAATAAAGATGGTTTGTTTGGTGCCTAGGCAACAGGATTTCACAGTATAAGTCAGTAATGTATTTCAGAGAAGGTGAAGACTGTGCTTGTGAATATCTATATATATGTATTTTGTATGTGTATTTATGAATATTTGATACTGAAACCTGTAACTATACATATAAATTCATCACATAGAACGTATGTACATTGTGTAATATTCATTTTATTTTGTACATAACATCATAAGAAAACATTCTTGGAAGTCAGAGTGAAATAAAATATAAAGACTTAGATTTCTTGGGAATTTTTAGATGAAGATGAAGACTTATGAGTAAACTTCATCATAGGGCATATTTAACAGGGCTGCCTCATAGAAGCTCTAGGTGAAGGTTATATATTATAGTATAGATTATGTGATCAATTCTTGTTTGGATCATAATATCTCTCCTCTTGGTCCAATATGGCTCAAGGGATGACCCTTTTATAGTGTAATTCAGGCCAACGGTCAGTATAGGTTTATTAGTTCAGCAGATCCACTGCTTGAAGAATAAATAGCACAACAGCTGTTGTTTCATTGAAAAGATTTATTGTACATAGTGATGAGCCAGCATCATCACTTCCTTACAGCTTTCATTGAATAAATTAACTTCATGTCTACCAATTAATGTACAAAATAATTAAAATCTCTAAAAATTTAAAAGTCACAACCGGTATAAACTATTTTTGTTTAAAATGGCTTTAATCTGATGCAAAAAGCATGCTTTTGTTAGGGGTCGTTAATCACACCACCCTCGCTATGTTTTGATAAAAAAAATCATAACTGATTCAATGTACGTGTTTTGTTTCGCATAAGTTCATTTCTTAGCAAACACTGGTGTTTGATGTATCATTCTTATGATATGCATTTTTCTTTAAATAAAAGATTAACTATAACTAGATTAGCCTTTCTTATAAAAGAATGGATATAAAAAAATGACCTCACAAAAAAAAATGTAGAGAAAGATGCTCATATTTCTACAAGGACATTTTAGAATTTATATATAACCTTGATGAATATTTAATATTAATACATATGTAGTGATCCAGTGATGATTTTTGTTTGCTAGCTGGCCTTCTGAACTGGAAGTACACATACCTATATATTGTATAGAGGTAAATGTCTACCCATAAGTAAAATTATATAATCACTTGATTCCATCTGCTAAATAGGGTTTACACCTCTCAAGACTGAAGATTTTTTTGTCTGCCAATAAGATGGAATGATCAAACGAATGCCAATCATATATTTCAAATTCCAAACTTAAGAAGTTGAAAAACAGAATGATTTTAAACAAGACATATGACTACAGGTATAACACTTAACATACATCGATCACAGAGACATTCAGACAACATTGGAACGGGCGCACTGAGGATTGAGGGTAGATCATCCTTAAATACAGAACAAAGTCTGTTTCACAAGTCTATTCATTATCAACATTTTTTAGTGGGTTAGATGAAAATTCAAAAATAAATTCAGTGTTGTTTTGACAAAAGAATTCTCCTTACATCCTAAGCCACCTTCGATGATGAAACATCACATACTCCTTTCACAACACAAAGTTTTAAACTAAAGAAATCTAGAAAGCTATCAATGTTAAAGTTTTAATACACACAGCACTAACCTGGAGTTTTTCCAAGTAATGAAATTATTTGCAGCTAGCTTTAATAATATGTTATTCGTGTTAGAACTTAAAGCTTTAATCTACAGCAAAGGAAGTAAGACATGCTAATTAGTCAAGTTGGATTTCATATCACAGTGCATGCTAATACTATTGTCCTGAACACAATATCATATATACCTCATTTAGACCTATCCTTAAAAACCAAAACACATGGGAAAAGTGCAGAATAAATTACAATTCTTGCGATACATGTACCAGTTACAGAAGTGCAATCTTTTGTATCCATTCAAACTTTCAGCTGGCTTAACTATGGTAGATATTTTATAATGGTCAATAAAACCCAAGTGTAAATGAATGTCTGCTGGAATGATAGCTTGTACTGTATATTTAAATTGTAATTTCATTATAAATTTTCTGTCCTTCAAATGACAATGCAAACATGCTTAGAGATTGATGATTCTTTACAAAATACTGGTAAAGCTTTCTTTCTATGTGGCAATGTTGAAGAAAAAACAAGATATCTGCATCTCCATAGAGCAGATAATTGATGCGAATCAATGGAATGTCGAGGAAAAATATACATCTATGAAATGTTTCTTAAAAAACACCAGAAGAGCATCAAGCTAATTTGGACCAATGTATACACACTGCACTCAGTGTAAGATAGGAAAGCTAAGACTATATCCCTGTGAAAGGTGTGGACTGTGTGGTATATACTAACGTCTACGTGTGTGTAAATTATTTAAGTGTGGGATTAATGGCACCATATTCATTTATAGAAAAATATGTCAGTTCTCTTTTCAAAGAAGTCATTTCTAAAAGCATGGAAAACTTAGCGAACCTAACACAATATTAGGTTGCCCATGTTAAAAATAAATTATGACAATGCATTTTGCACCATGCATTGCGGACAATCATGTGTAGACAATAACATTTTGTTCAAAAGTGGCATCAATGGAAAAAACCTGTACAAGTTCATTGTATAGAGTGACACACTAGCATGACTTAATATTTCATTACTAAAATCTGCAGGAATTCAGTACATTTACGAAAGTGAATGTGAAGTGTACCAGTAATTATTTTACAAATACTTCACCCTGATTGGCTGAGACAACGTCCTCATCCAGTTTTTTGTACCCGGGTAATTACATTTTGAAAACATGCATTTTTTGTAATTACATTTTGAAAACTATAAAACTCGATTCCTTCTTTTCATAAAAAAGAATACTATCATAAATTAGGCACTCGTGACCAATACCAATTATATCAAAACATGATACTGACTCAACCAGAGGTGAATGAATCAAATATTTCTTAAAATATTCTTTTGGGAGCATTGAGATCACATTTCGAGCATATAACTAACTGTATGATTATAAACAATTAATCAGCTTGTAACAATCAATAAAAATTTGCAAAAAAATAACATTTTAATTATAGTATCTTAAATAAAAAAATCAACTTTCAACAAAGAATATGATTGAGGAATGTTAAGACTAAATATGTGCGAAAAGGTAATTGATAAAAAATATATGTACACAACTTTCACAAACATGTGAACCAACTTAAAAGCACAGCTTTCAATTCTATAAGTATTAAATGTGAACATGGTGATATGTATTCATGTGAAAGTTCATGTATCATAAAAACAATTGAAGGGATGGAGGGGGAATGTGGACAAAACAGTTATCACAACACATTACCACAACTTGTGTAAGTTCATGTAAAAAGAAAGTGTATGTAATCATTTTTAAAACTGCTCGTTAAATTCCTGCACGTCCTTTGTAAGCCTTCCACTCTTAGCATCGGATATTGCACCCCACAGGTCGAAAATAAAATCATCTGTGAAACCAAAGTCTTTGAGCTCACTGTTGTCCATAGCCATTGCAAAATCACTTGGGTTGTCTTTCTTGCTTCCCAATTCCCATATTGTTTGAGCTGTGGTGAAAAAACAATGCACTGGTTAATAGTACATGCATTACATTTCATCGTAGTTTTGATAGAGTATCAGGTATCTACAGTCAAACTTCCTTATCTGGTACTAGACAAGACTGTTTAAAAACTTCCAGATGTCAGAGTATTTGAGATATAGGAGATAGAGCTAGGATAAAATAGTTTTAAAAAATACTGGTAAGAGGTTGGGACTTACAAATCTCTTAAAATGACATATGCATTGTATTCGAGATATCAGTGTTCAAGATATCGAAGTTCAACTGAACTTGATATCACTGTTATCAGTTATGATATAACATTTTTAATATTCCACTGTGATCAAGTCAAAATGAACTTTGCCAATAATGTTTAATTGTTAAACTGATAAGAGGATGCAGTCTGATTAAACCCCCCCCCCCCCCCCCAATCTCCTTACACTCAACAGAGTCTGACAGGTATCGATGAAAGGTCATCTTCACACGGCCTCTACATTTGCATACTAATCTAAATATTCCCCAACCAAACATGCAGATGTTTTAAAAGAGGTGTAACTCTTCAATACTGGGGGTTACATATAAAACAAACATGAATTAATTTTTTAAAGTATTCTCCTTTTGAATACATGTAACGGTAGTTTCAAAAGATTTTCTATAGCCCTGATTGGTCAGAAGTAAAGGTCGCATGAAGATGACCTTCTATCGATACCTGACAGACCCTGATGAGTGCAATGGAAGGGGAATGGTTTTCCTTTGATAACCGAGAATGTATCATCCTATTCAGTCCGATTAGGATATTACCTTCTCTATGGTTATTAAATGAAAACATGGTTTAAATAATGTCATTTAAAGACATACATTTTAACTTGCAAAAAGACCTTAGATATTACATGTATATAATACGTATGTGCTCTAGCTTTGATCCTTGACAAAACGGCTTGTTGGACATTGTTGGACATTGTTGGACATAAATGCTAAATAGCATATCCTATTACTCAAAGATTATTGAAAAACTTAATTTATATCTCAAAATCAAGTTTCTCGGACAAATGGTCAAATCTTTCAGATGAAGATACGAATTAATGTAATACAGGTAATTCATTTTTCATTATTCTCCATCTTTTATTAAAACACAAAAACCATTTAGAATCTTGATGAGATTGCTTTTACTAGTAATATCAGACAAGGCATGCTCTGGTGCCACTCTGTATAACAATTTAATTCCTGCATCAATCCATCATGTAACTTTTTTTGTGCATTTAAAAAGAGGTTGGAGAAAGCTCATGATTTGAATTCCTTTGTATCAAGACAAAGCAATCTGTTTCTTTCAAATCTCTCTTTAGAAAATAACAAAACTTTTTTATTGGATCGAGTCCATGCACTACGAGGTATTTGTTTTTAATGAAGATAAATATTTTACTATCAACACAGGTCTTAAGAATAAAAAATCCTTAGTCTAATTGAAGACTTTACAATCTGATTAATCACTGGCACATTTGGAGTAGCCCTTAGGTAAATTCGAATTGTATTGGGAGATTTTAAAGTTGATGTCTGTCTGGCTTAAAGAGAGTAGTTTATCAGCTTGTCTGGGGCTATAGATGTAAGTAAAACTTATGCCAGGGGCATCTGATCTCATTAAATTCATTTGACATGAGATGAACACTAGCTGTAAAACACGTCTCTAATTAATTTTCCAATTTCATTAAACAGGAGTTAATCTACACTATCTACAAGACCTTATGTTCTTTTTGCCTTAAAAATAATAAAACTCTGTTTCCTAGAAACAAAACTTCCTTGTCAAGATCAAAATTCTAAGTTTTCAAGATATTTCAACTATATATAAATCATGGTGGTGCTATTCTCCTGATTTGCATCGATAAACACTTAAAATGCTCACAAGAAAGGGTAAAATAAAATTCAGTTCAGTAACATTTTTTTTTCATTTGAAGTGCATTCCGTCATTTATGGTCTTTTGATTTGCATTTATACAGTGTATAGCAATAATAAGAACCATGAGGTATTTTCATGATACTACGCAGTATTATGTGGTCGGTTGGGACACGAGGGGTCGTATAGTGTCACTGTGTGGGAGTCTTACCTAGTTCTGTGTCATTGATGCCCATGAAGGACTCCAACAGTCCATTGACCTTATCCACCGCTACGTTCACCACGTCATCAGGCTGTGGAGACACAACAAAAACAAAAATAATACAACTGTGGAGACACAACAAAAACAAGTTAACTACATTACACAGTATCTCAGTGTCATGTAATCTTCCCTGGCCAAAGACCAATTCTCCCAAGTAACATTTTTTGCTAGTGCATTGTTTTGTCACTTTGTCAACACATAAAACTTTATATGGTTTTTGGCAAGAATTGGTCTTAGGCCAGTAGCAAAACTTTAGAAGCAAGGATCAAAAAGAATAAATATGCTGTCAACTGATATATGTGTGAAACGTTTACACTAGAAAGACAGAAAACTTGTTCTTTAAACTTTTATTGCCACTGAGCTTAAAATTTACTAAAAGCATGAATCTAAAAGAATAAATACAAGACCAACTGGTGTATGTGACAGTGATATGTTTACACTTGGAGACAGAAAACGTGTTTCTTCAAACTATTGCTGCCATTGAGCTTTCCTGTTTTACAAACACTTTTATTTGATTTACAACAAGTTATATAGGCTATTAAATTGAAAGACATCAAGATTGGGCTGATATTTTTTTGCAGATAAATTCTTGCACAACGCTAGTAACACAACATACATCAGGAATGTCCTGATTTTTTGCACATTGCTGTATTTCACCATCAAAGTTACATGAAATATTGCATGAGTCCTGATTTGCATATACATGTACCTATAACATAATGAGATCTGATTTCATTACAGCTTTTGAAGTTTAGTGAAACATCAATTTCATCATTAAATATTATGGGTGTATATATTCTGTGGTAGCTTGTTACATTCCAACCATGTACTAGTATCACCTATCATTGACAGTTATCCGATAGGGAGACAGGAGCCGAGATTACAACAACATGGCTGTACAATGTGGCCGTTATCACTTATAACAGTCCACAATATCTGATAAACTGTCATAATAAACTAAAGGTCAAGAGGCCAGCTATCAGTGATTGTAAAGCTACAATCAACATTGTTATATTATACAATTCCCTTAAAGTCTACAGCCTTTAACTTTTCATCCTCCCTAACCTTACTCCCAGATCACATGCTCATGTAATTCTCATGTTAGACCAAAATAAGGAACTTGGCTCCCAATAAATATGTCCATCAAAGCTGTTTCTTTATTAGTCATTGGTATTTTTTTCATTGCTTCTGTTGAAGACTTTGCCAAGAGTCCAATAAAAAACCTGTGTTTTTATCTAAGCCTGATTATTTTACCTGAATAGCTAAGGTATGAATAAACACCGTTATCACCTCAATAATGTATCACTCTCCATCTTGAGAGTAGAACACAGAGTAACATTTCCTCCCTAATGGAACATTGCTCTCTCTCTCTATAGGTCTGACAAAAGGTCTGTAGGAAAGTCCTTTAATCAACCGATTAATTACCTAATTAACATCTCCCTTCATTTCCTGCACTTCATATCTTTAGTCAAAGATGTACTATAGAATCATCTATTTTTATCTTTGAACCAACAAGGAAAAGAAAATACCAGCAGTATAATTATTGGTATACATGTATCATACCATGATTTTGTTCAAAACAAATGGTCCGGTTAAAATACATATCCAATGAACAATCACAAAATCTATGTACTCACGACTTCAACTGTGGCTGGTCCTGAGGACCGTAGTCGTAACGTCTGCTTGCCTGATCCCAAGTTTCCACTGCCCTTCTTCCCGCTGGATTTCTCCACGAATGCTATGAAATATGAAAGAAAAAAGAGTGAGGTTTACCACCGAGTCAGAACTCATGGTATTCATTTATATCATTTTATTCAATAAACCTGCACCTTTTATAAAGACCTCATTAAGGACTTGATAACAGAGATTCATCTGTTTTGACACATTGACAACATAATAGGGACCCACGGAGGCAAAAGACGAGTCTATGGAGCATGGGGTTGAATTTTTGGTGACATTGTACACCGATTTACAACATCCAGGGTGTGGATACACAATAAATGCTCATGAGCTTTCTTCTTTACAATCAGTTTATTTTTCATGATATATCAGATTACTAATTAAGAAGCTTATACTGTCTGGAGAACAAGCTAGTACATTCTATTGATTTTTCACTTTCTGTGAGACAACAACCTTCAAATGAACTGAAGTGATTTTGCAAGCAGATTTTTAAGATGTGTAGGTAAAACTAATGAAGATTTCATAACAACTGAAACTTAATCTCTGTGTCCAAGTAAACTGAAAACTCAACATAACTTTATACTTTTATGACTTTTTTGAAATCTTAAAATGTAACTACAGTTGAGTAGACATGATAAATACTTTGCAATGCATCAATAATTTCAAAATGCAACAACTCAAATACTTCTGCTTTTAGTGTTTTAGAAAGTTAGGTAAAGTTTTGAGCTTTAAATAATGTAAAATTGATATGAATAAAAGGTATGAAATAAAAACACAATACCAAACAAATGTTTACCCATACTTGCTGCATGAGAATGACAAATTACATTAAACATTTGAATACTCCATGAATTCATCATTTTAGAATACAACTTAATCTGATGGACAGTTAATTTAAAAACAGAATACAAATAAGATCACCAAAAATCCAACCAGGTAAAAATTCAAAAATTTAACGATTGTTGGTGTGGCAGAATTTCATCCAAAATAAAGATCTGTGTTTATAATTATCAATTCTTTGCAACTACACACTTATAACATGTAGTACTGGTAAATACCAATATCTGATTATGTCAAATCTATTTATTGATAAATTTAGATGTTCCAAATTTCCTTACCAATTGTGGGTTTAGAGAAACTCAAGTCTATCAAATCATATCAACCTCTTATGTATATATAAATACATATGAACTTACAAAATCCTGATTTCATGGGTTCAACAACTCGTATGGTAAAAGTAGTTCCTTTTGGAATATCCTTCAGCATTTTGGCCACCTCGAAATGCCTGCACCCCACTAAACTTTTGCCATCAATTTTTTCTATATGATCACCGACAGAAATCAGTTCTTGTTTGTCCATAATACTGTCCTCCTTAATTCGTTTGATAAATGCGTAACCAGCACCATTGTCCGTAATAGTCAATCCTAAGGCATCCTGTGATTTGGTCACATCCATTTCCTTCGGACGACCTTTGATATGGGCGAATATAAAGTCCTCCAAACCAATCTGTCCCCCTAACAGTCGGGACATGTCTGCCTTGTGAGTGTTCAGGGTACAGAAAAGTATCTGTAATTGTTCAAATAAAATGACAAAAATTAGTACAGGGTCAGTTTTACAGCTTCAGATAATACATGTATTTTACCATGTTTACAAAAGTCAATATTGATATACTGGTAGCAGCAAAAAAAGCAAAAAATGAGAGCGAGAGAGCACATGAGAGCAAGAGAGCACCTGAGAGCAAGAGAGAGAGAGATAGAGAGAGATGACAGAAAGAGAGAGAGAGAGATAATATTAACAAAAGAACCACATACATTGTTGCTAAGAAAAAGTTAAAACAGCAATGAGGTTCTTTAATAGTAGTCTATTACCTGGTACATTACATTTGAGAACTTTATCTTTCAATATGATTTAAATATTCTTCTAGAAATATAAACATGTCAAGGTCATGGGTAAATGCAGTTTGTACTTCAAAATTTTGAATGCATGATCAGGTATGGCACTACTATGAGCTCTCACTATCTCTTATGATTCTATCCAAAGGTAGATTGTGCCAGCCAGTAACACATCAGTTCCCATAAACTACCTCAACCTATATTACCTACATGTGTGCATTTTTCAGGATACACATCTGATTCAGACAGACACAATCCATAATTAATCAATGGGAAATTAATCTGTGGAGATGTGACCTTATTGATATATTCTGTAGTCCTATATAGTCTGTCAATCTGTTACATTCACTGCAAAAACTGTCAGCTAAATGAACAGTCATTCAATCCATAAACCCAGAAATGGATTATTTCAATTAACCTATGGCCCTTGAAAAATAGGGTACACATTTCTACTCAATTTTCTAAGGATATTCTAATATACTCATATTTCTCTGTTACAATTTATCAATAGATTATTTTCAATTTGACTTACTTTTACTGGATTTTTTTTAATAACTTGTATTAGTAACAATACAAAGAGGAAAATTCATTATAGTGGACTTAGCTACTAGAGTACATCAGATATTGCTATGGAAACTAAATTCACACTTTATTGATTTTTATGCATTTTTTCCTTTTAATACTGCTCATATTCTTAATATAAGTGTAAGGCAGCTCCATTTATAAATTTACAATACTATAGGAACTTGTAAAAGGTTTAACACAGTTCTTTACAGAGAATCAATGTTAATTGTTTAGCTTAAAAATTTTCCCATGAGAATCAAAATAGAGGTAAAAACCGTCACAAGTAGATTAATTATGTCATACATTTTATTTTGTAATTTCTTTTCCTTCATGTTTCCCAGTGGTACAAATCACTCATATGTATAATTTCCTCTTTGCTTTACTATATTGGTCTCAGCTTCCTTCATATTAGGTTTTTAATTCTATTTTTCAAAATGTACCCATTCTATTTTCATGTTATCTTAATTGCAGTACCATGACTTGAAAACTTATTAGTTCTTATTAGAATGTAGCTTTATATATACAACATTGAACATTATTAAGTCAAGTATTACAATTTTGACAAGCACTTATAATACATTACTGAATTTAAAATCTGCTTTATTTTCTGTTGGAACTGAATACATAATTGTTTAAACACAATTAAGTACAAGTTTTGAACATTAAAGTAACTATAAATATCAAGTTAATTACAAAATTACTGTATTTGTACCTGAATGTATATGTATATATCATGAGTCTTTAAACATTAAATGGTTTAGTAGGCCTACATATGTATTATATTACTGACCGCATTAATGTTTCATACAACACATTTTATTTAAGATTGTCATGAGAACTACTGATCACATGTACAGTTGTTGGATAGCTATTGTAAGGGATAGGAGAAATGATGACAGATCAGACTGGGATTCGAACCAGCTAGGGTCCCCCTAAATCTCTTGTCAGGTAGGTGCTCTAGCAGCTCTAGATCTACCCACTGAACTAACCGGATATATAGCGAAGGTGTTCGAACCAGTTTGACTGTCACATTCCTCTCCCCTATTAAAACGATCATCGGTCCTTGATAATCAACATTTAGGTTCTTTCCCCTTGCAGGAGTTAACCTCCAAGTTCAGGGGGTAATGGAAAAGCACCAAATGTAATGGAACGAGAGAAATTATTACCAATCAGACCGGGATACGAATCTGGGCCCCTTGAATTTCAACAAACTCAATGTGATACGATAAAGATCAAATTCGACAACAACATTATAACTTCATACACAGCACTTACTTCTGAAACAGGTAGATCGTAGCAGTCAGCTATTTTTTGATAGAGTTCTTTAACGTTGGTAAAGCCAGAAATTATTCCCGTGGGACTCCCATGAGCCTGTTGACAGTGGAATACAAGCTTCGGGCGAGGAGGCTGTGCCGGGGGGTCATTTTTCTGTACCGCTGGCTGCTGTTGTTGCGTTGTGCCATTAGTGTCAGGTGTGTTGTTACCTTCGGCTGGGCGGGGTCCGTCGTTTCCCGTTGAATTTTGAGAATATTCGACGAGATTATCTTTACTTTTATTCTTTTTTCCGAATATTTTATGCATCCTTGCTAATTTAAAAGTCCAGATATCGCTGTAAAATCGTTTCAAACTCCGGTAATTCACATATACTCAGGTAACCCTTGGAATGATACACCTTGGCGAAGGAAGCGGAAGTTAAGCTATATGGGAAAATATTCTCGATTCCGACTTCCTGATATAGATATAGCAACATCACATTGTTTCCTTAAAAATTTTAAAACCCACTCTTCAAAATTTAGTTTATTTTGCTTTTACTGTTTAGTCATCTTTGAAAAGTTATGCAAATGTATCCACTTCCTGAGCATTTGTCTAAGAAAAAGACTTGTTTTTTTCGGAAATGACAATGTGTCCTTTATGTCCCCATTTACACCTACGATGCACCTATCTAATGTCTATTCTGATTGGACCAAGTAGGTAGAAAGGATGGACATGAAATAGCAAACTTAAATCTTGCTTTTTCATTTTTTTATTTGTATAAGTAGAGATTAAAAACACAAAGTTATATTTACAACATACGCGTTAACAATTATTTTACGTTTTAATTCTTTTTAGGCATTTTCTGATATCAGGATATCAAAAATTCGAATTTTTGTTATCAGAAAATGCTTTTTTAATATCAGAAAATATAATGTGTAAAATCGATTTTTTGATATAAGAAAATACTATAATGATTTTTCAGTTGATATCAAAATTTAAAAAAAAAATGATTAATTTTTCTGATATCAAGAACTCGACTTTTTTTAATACAACAAAAAAAAATGATTTTCTGAAATCACAGAATAGGTTTTTGATATTAATTATTATTATTTGATATTAATTATTATTATTTGATATCAATGATTATCATTATTTGATATAAATAATTAAATTTATTGATATCAATTTTTATTTATATTCGGAAAATACCTCTAAAATATTAAAAAAATATATAGACAATTAATAATGTCCAATTCCTGCGGCTCACATGGAATACACATTATCTATCTGTATATTTAGTATGATTTAAGAGTTGAATCTTCTGTATCTTAAAATTCTGCAAGATATCTCTCTCTCTCTCTCTCTCTCTCTCTCTCTCTCTCTCTCTCTCTCTCTCTCACTCCCGATTTTTAAAGCCGGGGAGGGGAGGGGGTGTCACATCACGGAACGGGTATTTTGTTCAAAGCAGATTTATTTTGTAAAGTCTGAAGGTTCTTTTTGGGAGGGGGGTGACAATATGAATAAATATTATAATATGATACAATTTTCCATATTTACTAATTTGATTTAACTGAATTAATTACTAGTATTTGACACAACAAATTCGTTAGTTATTTGGTATATCAAATTATGAGTAAGCCGTTTGACATATGACGTATTTCGATTAGTAGGGACTATGGGATTTCCCGGGGTTTAGATTAAGGAAATGTTTCTGTAGTTTGAAATCAACTTTCAATCTTTTTTTGTATAATACAAGCTTAGCCAATGTTGAAGTCCTCCTGGACAGTCCTGGTGATGATGAAAAACCCATATGTCATCAGAATATACATTAAACAGTCTATGTTTTTTTTTAAATATAACTATAATAATATAGAGTCAATACAACCCTGTAGATATGATGGGAGGTCATTTCTAAACATTTTAATAATGTGGGGCTCAAATCAGTTGTCTCCTTGAAGCACCCCGAATTTGATAGGAATGAGGAAGTATGGAAATTACCATATCTAACAAATGCTTCACTTTTATATGCATATTTTTAATGATACTTCAACATTTGATGTACAGCCTTTATTTGATTATTATTGTTCGAATTATCAGATTATGTACAGTTTTCAAATGGGGAGTGCACAGTTTTTTTCATAAAAACTCAATTTTTTTAAACAGAGGTCTTTTTAAGTTTTGATGCTATAGAAATGTATCACATGTATGTCCCCCCCCCCCCCCCTACAAAAATGTGTGGTAAAGTACTTTTTTCCGGATTCTTATGAATTTCCGTTTTCAACTTCAACTTTTTTGATCAACAAGTGTGTTCCAGTTATGACTGAATATTTTCATTGATCATCAGCCGTCAGGTAATCATTTTCCTACCGGTTAATTAATACTAAATACAGAGTTATGTTTGACTTATTGTAGTCAAAGAAGGGTCAGCATGATAAATCATCATCATCATCATCATCATATTTTACGGTTAACAAGTACGGTATATTGTGTCAACTAGACGACCAAAAAAAGGAGGGAATCTGATTCTCAAGTACAGTACGACAAGAATAGGGTGATTTCACCATGCATCGGACACCTTTGGATTTTTCCCTTTGTTCACGCATCAAATATCGTCCAAATATAAATAAAACTTGTTTTAAAAGTTACAGGTTTTCCCCTTGCTTAATTATTGGAGAAAAAATTGTGAAATTGTTAAAAAAGTAGAAAATAAAGCAAATTAATGAAGTGTTGACCTATTTCACCATGGATTGGACAGTATTTACCAAGCATCGGACAGCTATAGCAGTGCAGTAGAGATTAAAAATAACAACATTTTCTGGTTTTAATGCAAAAATACAAATGTTTGGAAATATTAATTTATTCATTTGCTATTCATATTTCCTTTAATGTAAATCCTCAAATCTACATATAGGAATTTAGACTATAGTCTGTCCCAAGATATTTTTGCCGCATATTTTCTTAAATTATTCAATATTTATAAATACCTCTTGGTTCAGACTATGTTCATTCAATAGTATGAAAAAATCCCAAGGTTTCCCCTTTGAAACGCCCCCTCTAGCTTGTCTGGTATCAGTACACGTCTAAAAATAAAAAGTCTACGAGGTTTTTCCATTGCCAAGGAGATGAAGACGCCCGGATGATAACGTTGAAAAATTGCGCGAGGTGTCCCGAGTATTTCCGAATGGAGAAAAGATGTCAACATTCCCCATTATAAATCTCCGTAGGAAATCTGTTTCGTTCCTGTGAATTTTTACGAGGGAAAAATGATAATGTGTGAATGAAGTTATCTTGGGAATTTTCCCTTTCATCAATTTTAATTGCACTTCAGTCACAGGTATGTGTATTTTTATTAAAAATCGTTCAAATATGCAGCATAAATATCTTGGGACAGACTGTAGTGCTTTTGTTTAAAGGAATATTTATCATAAGGGGTTCTTTATCGTGCCAGCTCCTACAGGAACTTTAGACTAAAAAGGGTGTGTCCGTAAAACTCGATTTTTAAGTGGTTTGAGGAAAATGTTTGTTTCAATTATTTTTTAAATTTTTATTTTACTTCACATTTAAAGTATATCACAAGGAATGGGCACATAATCTCCATATTATTAGAAGAAATCATGCAGTGAAAACTGTCCGATGCATGGTTAATTTGTGTCCGATCCATGGTGAAATGAAAATATGGTGCAATAATGACCTTGACATTAACTGTTCAAATTTCTTGGACTTATTTTAATCAAATTTTGTTTCAAAACTTACTTCTTTCTAATTATTTTACGCAGAGAGTGCATTTTCACTAATTCACAATCAAATGCACAACATTCAAATAATGCTTTAGTGTAAAATCTTCGTAACTAAATTTTCAATAATGGCGTATTTGATGTCATTTTAAGATGTCTATATTGCTATTTCTTTGACAGTGTGACTGTCAAATTCTTAATAATGATAAAGTTCATTTGTTCTAATTCAGGAATATGCGAAACAACACATGAGCGCATGCACATTTATTTGTATATTTATAAACAAAGTTGTCCGATCTAAGGTATGTGTCCGATGCATGGTTAAATCACCCTACAGTAAATTTTCCCATTATCATGATTATGGCATAGGCGTCGGAACGGGAGGGGGGCTAGGGGGACTTAGCCCCCCCCCCTTTTTTTTGCCAAGTTACCGGTAGACCCAACCATTAGGCACATAGCATCATAGAGGGTTCAGCACCCACCCACCCCCCACTTTTCTCTCTCAACAAACATAATTGTTCCTAAATTTACCTTGAAAAGATTTTTTTGGTAGGTAAGATTTTTTTTTGAACTACAGGTAACCTCCCCCCCACGGATTAGGATTTTCATGATTTTGGGAATAATGTTTTTATTTTGCTTTTCAAGATTTCTGAGGATTAGTCTAGCCCCCCCCCCCCCCCCCCCCCCCCCCCCCCTATACACACAACTTTCAATTTGCTTCAAACGCCACTGTATGGCAAATCAGTAACCCAGTTAAAATGAAACCAGACCAATGTAATAATCACCCATCCTTATCTTAACTTTAACAATTCTTCAAATTCTGTGTAAAACTAGCTGTGTCTTCTGTAAAACAGGGTTACAAGGGTGCCGAGGGTAACATACCCTTGTTTCTATAAAATTATGTGTCTGTTCTGAAACAGGCTCAGACCCTTGTTTCTATTTGTTCCTCTGTTTTGTAACAGGGTCACTAGGACAGACGGACGGACAGGGTGAAACCAATATACCCCCTTAAACTTCATTTGTGGGGGTATAGGGGTATAATGAGACTCCTGGGGTATCACTAGTTACTAATTTCTATTATTGGGGTTACTTGGGGTTCTAATGAGTATACTTGGGGTTCCTTGGGGTACTACGAGGTGACCCTTGGATTCAAATGAGACCCCTTGGGTATAAATAGTTATTAATTTCTATCACTGGGGTACCTTGGGGTGAGCCTTTGATTCGAATGAGACCCCTGGGGTATCACTGGTTAATAACTTTATCATTTGGGTTCCATGGGGTTCTTACGGGTTTCCTTGGGGTTCCTTGGGGTACTAAGAGGTGACCCTTGAAGTCCAATAAGACCCCTTGGGTATTAAAATTTATTAATTTTTGTCATTGGGGTTCCTTGGGGTATCCTTGAGGTTCCTTGGGGTTTCCTTGGGGTTCCTTGGGGTTAAAAGACGCACCCCTAAACAGGGTTACAATGGTAACGAGGGTATTTAAACTTGTACCAGCAATGATTTTTAACACATATCGTTCATGTCATAAAAATGATATAAAACTATGTTTATTAAAAAAAAATTTATTGATTAATACAAATTAAAGTACCATATTTCAGTAAACAAGAGGCCCATGGGCCACATCGCTCACCTGAGGAACAATAGGTATGATAAAATCAGCTTAATGGAGTCATAATACAAACAATCTGGACAATGTACAATAATACATCTAGATCCTGTTTAAATAAAATCCATTTTTCCCCCTGGATATTCTTATGTTTATAATCATTAGTCCCTTTCCTAACAGGATGATTTTATAGTCATATCACATGTTGAGTATTGCAGTTCTCAAAAAGATCCTTAACAATTGTTTATATATGGGATATAAAGCTACATCAAACTCTGAACCTTCTTGTGAGGCTGAAGAATTGTCCTGGAGATAAAGTCTTAACAATTATAAAGAATCATCTGGCTGATTAGTTTCTAAGAAGATTTTTAAAGATTTACTCTATGTATTCCTATGTAAAACTTTAACACCCACCCCCAATGTGGCCCCACCCTACCCCCAGGGATCATGATTTTCACAACTTTGCATCTACACTACCTGAGGATGCTTCCACACAAGTTTCAGCTTTCCTGGCTGATTAGTTTCTGAGAAGAAGATTTTTAAAGATTTACTCTATATATTCCTATGTAAAACTTCGACCCCCCATTGTGGCCCCACCCTACCCTTGGGGGTAATGATTTTCACAACTTTGCATCTACACTACCTGAGGATGCTTCCACACAAATTTCAGCTTTCCTGGCTGATTAGTTTTTGAGAAGAAGATTTTTAAAGATTTACTCTATATATTCCTATGTAAAACTTCGACCCTCCATTGAGGCCCCACCCTACCCTTAGGGGTCATGAATTTCACAACTTTGAATCTACACTACCTGAGGATGCTTCCACACAAGTTTCAGATTTCCTAGCTGATTAGTTTCTGAGAAGAAGATTTTTAAAAATTTACTCTATACAATCCTATGTAAAACTTCGACCCCCATTAAGGCCCCACCCTACCCCTGGGGGTCATGAATTTCACAACTTTTAATCTACACTTCTTGAGGATGCTTCCACACAAGTTTCAGCTTTCCTGGCTGATTAGTTTCTGAGAAGATTTTTAAAGGTTTACTCTATATATTCCTATGTAAAACTTAGAGCCCCCATTGTGGCCCCACCCTACCCTTGGGGGTCATGAATTTCACAACTTTGATTCTACACTGCCTGATGATGCTTCCACACAAGTTTCAGCTTTCCTGGCTGATTAGTTTTTGAGAAGAGGATTTTTAAAGATTTACTCTATATATTCCTATGTAAAACTTCGAGCCCCATTGTGGCCCCACCCTATCCCCGGGGGTCATGAATTTCACAACTTTGAATCTACACTACCTGAGGATGCTTCCACACAAGTTTCAGCTTTCCTGGCTTTATGGTTCTTAAGAAGAAGATTTTTAAAAAATTCTCTAAATTTTTCATTAATTTCTAATTATCTCCCCTTGAAAACGGGTGTGACCCTTAATTTTCACAACTTTGAATCTCCTTTGCCTAAGGATGATTTGTGCCAAGTTTGGTTGAAATTGGCCCAGTAGTTCTTGAGAAGAGGTTGAAAATGTGAAAAGTTTAATGACAGACGGACGGACAACAGACAAAATGTGATCAGAATAGCTCACTTGAGCTTTCAGCTCAGGTGAGCTAAAAACGAATAAAATATTGAACAAATAATTCTGTGTACGCCTTAACATGTGTACGGAATAATCACATTATTATTCATAGAGGCTACTGTAAGAAATCTGCTGAATAGATTTATTTTGTTACTGGATTTCACTGAATCGCAGCTGTAAATGTCAGAGTTTGAAGCATACACGTAGTAAGTGGGTCCTAATTGTTAATAAAATGTAAAAATATTCTTGTGCCTATTTTTCGGAGTAAAGAAAGCTATATGTAAATGGAAAAATGTGTCAAAATATTGCATTTGCAGGAATGTTTTTATTACTGAAAAGAGGAAATTCCTGTTTAACATAATCATTTATCTAAAGGGGAACTGTGCCCAACTTGTTCAAAGCAGCACAATTTATGTATATATATAGAGAGAGTATCCCGCTGAAATGAGCCAATTTATTTTTTATGTTTGTTTTTATGCTTTTTAGAGCAAGAAAATTTCCTGTTTCAATCAACATTTGCTTAATCTTAGCCACTTTTGTGTCCATATTATGTACGGTACATTAATTTACTTGAATGAAAAACATCATTTTTCCTGTTTTGAAATGCCCCCTCTATTGCTGCGGCTATCAATACACAAGTAGAAATAAAAAGTCCAGTAAGATTTTGCATTGTGACCAACACAAACCCAGTAGTTAAGTATAAGGAGTCATGGTAATTTTCGAATGCGTAAATGATGTTAGATTTTCCCAGTATGAATCCATATTCGATATGTATTTTTATTTTGGTGAATTTATCTGAAATTCATGCAAGAAGAATTCTTAGAATTTTTGCCCTATATCATGTACCGGGTATATTGATTTCAATTGTTTTTCACTGACTGGTATTGTTACAATGTGTACTTATTTGCAAAAATTTATGGAAAAGGTAACATGGGACAGACTATTGTATACAATGTATAAGCTTCTGTATTTTATCATAGTCTAGTTGAAATCAAATATAAAATCAAATGAAAACAATTCATGATATCTGCATGTGATTTTTAATTCCTTTGAATAGTTTATCGACCAAAGTTGTCAAATTAATGAAACCAAATTCTGAAAATTTTCATTTTCAATTTTCATGAATGAATTAAAAATAGGGTCAGTTAATTGGGCCAAAGGTGAATTTGTATAGTAGATAAGTTATTGTGGAGGAATGGTCATTTACATATACTTGAATGATATTAGAGAATGGAATAAAAAAAAAATTACCATTGCATTTCATCTTTAAGTGAAAATAACTTCAATTTTTTAAACCAGATTACTGGTACTTGTTGCTATAGAAGTTAGATACCTTGCATTGTTTTATCATTATGCTTGTACCATGTATGCTTTGAGTAAATTTTATTTACCGGTATATGGAAAAAATATTGCCTGCAAGTATTCAGTATTTAACCTGTGGTGTGAAACATGTGATAATAAAAAACATCATGTCGATATTGGATCTTTCTTACATAGGACACAATGGTCAATGTAGATAAAGGGATTCTGGTGGAATGTGACCCGGCCATGAAACAGTTCCTCCTCCAGCTGGATGATACTAAAGCCCTCGGAAGGAAGTTTGTTATCAAAGATTTGGATGACACTCACTTATTCATCTCAGCAGACATTCTCGAAACTCTTCAAGATCAAGTCGACGGACTGATGGACAAACTGTCATTTCCGCTAGCAGAAAAATAATTTCAATCTGATGAGTTTTTATTTTAGACATTAGACTTGCTTTGAATTTGAATATCAAAATGTGTGAAAATTATCAATTATCATGGACTCATTCGAAACGGCGCCTAGAACATTCCCATCCACTGTTTGAAGAAGGCAATATCTTGTGTTGTATGTTGGCAAAACAGCTACCTTTTGATTTGGCAGCAGATGAAGAGTTCTTGGATGATAGGTTGGTATAAAAAAATAATGACTCAATTTAACATACCTCTCTGATTTGGTATTTAAATCTCTGGCTTAAACATTCATAAAATCAAAACTACTGCTGCAGCAATAATGGGCTAGCCTGCCATTTTAACAAACATATTAATAGTACATGTACGGTACAACTACACCTTGTTTTACAGTGAATCCAATGGCATTCCATGTGGGATCTCAGGCTGCAATAAGATTCTGGATTCCCTGACTAGGTTAGGGTTTTCTCATCAACTATTGTGGAATCATTTTTCTTCATGGGAGTCAATGTTCGTGGGTTGCCAAAATTTCTCTGGTTCATGGGAACCTAGTTTGGTAGCAAGTTCTATTTCGTAAATAAATATTAAACAAATGGTTGTATATACATTCGTGGGGGTGTAAAATTATGTGAAAGCCACGAACATTGGTTCCTCACGAACACAGTATTTTACACACACTGTTTGATTTTGTATGACAGTATTTGTTTAATCAGGTTCAATGTTTTAATATGCAGCTACGAGTTACACTACAACAGCACACACAGAAATGCCTGCAGTCAGTGTAAAAGGAACTTCCCCACCTCTCATCTCCTGGACATCCATCTCCTGGAGTGGCATGACTCCATGTTTGATCTGTTGGCATCAAAGTCTCCAATGGTAAGAACTTTGGAGAAAGATGACAGAAGTAGAAAGCATGCCGGTATTTCAATGAAAAAACTTTATTCCTTTTGTATTTCATTGTGGAAAAACTTCAATCTGCTTCTTTGATTACCCAATATTTTACAAATGCAACACCTTTACAAGCACAGATTGGAACATTCACTGTATATTTCTTACTGAAAATGAGTAATTATTCTCATAAAATTGAGAGAAGCTCCTCTTGAGGGTATTAAAATCTCACTATCATTTTCAAGGCATTCATGAAATATATGAAATTTTAAAAATAACAAAGCTTCTGTACTTGGGATGTGATATTTTCACAATTTGATACAAAATGCCTGAATATTGGAATTTTGAACCCACTGAAAAAAGGAATCTACAGTATTTTATGTACATGTATTAATTATATTGGTTAGTGTTTCCTAATAAAGATATATATGATATATTGGTTATGATTGTTTCAGTACCAATGTCTGCTGGAACTGTGTGGCGACAAATTCTGGAATTCAAAAGACAGGAAAAACCACATGATCAAGTGCCATAAGTTTCCATCTAACTATAGATTTGAAAGAGAGAAGAGACAAAAAACAGAGTAAGCATATACATAGACTTGTATTGATGCAGGTGCTCCACATTATCTACCCAAAATAGGAACTGTTTAAAGGAATCCTTTTGCTTTCTTCCTTTTATTTTTTATGATGAGAATGTTTGAGACTGTATCTACACCCCACTTAAATTTAACACATGTACCATTAAAGGTAAAGTGTTTTAACAAACACAATCCCTGTGTTAACAAAGAAAAGTCGGTAGTTTTGTTCTTAGTTAAGCTTTCTGAACACACTTTTATGGAAGAAAGTCCAACTACAAAAAACCAAAGACGGTCTTTTTCTGGATAGCTGACTTCTAGCTCTGCTTATAACTAATTAACTATAATGCAATATTTTATTTATTCTTCAGGTCAAGAGACGGTGAGAATATGGAAGTAAATACATCTAGGGAAGAAGTCTCACAAAATCGTAGGGTATTCAGTTACAAGTAAGTTCATTGAATTGGTTATGGAATATATGTAATTAAAGCTGTATAAGAAAAATTTGTCTGATTTTATGGCAATTTCTGGGCAATTGCATGTATATGGCCAAGACATGTAATGTTAGCCCTATTCTCCCTGTCTGTCATTGCTGTTTCTTCTTCACTATGCCTTCAGATAGATGTCGTGAGTTGATTTTGTATATTTTGACTTTATACAACGTACACTATTGTTAACTTAAAAGATCAGATGTTATATAAGGAACATAGCGACTCATAGAAACTTTTTCTTTTTGATTATGACAAAGGAAATGAGCAGACATACAAAAGAATCTAAATTCACTGGAGATTACAGACATTTTAATAAATCACCTCACAGCTTACAAGCAATTTAACTATTATCCTTGCAGAACTACTTGGATGTTACTAATTCTTGTTAAATTTTCACCCGAATCTCATTTCAATCTCTTTTCTGTTGAAATATAGAATATCAGTTATAACAACCCAAGTAAGTATGAAAGTACATGTACAAAGATAAACAAAACCTCCTACTTTCTATGAACTGTTATCTTATTTTTTAGAGTACCAAATCAAATTTGCTTTGGACAAGGGTCAGCCCTCGGGTTCCAGAGAGGGAGGGGGAGGGGAAATAAAGGCCCAAAGAAACACTGGCACCAGACCAAGAAAGGCAAAAACACGGCCGTGGACATTGAGTCAGTCGATATGAAGGAGTTGGCTCAGGCGCTGGAGGCTCCTAAAGATGGTGCCATGGAAAACTGAAGGGGAGGCTCCTGAAGACAGTGCCATGAAAAACTGACAGGGAGGCTCCTTAAGACGGTGCCATGGAAAACTGACGGGGAGGCTCCTGAAGACTGTGCCATGAAAAACTGATGGGGAGGCTCCTTAAGAAAGACACTGACATGGTTCTGGTGGATAGGGTGGTAGCTGTCATTAACTGTGCTGCAGGAATGTCCTGACTACAGTATATTAACTCACTAGTTTGCTGGGAAAATTCTTGCCTTTGGTTGATGAGTGTTTGCTATGTAAATTTTGGCTACCGGGTATACACTTTATATATGTTTGTTCCAATTGGGAAAAAAGTTTACTTTTGACTGAAGTTAATAGTGAGTGTTCAACGGCTGTTTTATATGCATTTTACATTGTAATCGTTTTATATTCCAATTAAATATTTCATTTCTTGACTTTAGTGAGTATTTGTATGATTTAGAAAGTTAATATATGGATAGATTTAAATTTGTCTCCACCAAATCATTTGTAAATGGCAGAAGAGCATGTTGAATGCATCATTGGTGTATTACAAATGTAACATTGGCGCAGACTTGAATGAATCCCTTTTTAGCTCACCTGAGCTAATTCTGATCACATTTTGTCTGTCGTTCGTCTGTCTTTCGTCTGTCTATCTGTAAACTTTTCACATTTTCAACATCTTCTCAAGAATCACTGGGCCAATTTCAACCAAACTTGGCCTAAGGGGATTCAAAGTTGTGAAAATTAAGGACCTCGCCTTTTTGCAAAGAGAGATAATTAGGAATTTATTAAAATTTTCGAGAAATTTTCAAAAATCTTCTTCTCACTAACCATAAGATCAGGAAAGCTGAAACTTGTGTGGAAGCATCCTCAGGTAGTGTAGATTAAAAGTTGTGAAAATCATTACCCCCTGGGGTAGGGTGGGGCCACAATGGGGGGGGGGTCAAAGTTTTATATAGGAACATATGGAGTAATCTTTAAAAATCTTCTTCTCAAAAACAAATCAGCCAGGAAAGCTGAAACTTGCGTGGAAGCATCCTCAGGTAATGTAGATTCAAAGTTATGAAAATCAAGACCCCCAGGGGTAGGGTGGGGCAACAATGGGGGGTTGAAGTTTTACATAGGAATACATAGAGTTAATCTTTAAAAATCTTCTTCTCGAAAACAAATCAGCCAGGAAAGCTGAAACTTATGTGGAAGCATCCTCAGGTAATGTAGATTCAAAGTTGTGAAAATCAAGACCCCCAGGGGTAGGGTGGGGCAACAATGGGGGGTTGAAGTTTTACATAGGAATACATAGAGTTAATCTTTAAAAATCTTCTTCTCAGAAACTAATCAGCCAGGAAAGCTGAAACTTGTGTGGAAGAATCCTCAGGTAGTGTAGATTCAAAGTTGTGAAAATCAAGACCCCCAGGGGTAGGGTGGGGCAACAATGGGGGGTTGAAGTTTTACATAGGAATACATAGAGTTAATCTTTAAAAATCTTCTTCTCAGAAACTAATCAGCCAGGAAAGCTGAAACTTGTGTGGAAGAATCCTCAGGTAGTGTAGATTCAAAGTTGTGAAAATCATGACCTCCGGGGGTAGGGTGGGGCCACAATGGGGAGGGGGGGGGGGGTCAAAGTTTAACATCGGAATATGTAGAGTAAATCTTTAAAAACCTTCTTCTCAGAAACTAATTAGCCTGGAAAGCTGAAACTTGTGTGGAAGCATCCTCAGGTAGTATAGATTCAAAGTTGTGAAAATCATGATCCCTGGGGGTAGGGTGGAGCCACATTGGGGGGGGGGGGGGTGTTAAAGTTTTATATAGGAACATATAGAGTAATCTTTAAAAATCTTCTTCTCAAAAACTAATCAGCCAGGAAAGCTGAAACTTGTGTGGAGGCATAATGACACCCCCGGGAGTAGGGTGGGGCCACAATGGATTGGGGGGGGGGGTTAAAGTTTTACATAGGAATATGTAGAGTAAACCTTTAAAAATCTTCTTCTCAGAAACTGATCAGCCGGATGATTCTTTAAAATTGTTAAGACTTTGACCCCAGGACAATTCTTCAGTCTCACAAGAAGGTTCAGAGTTGATGTAGGTTTATATCCCATATATAAACAATTGTTAAGGATCTTTTTGAGAATTGCAATACTAAACACGTGATATGACTATAAAATCATCCCGTTAGAAAAGGGACTAATGATTATAAACATAAGAATATCCAGGGGGGGGAAATGGATTTTATTTATACAGGATCAATTAACATGTATTATTGAACATTGTCCAGATAGTTTGTATTCTGACTCCATTAAGCTGATTTTATCATACCTATTGTTCCTCAGGTGAGCGATGTGGTGGCCCATGGGCTTCTTGTTTTTTTTGTTTTTTTTAACAGATTTAGTAAAACAAACATAGTAAATATTACATCTGTAAACCAATTTGATAATTAATAAACAGTACATATATAAAACATTCCTCTGTCAACATAAAATGCACTTTTTATGTATTCACCACCCCACCCTCCCACCTTCACAAAAATATAAATATCTGGTAAATGCCAGTGTTTGTAATTTAAACATGGAGTATAAATTGTTGTGTTTTATATCTGCATTCAGTTGTTTGATAAAATGAAAATTTTGACAGATTTCACTGCAAACTTGAAAAACAGTGAAATCTCAAGTTTGGCTGACGTAAGGCAACATGTTTCATGTAAAAATGTTGAACTTTGACCCTTAAGATGACAAAGTATGAAGTTGCAGTTGTCTTGGTTAAAAAGTAGATATAACTATAGATCGTTCTCGTTGCGATCAACGAGTGGGTCTTCCGTCAGATTTTTGAGTAAATGAGATAAAATCCCTCACTTTTAAGACAAAATTGTTAATCAACTGAAAAAAATTAGGGAAAAAAATTTCGGCACCCGAAGCTTGAACTGTGGTCGCCTGGGCAAATGTCCATGACTCTATACTGTGGTTTCATTAATTTTCGTGGGTATCAATTTTCGTGGATTTTCTGAAAACCATAGTTTCAAGGATACGTAATTTCGTGGCCAATGATCCTATCAATACAAAATGTTAGTTGAAATTGAACTTCAATGAACATTTAATTTCGTGGATTAACTTAAACAACGAAATCCACGAAAATTGGTATTCAACGAATATTAATGAAACCACAGTAATGACTGATCTACTCAGACTCTCGCTTCAGGTCTTTGATGCTTAATATCTCGGGAACACATCAATCGATTATAAAACAAATTACATATTCTGAATCAGTAAAAAATTCTCTATCAACCCGTTAGAAAAATATATAAAAAGCAAAAAGTTGAAAAAACCGATTTTTTATCTTTCCTTCCGGTGACGACCAGAAGTGACGGCGGATGTTTTTATGACCATGTTGCAACAGGTAAAATTGATGTCTATCATCACTGAAAATTTCAACCCTATATCTTTATTCGTTTTTTGGATCTCTAGCCAACAAAATTGACTTTTAAAAACCGTAAACGGACGATTACTTCCGACCGGAAGTGGTTATCAAAAAATTGAAACGGTGGTACAAACTTCAGATGCCGACACATCAACCCCTAAAATTTGAAGAAAATCGAATGAGCCATCTTCGAGAAATCGCCTGCACAAAATTTGTAAGACAAAAAAAGAATAAAAAGAATAATAAGAAAAGTGAAAAAGAAACAATAGAATAATAGTAAGGTCTTCCGCTGAAGACAGAAGACCCTAATAAAGTGAAAGAAAAAGAACTTAATTACCAATACATGTAGAAATTTAGTCTGGATCTTTTTTATGGCCTGTGGATCATATAAAATCAACATAAAATACTATGATCAATCTGTACTTAGAAGTTTTATCATTGAATATTCATGATACATGTACCGGTATTTGCAAAAGATCAAAAGTTTCCCCTATGAAAGTGTTAATGTTTTATGTCTTGGTGTCATTTTAAACTAAATGTTAATTTATTAATTTTTTAAATGTTTCAAATTTTGACTTCTGTAAAAGACTGCTTTATGATCTAGGGGCATTGTTTCATAATTAACTGTCCTACATAGGAAATGATTGGTTCCAAATTTGAGATAATAGCCATTTATTGGCATAAAGTGAATTCAATCCTCAAATTTCAATTCAATTTTCAAATTTGCATGTTTTACTGTAATTTGTTAAAATATTTTGGTAGCATGATTTGTACTGGTGTACCTGCAATCAATTAATGCTCTCAATTCAGAGCATTTCACTTATGGTATGTGGTAATACTGTAAATGCACTCCTAATTTGTAGACACATTTGACTGTTAACATCATGAATTTACATGGAAAAGAATAAAAACATGCATATTAATTGCAATTAATTTATTCAGCATTCATTCATTTTAATTGCATAACAGTTGTAAAACTTTTTAAATATATAATTTATTAAATACATTAAATTTGGACGGTTCATGCACAGGTTTTTGTTTTCATCATTGAAAAATAAATCGTATCACATATTATAAGTTAGTCATGTATAACTTCAGACTGGTCCACAACAAGTCATTCACACATAAAAACTCAAAAATACTTCATTTGGATATAAAAATGTTTCTGTTGTTGTTTGAAACTTTTACTTCATCAAAGATTTTTTTGAATGTCAGTTTGGCAGGGTTTAACTCTGCAGAAGAAGGGCAACTCCTCCAAGGACCCATTTGCTGGCCTTCTCCTTACTCTTCAGGTTGAAAGTCCAGACGAATGTTGGACCTCTGGTCTTTGTCTTGTAGACTGGACACTCATAGATGTTCCTAGTGTCCTGCCTGTCGACTGGGATGGCCCTGATAAAGATGACAGGCATTGCAGGCGCCAACTCCTTCAGTCGTGCTTCATTGATCATGCCCGTCTGCATGTCCCATCTGGCTCCCTCCATAAACAGGCCGTGGACGTAAGCACCTTCTCTGGGCGGGCCTGCCATGTCCTCACGAGCTTTCTTTGTGACGTCACACTGCAGACACATGCGATCCAATGGCCACTCGTTTTTACGAGCCATCTGCTGCATGATGGCTGTGAGGAAGGATTGTGGGTTGAAGAATCCTCCGAGCCAGACAGCAGCCGGAAGCTGGAAGTCAGATGACCAGGTCTCCAGCTCCTTCACTCTCAGCAAAAGATCAGCATACCATGCAGTCAAACCATACAGGGATGGATAAGCCTTCTTGTTCCAGCTCTCTGGGATAAAGTCCATGAAGAGAGCATTTCCTAAGTCCTCCATGTCAGATGTGATGGTCAATTCACCCTAGGAATAAGACAATAAAACAGAAATTAAAAACATATCCCTCTTACAATCATATTTTAGGCCAACTAAGTCCAATACAGAGCCAGAGTGTACCCACGTAAGTTTAATATAGAGCCTGTCTGTGGTTACCTTTAATCCAAGGTCGAGTTCTTTTAGTGATCGTCTGATCTCATTGGTCAGCATGTTCATTCGCTCACACTCCTGGAAAGCAACTAGTACATACGGAGTTCTCTCCTCTGGTGGGACTTTAGCCATTATCTCAATCATGTTGAATTCTTCTGGCAATTTCTCCACTATTTCATCCAAAATACCCTTGATCTACAAGTATAATAAACAAATATAACTTTTTTGTTGCAAAAATTAAATCAGCAGCAGAAGTAATGACAAAGGCTAGATGGTTGTGGCAATTTTTAGACTCTACAAATCTCTTTAAGAAGATCTAAGGTTCAAAACTTTAAGCTAAAATATATGGAATTTTTCTTTACTAAATATAGCATATATATACCGGTACCGTAGAAGCAGAAATAATAGTTGAAGATTCAATTTTGTTATTTTTGTTGGCAGTATTAATCAACAAAATCAACAATGACGAATTTTAATCCAAACAGTTGAAACATGATTACAACATGATGAAATTAAATCCCAACAAAATTTTATTTGGTTTAAAAACGAAAATTCAACCCATTGAACGTATGTGCTTCTACAGTAGCTAAACAAGCCATTTTCATAATTTAATGTACATGTACATAACATCTGATGGGTAATTAGCTGACCACCCAGCCCCCTTAAGATTTTCTTAAGAAATCAGAGTGACTGACCTTTTCTTCCCTGCTGACTCCACCACCAGCCGAGGCACCAGAATCTCTGGGCTGCATCTCCAACACTGTCTTAAACAGGTTTTCTGAAGTGGTTGTCAAGAACTCAATTTCAGCGTTTGGATGAAGACCGTACAGGTAGGGACTCTCAGGTGGAAGGCATTCATCAATGTAGTTGTGGTATCCTTTATAGTCAGAGTTTGGTGGAACAGGGAAGCCGGGAGCAAGGTATAATTCACCGTCCAACTAAAATACAAAACACAAGGTGAGATGCAAAGAAATCAAATATCCAGTAAGTTTTCATGAGTAAAGTTTTGTTGATAGGTTGAGGTGGCATATAAAACATTTAGTCACTAATTTCAATATAGAGTAAGATGGCAGATAAAACATTCAGACTCGGATTTGAATAGAACACCAACAATCAGAAAACTCCAACATGTGGTAGATACTGACCATGTCTGGATGGAGATAGACCTCTAGGTAGGTCTTGCAGAGCTTCCTGTCCCAGTCGTCTGTGATGTGACCGCCGTACATAATCTCTCCGAACAGATACCTCAGATCTTCCCATGGAACCTTAGCATTGGCCTCCAAGTAGTTGTACAGCACCATCATACTGATCCTCAGGTCTCCAGTGTTGTATGGGTACACACGATTCCAACCCTGGGCTCCAAACTTTCTCCTCTCACACACCACGGCGTGGAAGTAGCAAAGAGCAAACAAGATGCTCTTGAACTCAGTCTCCCTGGCACACATCTCAAGGGTATCCTGCAAATTAAACGATGCAACAATGAAAAGATCAGAAAGACATTCATTTAGCTGTCTTGTGTTTTGTGTATAGTACAGTACTGTACCTGAGTGAAATTATCCAGAGCCTTATGCAAATTGGCAAACATGCCAGTTGGTGGTTCGTTGGTGATTTTAATGGCTGCTTCCAGGATGCCTTGTGGTATGATGTGGGAGTCTGCAGTGCCTGCTGGCTCAGCACTGATATACACGCGGTAGGCTTCGTGGCTCTCTACACTGTACTGTTCTAACTTCTTCTCCAAGGTTGCCAGCCATTTGGCCACTAAATGGACATTCTTTGAAAGAAAACAAATTCAGTTACAAACATGATTAAGAAATAGGAAAAATAATCTAACTGGTACCAATTTTACATTAAGTAATTTTTTTGAGCATAATATTTTAGAATGTCTTACTTGCAAGACAACCCAGTGGCCCTCTTTAGCAGACAGATCCATGGCAGCCTCAGCAACGACCTCTTGACCTTGGCCCAAGGAGATGTTGTGGAAGTTGCCCTTGTCTTCATTAAATCCTAAAGTCCTACCCAGAGCCTCTACATCCTTCAGTGGGTCCACTCCAGGGGACAGGATGAAGAACATGGGAGTGGCTGGTCCAGATTCCTCATAGGACTTGGCAAACTCCACAGAACGTCCCTCAACATATTTTGTTCCAAGCTTTTCCTCTACGTAATTCCTATAGATAAATAATATTGTCAGATTAATTTATAGACAATTTTGGTTACTTTTACAATTCCTTATGGTTACAGATTGTACAATTTTGACTTACGTGACAGCGTAGGTCATCCTGTCGGGTCTGAGAGCCCTCATCATGCACAGTTTCTGGAGGGAGGTCTTGTTTTTCCATTCCTGGGGGAACTTCTCCTTTTCTGGGCACTCACTCTCTACAAACTTCTTCCATCGTTTAGCAGAGCCTTCAATGTCTCTGTCCAAGTTCCTGAACTCCTCCATGTTGGCCATCGCCTAAAAAAAGAAAAGGGTAATCAGATACTGTAAAAGTGGTTATTTCAGCTTGTGTTTAAGTAAGATTTTCTATAGTCAAACAATATGCGTGGGTATTAAATGCGCAATTGCATGATTTACCATTTTTAACATTGGATTTCTAAATTTTACCATAAGCTTATTTTACATGGTTTTTTGCTTATTGTGTAACTAGTGTAAATTTCCCCCACGCGTAAATTACCATGTTTACAGTATAAGGAATTTTCATAAGATTTTACATGACACAAGTTTACAAGACTCAAGTTTACCAGCTTATGAAATTCTACAGATATTTAAAAGGGTAGTTACTTTGATTCCTCCCCAACTGTTGTTGCTCATGAAGTCCACTGGACTGGTTACATTGGGAACTGCAGGGAAACGAAGCAGGAAATCCAGTTCAACTGGATTGATGTCATTCGCGGCCATCAAGATCTGAAAAGTATCAATTTGAAGAAATCAATCAAAAATTCAAAGAATGTAAATTTCGACACAACGTATCATGAAATGGCAAGAAAAATTTCAACTTTCACAAACCACTCACCAAGAATGTCATCTGAGAAGTAAAGATGATCTTGTCTCTCTCAAACAAGCCTCTTGCTGTGTATGTGAACACAGAGAAGGTGATGCAGTCAATCAGGTTCAACACTCGCTGTTTAACTTCCTCAGCTGCCTCAGCGCGATCAATGGCTTTCTCAAAGACAACACTGAATGCCTGAAAAACAATAACAATGGTCCAATAAAGAAGTAAAAACTTTTTTTTGAGCTAAAATATTGTGAATGAGTAAGATTTTGATATAAGAAATCTGTGTTCTGGGACCCACTTACCTTGAGAGAGAATTGGTACATGGGATGGATTTTGTGCAAATCATTCAGGATGAAGTACAACAGTGATGCTCTGGCAGCAGCAGGACGATAGTTCTCACGAGCCAAGTTAATGTCTATCTCTGTTTTCTTGGCCTCAGTTGCTTTGACTTCAATCTCAGCAGCAGTTCTCTTTGTGGTCTCCAGGTTTTCTACCAGGGCATAGTCTCCCAAGAAGTTACCCTCCGCAGAAGACAGACGGGCTAGCAAGTTGTCCTCAAGCTTCTTGAGCGTGATCTTGAATTCGTTCTGTTGTCTGGTGAGGTCAGCCTTCAGTTTCTCCAGGTCAGGTCTTTCTTTCCTCACAACAGCAGCGAGAAGCTGGTCCTCTAATCCATCCCTGGTGACAGTGAAGTTAATCAGGGTGGTCTGAGCCTGCATTTCAGGCTGATAGTGCGGATTGGCTAACTTTGTCTGCAGAATAAGTCTGAAATCTGGGTGATATTCTACTTCTTTGTCACCGATCTTGATTGCACGTCCTTTCTTAATTGTGTTACGTCCAATCAGGGGGTCTAGTACAGGGTCTACAGATTCCTCAATATTCTCCAACAAGACAACATCTCCAGAAGCTAAAGCTCTTTCCAGAGCATCTAAGTAGCCTTTCTGTCCAAGACGCAGAACCTTAAGGTCGGCTCCATATTTGGTCTTGATCCATTTTATTCCCTGCAATTGAGGATCAATCATCAAGGGCCATCTCTCACAGTTTGTAAGAATGGTGGCATTTTCTGTGGACATTCTGTCACTGGGCAAACCTTCGTTGTTCCATGAGGCAATTTGAGCATCATCTGTGAGCAAAGTCAGTGGATCTAACCCTTCAGACACTGGAATGGGAATCTTCAAGCCCTTCAAGTATGGCACCCAATGTTTGTCCATCAAGTCTAATCTGTACTGCTTTGTGAAGCATCCCACGTATGATACGAAGGCTGTAATAAGCAGCACATCACCAGGGAGGGTCAACTCCTGTTTCCTGAAATCTTTGATGGAGTCTGCCCATCTGACATTCTCTGAGGCCAGTCCTCCCACCAATCTGTTGGCAAGTTCAATAGTCTTGGCTGTCATTTCAGCCTCTTGTTGACAACGGAGCTTCTCATTGGTGGCCTTTTCAAACTCTGCGGTTAGTTTTGCAAGATCAGCCTCCAAACTTTGGATTTTATTGGTGATCACACGGAGTTTTTCCTGGGCAGCTGCCAACTCAGCATTAGCCTGGGCCAAGGCAATTCTCTTAGGTTCCACTGTACAGTAGACTCGGTAGTATCCGACAATGTTGATACACCACGAGCAGAGACCAGCTGCAGCCAATGATTTGCTTCGGATGAATTCGGGGTCAAACTCTGGATCGTCCAGGTATGGCTGAATAGCCTTTAGACAGGCCTCATGGATGTTGTCCTTGTCGTAATTGATGAGATTGTCCAAGAAAAGGTCAACCTGGAACATATAATGAATTTATCATCTTTCTTTTTAACTTATTTCAGGACTACAAAGTAATGGTAGAAATGAGGAAAATATGGTACCTTCCCCATGATGGAGCTCTTGGCTGCCTTCCAGCTACGATCTTTTGGCACTTTTCCTCCAGGTGCTAGCAGACACATACAGGCCGATGTGACATTGACTACAGCAGAAGGTGGGGATCCAAAGGATTTCAACTCAGTCAGGTTGCCCTAAATATGAACATATGAATATGAACATTAGAACAATCTCAATCTGGACCATGCATGGATCCAGAATTTTTTTTCCTGTGGGGGGGGGGGGGGTTGTTTTCAAGGCAATTTAGGTTAATTTTTCTATGTGAATTTCATTAGTATGAATTTTTTTAAAATTTTTTTTTTGGGGGGGGGGGGACATTCGTGCATGTGAACAATTACTATTTTTAATTATTCCACATAAGGGGATCCATTCCTAGTACCGATTATTATGAGAATAATAAAGCTCATTTTTCGTTTCTCTTCAGATTTTCTGAAATAATACCTTGTTCAGTGTGTTCAGGGCTTCCTTGGCAGCTAACAGGGCAGGTTCAGCCTTGGCCAGATCTCTCTCACAGTCATTCTGCTTTTTGGTGACCTCTATGTTGATCTGTGCTACTTTCTTTTCTTCATCATCGGCAATAGCCTTCTCCTTTGAGACTTTCTCTGTTTCAGCACCCACAATGGCAATCAGTTTGTTGGCATCTTCATTCTTTTGAGCCAGCTCTACTTCTTGTGAGGCCAGCTTGGATTTCAGATCATCTACCTGTGTATTTAGAATAACCACATTAAGAACAGTTTTAGAAGGCATTTTGAAATGTTTTAATATCTGTTACAGGAATTTTGCACAGTGTTAAAATCCGCATTAACGACAATCATTGGCTTAGACATAGTCATTATCAAAGATTCTGTAAGCTATCTGTGACTGGAACACATGGAGAATTCACACAATCCAGTTTTGTAATAACAATAATGATATAAACTGACCTGAGTGGCAGTGCTGCGGAGTTTCTCCAGACCATTCTCCAGACGGATGATCTTGGCCTGTAGTTCACTGTTGTTCTTGTTGAGCAGGTTCTGATACAGCTTGATCTGCTCCAAGAAGCTCTTTGGTGTGGTGTAGTTATACCTCTTCTCGTTCTGGAGATAGGATGCGCTCATCTCGTTCACTGACTTGTGTACATAGGACATGAAGTTGGCAATAGAAATTCTCATGTCAGGCTAAAAAGAAAAAGAGAGCAATGTCAACTCACCCTAAAATACAACTTAACAGCTATCAAAAAAAGGTGACAATGATTAATTTTTCTGTGATAATTAAAATTGTAAGTAATTGGAATATTGTTTTTAATATTGTCTGGTAAAAATCTACTAAGAAAAAATCCATAATGTTAGCACTTACTGCCAGGAGTTCAACTTCCTCCAAGAAACGAGCTGATACTGAGTTCAGAGCATCTTCTGGCCACTCGTGGAACCAGTCTATACTGGTACAGTTGGTGACAGCAGGGAATTTTCTGCTCCTGACTCGAAGGGTGGATCCAACCGGGGAGAAGCAAAGCACCACCTGAAATAAGATAATGCACAGTGATAACTGGTGATCAATGAAGTACCAGATCAAAAATCTTCAACAACTCAAACTGTTGATTGTAGAGCAAGGAGTTCTGCCTTCCCTTGCCTCATTGGCTTCCTTACTCACCTTCAGTGTTCTGCGGACTTTTTCAATGAAGAATCTCCAGCAGTTTTCTCTGCTGTCCTCCATTCCCAGGCCTTTTACTTCATTACGTACACCATTGATAATGTTTTCAATTTCATCATCGGGGAAGAGATCCGGAATTTCTCCTGAGGCCAGCAAGTCATTGATCAGCACAAGGAACTTCTCGTCGGCAACCTGGGCATCCGTCATCAGGAACACCATGCCCATGTTCTTCAGACCAGTCTTGATGTAGAGTTGGGAAATGTCTAGTTTGAGATCAGCAATGGAGTAGCCTTTCCTGAGGGTGATTTGGAACACCTCCAAGCTGCTGATAGAAGCGGCCAAACGGGACAAGCTCTGTTTGCCAGAACCACCAACACCAATCAAAAGAGCATTACCACGAGGAGACTCCAGGATGCGGTTGATGCGACACACGTGCATCATAGCATCTTCAAACAAGACAAGGTTCATGACGGCATTCAGTTCATTGTAACTGTCCAGAGCTTCTACTAAGATCTTGTTTAACTCGGGCCATCCTTCTACGGCATTGTATTTGGGATCACCAACTCCCTGGGCAAAGTGGCAGTAAAGAAGAGGTTGCTTGAAGAGTAAGGCTTCATCTATGTCCTGAAAAAGAAGAATTGCACATAGAATCTCTCAATCACCAAATCTCTATCCCTTTAAAAACTATATTTTTTGACGTAATTGCAGGAAATTAATATTACCTCGAAGGACTTCTTGACAATATCCTTGGCAAGCTTGTCAAAAGTTTCCATATCTTTCTCATCAGTGAGTTTGTCCCTGTATACTCTTTCTGCTTCATGTAACCACAGTCGCACAAGTTCTACGGGAGTCTTGGCACACTCTGGTTGAGCAAACAGTAGACCCTATAATTTGAAAGAGTCTATTAGCCACATGTAGCTCTGCTATATAACAACAAAACAACAAATAAAAACACATAGAATTAACATCGACAGATTATTCTGAATAAGGAAACAACAGAATTAAAAGAATGTTCACTGAATCACATTACAGTGCATCTTGAAAAGAGGGGAGATTTAGACATTTTCAGTGAGAAAAGCTCGAATTATTCATACCTGGAAAATGTTGGACATGTCTCTAAGGTTGAAGATGTAATGGAACTTGATGGCTGTTGGCAGGAAAGTTGATGCCATCTTTGCCTGGAGAGCCAAGGCTCCGTTGATGAGGGTGCTACAGTATTTCTGGACCCCCTGGGAGAAGCCAGACATGGCCAGATGCTGCTGCAGGATGCTGGTGTAAATGGTGGCCAGGGCCTCAGCATTGGGGAAGTTGATGGAGAAGACACAGAAGTGACGCTGTAAGAAGACACAAAATATTGTATTACTGAGAGTTGCAATTCAATTTACTTTTACTTGAAGGTCTTATATGACCTGTAATTTAGGAAATAGCTTGTCAATTATTTATTTAGAATACCATTATTTTTCTCTGCCAAAATTGCATTTTTTTCTATTTGTTATTGTATTTTGTATTAAATATTTACAAGCAATTGCTTGCTAGTGAAGTTCACATACATTTATTGCACATGTATGATACTTGGTTTATGTTAATAATTAACAGAACAATTGTAAAATGAAGAAGAAGCAAAAAGATGTCAATTATTCAATTAAATCTATAATTTTACTTAATGCATGCATAAAAAAGAATATTAAAGTCATAGATGAATGCTGACCTGCAGTCTGGAGTCAATGGTGAAGCTACCAGCAGTGGGGTTCATGCAGGCCACATACTGGGTGTTGTGGATCTCCTTCAGGGTCAACTTGGCGCGGTCGTACCAATGGCTGTGGTCAATGTGCTGTCTGATCAAGGTGTGGGGCTGTACTGTGAAGTACTTGTCCACCTGTCACAAATCAATCACAGGTAAAAACAAGAGTGCTTAAGAGGGCTGGATAGTTGGGGCCACTTTTAGTCTATTAAAATCTCCTTAAGAAGGAGAGTTCCATATAAGGATTAAGCAAAATCTTCACATTTCAAAGTTTTCATATGTCAATTTGTTCTTTTACACTTTATGATATGTAGCTTATAGCTTAAGAATTCATATTTAAAAATCTAAGGAAGAGTTGATGGTCAATTTGTTGACCATCCAGCCTCTTTAACCTTAGAACCATCAAATCAACATCTTTGTCATTTTTTAAATTGGAAAACTTTCCTAAAAAATTTATCAAGACACAAATATTTACAAGTAACAACTGAAGTCTGAAGTTGATTTTACCTCTGGCATGTTCATGTCGTCTACAAAGTAGATCAAACGCCTGGTACCAGGAGGTCCAAAGTTTCGGCCGGCTTTCTTTTCCAATGGTTTCTCCAGAGTTCTCTGCAACATTTCGGAGGTTGTGTAGAAGTTGAAGGGGATATTGGCCACCATGAAGTCTTCAGACAGACCGTTCATTTTGTCTCCCATCAGTACTGTCTTGCCAGTACCGGCAGTTCCAACCAACATCACTGGGCGACGCTTGTCAATCAACATGTCCAAGAAGTACTTGATTCTTGTGGTCTCCGAAGTATGTACCAAGGCAGCCTGCAAACAATACAGATCTTGGCATCACAAATCATTTCAAACTTTGTTTTTTCAATGTGGAAAATTAATAAATGATGATTTCAAGTCTTTGTTGATAAAAATCATAAAAAACTGACCTGTAGTGGAAGCTCAGGGTCCAACTCAAATTTGGGAACCATCTTGGTCCATGGCTCAAACTTCTTGGTCTCTGGGTCAATGTAGTAGTCAAACACAGTTCCAGTGGTAGGGAACTTGACTGTTTTGAACTCAGTGGTCCACCATTTAGTGAACTCCACTCTGTAATCCACCAACTGTAAACAGAAAATCTCAATGAGTGACAGATTTACTTACTAAAGGATCTTGAGTTAATTCTCAAATCTACAAGAATATATCCCAACAGTGGTTGACAAAATCAATGGATTGTGACTAAAAAGATTCCAAACCTGATCTTGGAAGGTGACACCACCAAAAGCCCAGACAACAGCAAAGACAAAGTACAACTCGTACAGCTCTTTGGCACAGTCGGGTGGGGTGTTCTCTGGGGTCAGCAGACACTCCAGCAGGTAACACAACATCTGGATATGGCTGTTGTCAGCCACAGGTGTGATCTTCTTGAAGCGAGTGCGCATGGTCTCCAGACACATGGGGACGTACTTGTCAAAGAGGATGGTCAAGTTGGCCCTCTCCGACTGGACTTCTCGCTTGTCAATCCAGCTCTGAGTGTACCTAAAAGATATCAATTCCATAATTTAACTGATGTATCCACTATAAATTATTTTTCTTGCTGTAAAATGAAGAATACAATTTCCTTTCTTTTTATTTTCTTTGAAGAGAAAGCTATCAAATATTCTTACGGTATCCATCCCAGATCCTGTGGGTTGATGAACAAGATTCCAGCCCGAGACACTGTTGCTGGGGTGGCAGTTCTCAAGTGACTGATCTCAAATATTAGTCTCATGGAGGGTGTGAGGGGGATACGCTCGTTACTGGCCAGGGTCAGCACCTTGTTGTCGTCCATGACGGTGTTTAATGACTCAATCCACATAGGATCAATGTCACCGTCCAACACAATCCACTTGGGTCCATCTCCACTCATGTTGGCCAGATCACGCATGATTACAGAGAACAAACCTGCAGATGTACAAAGCACAACATATAAAAGAGAAAAGACACAGCAACTGAAATCTAAATTTGACCACTTTCTTTGTGTATTTTTTTTATCAAACCCCAGCTTGAATTGTGCTTACCATCTTTCCACTCTCTGGTTGATGGGTTGATGATACCAAACAGCTCGTTGTTGGTCACGGCCTTGGGATCCAGATCAATGGCTGATGGCTTCTTGCCCTGGTTTTTGTAGGTCCTGTTCAAGGTTCCCCACACTTTGCTCTTGCCCACACCAGCGAATCCCAGCACAAACACAGAGTGTCTGACATCCAGCAATTCTTGCAGCTGTACAATCTATAACACAAAGAAATCATCGTATTAGATCTGGTAAATAAATTCTTTAGAAGGAAGATGCTGAAAGCTGTATTATTTAGGCCTGTTTCATACCTTGAGAATGAAGTTGTCCTCCGGCTGCAGTTTCTGGTCCAGAGTGGCTTGTTTGATCTGTTTCTCAAGGTCCATGTCTCTCTTACGTGGCACATTGAGAGCTGGGAAGAGATCGGAGATCAGACCCATGAAGATTGGCAAGTCATCAATGACAATCTTGGGAATGTTGAAATCTCTCAGAGCTCTCATCAACACCTGGTCCTCAGGACGGTCGGGGTCACCTCTCTTCAGGGCACCAGCCACCACCAACACAGACTTGATGGCTCTGAGACCCCAATCGTAATGGTCCTACAAAGCAAACAAAACAGATGAGTCAGTCACTGTCTCGTAAAATCCATAATTTCTCTATCAGAATGTACATAGCAAGGTGTTCAGCATCCTACCTGTTTGGAGAGCAACTCTTTACACAGACTGTAAAGAGTGATGAACTTTCTGGCGAGCAGCCTGGCCTCTAAGAAGCCTTCAGCCACCAACATGATTTCACAAATCAGTTCAAAGTCTGGCACCACCATAGCACATGGTCTGAAGAGGGCCTTTAGGTTTTCTGGCAGCTCGGTACGCCCAGCATAACCTGGGTTCATGGTGATGAAGAGACCGACGGTCCAGACAAGCTTGATGGTCTCTCCCATGAAGTTGAAGACCTTCTTCTTCTCCTTGATGGCGTCCTGAATACATTTGACTTGTACAGCCACCACAGACAACACCTCAACAGCAATGCGGTTAAACTCGTCAAAGCAACCCCAGGCGCCGGACTGAGCCAGTCCCTTGTAGATGTTACCCACAGATTTGTAGTCCATCTGCTCGGAGCAGTTGAACACGTACACCATGATACCCAGGGCACGCCCCAGATCCTTAGTGGTCTCTGTTTTGCCAGTTCCTGCGGGTCCAGCTGGTGCACCACTCATGATCAAGTGAAGGGACTGAGTCAATGTGATGTAACATCTAACAAAACGATACAAGAATATTAAGGAAAGTGGTTAACTATCAGAGAGGAGGTCAATGATTTGTAAATGAGGTGAATTAATATTTTTTTTCAAGACTTTTTTTCCTGAAAATGTCATGATAATTATTGTAAATAGAGAAGACCATATCATATACATGTACAAATGAAAAAATTCAAAATAAAATACTTTAGCCAGTTAATCTGAAATATTGAGACCAACCTGTCAGTGAGAGGTGTGATGACAAGACGTGGGGTGTTACCCAGGTACTCGTGAGAGTATCGGAACTGGGCATCACAAATGTTGGCAAAGCAGTCCTTATCGTTATCATCCCATCTATGTCTGAGCTGAGACAGCCAGGCAAAGGCCTGGGAGCTGTCCACCTTAGTGGCGATCAGTTTGGCGACGACATCTCGGGCGTGCACATCAATGGTACAGATGGTCATGATCTTCTGTCGATCTCCCGAGGTCAGTTTACCCAGCAACAGGGTAATCAGATTGTTCAGCTGCTGAATCTGCTTCTTGTTATAGTCTTTTAAAGCATTTTCATAACCTTCCTCCAGTCTTCCGAAGGCAATGTTGACCTCTGTGGTCCACCAAATCTGGGTGCCACAAAGAGCCACCTGGGCAGGGAAGTCAAACAACCACTGGTCCCTGGGCTTCTCCTCATATGTGGCTACCGCCTCAGTCATCTCGTGCCTCACTGTGCTCCTCATGGCATCCAGGAGGTTGTTGAGCCAGTGTTCTACCTGTCCAGCCAAGTCGCAGGGTTTATCCAGCTCCACCACTTCTCCATCCTTACTGTACATGGAGGTGGCTATCTTGGTGTCATTACCCTTGTCGTCTTCATTGAACTTCAGCTTAGCCATGCTGTCAAACAGTTTGGTCAAGTGACGGGAAACCTAAAACAGTCATCAATAACGTAATCTTAATGAAATATGCAACTGATTTTATTACATGTTTACAGGTACTGAAGAAAAGCAAACCCAGAAAGGTAGGGAAACAACTTTCACTTACAGCTGTTGGATTGTTGCCATTGGACAAGATATCCAACAAATCTGCGGATGACACAAAGTAGAATCTGGGGAAGGCCAGACGTTTGGTCTCCAGATATTCAGCCAAAGCCTTCTCGCACAGAGTTAACTGCCCTTGCAGACCCTCAAGACGTTCATAAAGGTTGGGCTGGTTTGTGGCTTCCACCACATTCTTGTACTTCTCAATCTCTGTCACCAGTTCCTAAAATGGTTAGGAAAAAAAATAAATAATAAAAATGCACATTACTCATTGCAATATAGAATGTACTGATTAAAGATTCCTACAACTGGTGTCTTTTACATAACAGTACCTTAAAATCAGTGTCTATGCCATCAAATCTCTTGGAGTCTTCAGGCAGCTGGTTTCTGATGTCCTCTGATCCGATGAAGATACTCTCCAAGTGAGACCATGTTCTCTGTACTTCCATCCAGATGGAGATGACCTGGTCAGCCGTGGACAGCTTCTTCTGCCATTGGGACACCTCTTGCAAGAAGTGGGCAATGTATTTGGAAGACAGCATGTTTTGCAGTTGAACCTGTATAGTAAAATCAAACAATGAAACATACATGTAGATACCACCATTATGTAAGATTATGACTTTTCTTCAGTTGACATGGATTTCTATAGGCTTACTCACCTGGTTGTCTTCTAGAGTTTCAATCAACTCTTCACTTGTCTTCAGCATGGTGATCTTCGTTCTGGGATGAGGCTCGTGTTCAAACTCCATGGTGGTCCAGGTGGCATCCAACTCCTTCAGCACCTTCTCCATGCTCATTTCCTTGACGGCTTTGTCCACGATTCCACGGACATCGTCCTCAAAGTTATGGAGGTTAAGCGACAACAGATCAGCCAAAGTGGTGCTGTCGTCCATGACAAAGCGCACCTTAAATAGATAGTCAGCATCCAATTAACATCCTCAATATAAGTGTGTAAACTGTGTGATGGAAGATTTTATAAATCTATACTTTTCTGAAGTAGTGCATACCTTGGTGGCCACCATGAGTTGCTGCCAATGGCGGTCCCTGATGGCGGGGTTCTGGAGCTCACTGACGGCCCTGAGGGAGGTCAACATGTTCTTGACTGTGTTCTCCAGTCCCAAGTAGGAGTCCCAGGCTCTCATCTCCTTGTCCAGGGCACGGATGTCCTTAGCAAACTTCTTACAGTCCATGTCCATCTGCTCCACATTGATCTCCTTCCAGAAGGTGGTCTTCCAGTCATCGATGCTGCTCTGTACCATAATGATGTAATCCCACAAAGTCTTAAGAAGTTTGATTTCCTTCCTACACTGTTTGAGCTGCTTAAAGTCAGGGATGTTGACCTCAAAGAGACCTGCCGAGTCCATCAGTTCTACCATCTCTTTCTCCATGGCTGAAATTTCCTCATGGTACTAAAATTTGAAAAAAACCTCTCTCATACTCTTTATTTAAAGTCATTATTGATCCTCCCAAAAATAAATTATTTATTTTACAAAATATGAGTCAATAAATTTTAGAATTATCTGAAGAGCTGAATAAAACTTACCTTATCAAGATGTGCATATGGTTTATCACAGTCAAATCTGAATGGAGGAATGGAGCGGAACTTTTCTCTGAACTTGTGCTGTGACACATCAAAGGTGGCTGTCTTCCTTCTGATGTTAGCAACCTCAGTTGCTTGTAAAGGAGCAACTTGTTGCTTAACAGTGATGGCAATTTTCTTTGTGTTGTTCCACTGCTCTGGTAATTCCTGTTGATAAAGAGTATTCAAATATGATCATTCTGTTAAAACATTTCAAATATCAATTTTGTGAAACTTTCGAAATTTACAACAAAATTATTTTCACAGTTTACTTTCAGCCAAGTTTTGTTACCTGCAGTTGTTGATGGACCTCCTCAGGTAGCTCCTGTTCATATGTTTTGAGCAGCTCAATGGTCTGCTTGAGTGGCTCAAACATTTCATCAGTGGTGGCCTGTCTGTCTTTGACAGCAAATAGGTAACCCATACAATCGACTAATCCATTGTAGTCACCCTCCTCCACTGGCTTCATCAGACCAGAATCCGTGGTCTTAATGAACTCAGCCAGCTCCTTCAAACTGTCAAACAAAGCAACATTTAGGAAATTTGTTTATCAATTTCCAAACTGCCAAAATTCTAACAGGAAAAATAATTCCACATAAAATTTGAATTTTTCGTACCTGTTGGTCACATGGTCAATTAGATGCTGCTTGAACATGAAGCTCCAACGCTTGATGGTGTTCAGAAGGGCCTGCTTGAACGGCTTGGAGTTCACTCTAAACCAGTGCTCAAAGATGGTGAGGGGCTCGATTTTCTCTGCCTCGTCATAGATTTTTTCATAGGTGTTGATCTGTTCCTTGAACTGGTTCAGGGTAGGAGGACATTCTGGTACTCCGTCCTCAGCGTGAGCCTCGATCTCCTCAGTGGTGAGGACGTGGTTGTACAACAGGAACTGCCGCATGAACTCATTCCTATCATCCACCCACAGGTAGGAGTAATTGTCAAAGGTGTTCCTATACTCACAGGCCTTGTTCATGATGTTCTGTATCCTGTCCATCAGCTCTTGCCTCATTTCAGACAGCTCTTCCATATCTTCCAGATCAGGCTGATAGTGCTCCTGTCCACTGTGAGCGGCCAGTCTTCGAATCAGAGAAGCTTGTTTGTAAACATCCCCAACCAGACCATCCACCAAATCATAGAACCCATCCGCTACACCGTAGTCCAGAGAAGGTAGGAACACCATTTCTGGCACTTGAAGCTCAAGATGGGCCTCAAACAGGGGGTTAGGGTTGTTCTTATTGTCTGTTTGATCTAACAAGAATTTAAGACTGCAATGAATTGTGTTGAAGAATCCATCTACAATCATTTCATCCACATAATCCACATATGCCTTCCATGTGTCTGCATTTCCATCTGCTTTGAATAACTCTAAATTTTTCTGAAAAATATCAAAGAGAAAAAGTCAGTAACTTAGATTTCAGATGTGAATGAATACTTTGATTATCAAAAATCACAAATTAGCTTATGTTTTCCAACCTGTAGAAGACCATGGATCTTTTCTCCAATGTTCTTGATTTCTTCGTAACGTTTGTTCAGTCTCTCCTTCCTGTCGTCGAGGTTCAGCAGTGTGTCGTATTTGTCCTCTTTCCTCTCGAACAAAGGCTGCTTACTCCAGGTTGCCATTAGTGTCTTGACTTCCTCCACATTGTCCTTGGCCTGTTGAACTCGCTTCTCAAGGTCGGTAATTTGGTCCCTGGTCTTCTCGATGTATTCCCACACTCCCTGACTCTCCCAGTTCAGAGATTTCTCAGCCTGCTCCAACTGGACATCAATGTCCTGTAACTGTCCTTCAATAAGGGGGAACTCGACCTCCAGGATGGTGTTTCTGACCTTGTTGTACAGGTGAACAGAGAGGTCAAGGTTAGTCAGGTACTTCCATAGGGTGTCATTACTCTTGTACATCTCTGCGGCACTCGCGGGAATGTCTTCCTGACTACTGGACTCTAGGTACTTCACTTCCCGTAAGACTGCTGTTAATTGTGGGTCAAAGTTCACATTGATGAGTTTGGTTTCCTCGTCTCTCACCACCAGAGGTTGACTCAGGTTGAACGAGCAGGCCTCGCTCACTCCAGCTGCCCACTCTTTGTAAATCTCTTCATCCCACCTGGTGAAAAAGTCAAACAGATTATGATCCATCCAACAACCCATAGCTATCTGTCTAAAGTGTAATTCTTGGAAAAATTTGCAGAAGAACTAAAAAATTGTACTTACTGACTTAGAAGATTACACATTTCTTCATATTTGGTGAAAACTAATTTGGCACCTTCCTCTTCCATACATCTGCAAGAAGTATCATGATAAAATTATTGAAATTCTTGACATAAAAAAAACAACATCAAAACACTGTTGTGACAAAAAAGTCTCATGAAGATACAAAAAAAATCACCTGTGATCTAATGCTTTGAAGTTGCCCATTGGGGCTGTAATTCTTTCCCTGAGTTCTTGTGCCCATCTCAAGCTGCCAGACACTTTTGGCATGTTCTTATGAAGAACTGCCTTTCCACCTTCTTTTTTAGCTGCCATTTGTTCATCATAAATACTTTTAGCTGTATCTAATTCTTTGTCTATCATTTTCACAATGAGTGGATATTTTTCATCAAAGTCTTTCTTAATCAGTTCTCTTTCAAGCAAGGAACCCATAATGTCCAAAAGCTGAAACAGTTTGTATACAACACCAGTTAGATTTTATACAAGGTTATGAAAATGACATCATATTTTTTAAAGAGCCAACACCATGTTGAAACCTCTCTTGCTATAAGACATTGCATACCTTGAATACTGATTCCAAGCCTGAACAATCATCAAATCCTTGGCAGATAATGGTGGCCAATCTTCTGTCAAAATCACTAATCTTGTCCAAGAAAGCCTGGTAGTCATCTAAAAACTCCTGCAATATAGACAACAAAATCCAGTTACATTATCCATCACCTTCAATCTACAAGATCTCAAGTCCACCATGCTATTAAGATGATGAGCTCTTACATTGCTGCCTGGGTCCAGACAGTCGTAGGTTTTGTTGGTGAACACTCCATACTGTTCCTGGAACTCTTCGTGCAGCTGAACCACCTGCTGACTCAGCAGTTTTCCCTTGATGCCACCGAGCTCCACTTTCTCCAGCTTCATGAACTCCAAAGCTGTCTCCATCAGTTCCTGGGAAAATAATCAGAAAAATCAACATCATCATTAAGTAAAAATTCAGAAAAAACCTGCATTATTAGCATTTAAGTCAAAACATAACTCCCAAACAATAGACTCGCAACTTTTATAACTCCTCCTGAAACTCACCCTGACTGTCTTAACTCTCTCCACAAACTTGTCATAGCGAGCAAACACCAGCTTGGGGGCGAATTCCCAGAGCCGGGGTTCAGTTCCCTCTGGGAAGTAGCTCTTCAGTCTTTCTTTGTGGTCTTCGTACGTGTTCCTGTAGGCATCTAGAACATTACAAGCTTTCCTGACTTTCTCAATGGTCTCTTCAATTTCTCCTTTGAAAATCTCAGATGGATCAAGGAAGTTTCTTGCCTGTAATATAGATCTCCAAATTATTTTCCACATCATGTTGACAGCTGTATTAAGATGTACTGGTACATGTATTGTAAATAAATCTCAAGATTTTTTTTTAATTGGTTGGGGGGGGGGGGGTTTGGATGGGGGTGTCAGAACATTTACAAAGGAATACTTTTTCTTAAGTGATGTATTTTCTCACCATATTGATGATCATGTTGCACATTTCCTGCAGAAGTACAATAATGCGTGCAGGTGTGTTGTAATATTCTGAGTTAGCCCAGGTCAGACAGGTGGTGTGCATCATTGGAGCAAGTAAAGGAATGCTCTCATCAAACTCTGCCTGCTCAAAATCCTCAAAGTGGTGACGCAGGGGCTTAAGGTAAATGTTGATGTCTTGAGCTTCAGTTAAAGCTGCAAAAAAAACCAAACCAAATATCAGATACTTGCTATGTACGTATGTGACTAAGTCCTTTAATTAGCGACAAAAGTTTGGTTACAAAGTGTTCAATATTTCATTATGCCTATACCTGCAACCACATCTCTGAAGATGTCCTTGAATGTAGGGAAATAGCTGCTCTGTGTTCTCTCAAGAATTTCTGCCATCTTCCTGACCTTTGGATCTCTTAGCTGCAAATTCACACAGAGAAATTCTTATGACCTGATCTTAAGTACCTAGCTATAATTATTCAAATAACATGTTTGCCAAAATCTGATTGTTTCTACCTGGTCATAAATGCATTCCAAGTTGGTTGCTTTGTTCTTCCAGAACTCGATTTCTACAAAGGGGGTGGGGTTGTGTCCCTCTAGTAGGGGTTGAGCAGAGTCTTTCTTCAGGACATCCCTGATTTGGTGGGTCCAGTCAATGATCACAGACTCAATGGCGTGAATCAGGGCTCTGTCAAGTGAGTCTCTGCAAAAAAATAAAAAACAAAAATATAAACATTCCCTCTAAATTATTTATCAAACTTTAACATTATGCTATGTTTTGCTGGGATTTCTACACCTTGTTGCAATAACTTACTTGTCATCTTCCACCTGTTCCACTTTCTCTGCCCCAACGGGGAGGGGGAGGAGGGTCTTGCCTTTTGCCTGACCACACACCACGTACACATTGCTCTTCAAGTTATGGACGTGTCTTGTGACATCCTTGGAGACAACATGAGGCCACTGCTCGTGATTTCTATCATTGGACAGAAGTGGCACCAAGACCTATAAAAAGAATTAAATAATAAGTACTACCGGTATTCATCATTGGGAGTTTTCTTTTTTTTTTAATCAAAATTGTTTCAAAATTCATATATATATACGATTTTAAAATACAAGTAATCTTAAAAAGGATAACATTTTCTTAATGCATTGTATTTCATTTTGATAATCTGTAAAATTCCTTTTTTATTTATTTCAAATCCACTGATGTTATTTTCGTATTATAAATATATTGATTCAAGATTGAAGAATGGGTTATTATAAACTGCAGTATACTAGGTCATATGTTTTACAAATTATTCAGAGCTTTGCATGAATATCTGCAGTTTATCAATTTGAAAGACTGCCACATTAACATTGCATGGGTATGGTGGAAAATCTTTAATCAAAATCTCCCTGCCAAAGTATAAAGACTTTAAAGACAATCACACACGACAAGTATATCCCCTTGCAGCAATTAATCATCACTATTCTGTGAAAAAATTCTTGGCAGTCTTTTTCATTTAAATATTAAACTATTGGCAAAGATTGGAGAAAATGGCTATTGCATAATGCTTGCTTTCAAAGGACATGCGTCACCATTTGGCCTCCCAGGTTGAACTTTTGCCAGTTAAATGCATTTTCTCATTTCTAAGTAAATGAATATATCGGAACAAGCACATTCTTTTCATTATTATATTAATTTGTGAGCAAATTTCTTTATTGTAATTCAATGGTATAATAGCCTATGATATTTAATTCAGTCAACTAGATTTTAAATTAAAGCAAAGTCAGCAATAGGAAGTACTCAGCAACCTATGTTTGTTTATATGGCAACTGCATGTCTGCAAAATTCCCAGCAATAAAATGGGTGGGGGGGGGGGGGCAAATTGGATTATGATCATTATCTCATGCTGTAATTTTGTTGTTACATTATTTTTTATATAAAGAGTCAACTTAAAATATGAAGAAAACTATTGACATTGTTTCTTCCATTTGAAGATTTTTTTTCAATATCTTGTTAAAACTCTCTTTATGATATATGAAGGCTGATTAAACATTAATTGGTCTTTCTTACACACATAATCAATCATTTGCAAAATAATTACCTCATCAACAAATGCAGACAGTTGGTCCAACGGTTGATAGGACATATCACCATACAGGTAAGCATTTCTAAAGTTGGTTTCCTTCTGAATAGCATCTCTCCCTTTTTTGACAAAATAGCAAGCTTTAGCCTTCGGATTGTTGGGCCATTCAAATTGAGTATTTAGTCCACCTGCTGCAGTTGCAGTTACGATAAGACATGGTACATCTTGCTTTTCAAAGAAGTCCATAAACATTTGTCTTGTGTCCTCAACACTGTACATTTTGGACCATTTGTCCGGCTTGATTTTGAGCGTTTTGATGACATAGTCGGCGATAAACTCCACCCGAGTATCGTTTAACTCGAGTTCCGATGCCATATTTCTAATTCTAAACGAACTCTATTGAATAAAGTTCTTTTCTACACGAACATTTCCCTATGTCCAACCCGCGCGTTCAACGAGTCACCAATGGCAATAGTAATGTCGGCTGTATCTATACGTTGCTACGTAAACACGTGCTCGGAAACAATCGTAAATATGACGGAGTTTGCCGAATGGGCACCTTGCAAAATTTGACTATTTACCCGAAAGTGTCCAAAAGGTAATGAAACTCTACACATTTTGATTTTTTTTTAAAAATATTTTACAATCAATTCATCTCAATCATTTTTTAAGGTATATCTACTGGTTTAATGAAATATGTATCGATATATTTTTTTTTGTGATAGTGTTTTTATTTTCATCGGGATCGTGCTGCTGTAATTTCCATTTCATCATGCAGTAGATCATGTTATATGAACAACATGTTGTGCAAAGTTCGATGTTCCTTGCGATCAGGACGCCGTTTACTTAAATACCTTGGGTTACAGAAAGGAATCAGGTATTTTATTTATTCTTTTCAATTTAGAAAAAATAGTTTATTTAAAATTCTGCATGAAAACTTGTGTGTAATACTGATGTACCGTAGAGATAGTTTATGGTTATGTAGATTTCTCTAGAGATTTCTAGAAATTCTTTTTTAATGACTTTGTATTTTGTAAAGTTTGAGCAATATATATATATTTAATAAGTTTCCAATCAGTATTAGTGGATGTATTTAAAGATATACAGGATAGTTTAAAACAGTAAATAAATATGACCTTTGGGGCAGCACAGAAGTGTATGTGTACATAATGATATATAATATCTCATCATTGTTAACTGCATCAGGATATAACATTAATCAACTTCCACTGAGTAAACTTGCATTAATGAAATGTAAAAAAGGCTGATATAAATATTTTGATAAATACAAAGTCGTTTGTTTTTCATGCAAATACATGTGTTATTATACCGGAGAAGATTTGAATAAAATCAATTAACAATAAATTGGTATTATTTCTCTTTAGTTTTCTTCGTTGTTATCTGAGTTTTAATTTTTCATCCTGCGCTTGCTATTAAATCTGCTCACATATTTGTCAATTCAACATGCTAGATAGCTGGTTAGCAATTAAGATGCAACTGTCAACTTCTTTGAATAGATATCAAGATATACAAGATAGTATACTAGCATATATGAAGGACATAGTTTAGTTACATTGTATAAAGATATGACTTTCATCCCTGTCATGTAGATAAACAAGTAAATCAACAAGGATTAGTTTCTTGTAGTATGATATTTATACAATATAATGCCATACTGGAATTTTTTGAAATGCCTTATTTTTTATGCTACACTTGATGGTGAATCTACTTCATCACATACATCTTGCATTATAATTTTTGTGAGATATTTGCCAATGTCTTCAATTAAGAGGGGAGACATGCCAAAAAAGAAATTTGTTACTTTCTTCTTTATATCATTTTCAAATGTATTTTGCTGCGAGATTCCATAAATATGTTTCAGTTTATTCATCCTATATTGCCATCACAAAGCCATATAAAACTGTTAAAAAAAGAATGAAGAGGACATTATCATTTTTACATCTTATTTTGGTTTCATAAGAACCAGAGGATAGATTATTGCCAAACTAACAAATAAAGATTAATATTGTTCAAAACATTACCCAAAGGCAAAATGTGTGCTTTCAAGCCTCAAGGTTGCCTCAAAGTTGACCTCAAGTGACATTTTCTTAAAACTTTTAAAGCTATACATGCTCCAATTTGCGTCAATTTTGAATGACAGGGTTAATGCATGTTTTTGTTTACTTATAAAAGTTACCTTAATTATGCTGTAAATTACAGCACTGAATTCTAACTCATAACAAAGATATTTAAAACTTGTTGCATGTTTAGCTTAACATTTTGCCAGCTACTAGGACTAAGTTCATCAAATTTTGCAAGTTGTTGATTTTAAGGACCTGAAGATATATGTTGACCCGAAATTAGGTAACTGTTACCTACAAGTGTTTTTTTACAAATTGTTTAAGATGCATTTTTTTAGGCAAGATGCGGCCTAGATTTGTCAAAGCATATATTAGTTAATGCATCATACAACATAAAGATATGGTTTCCCAAAATGAGGTCACAGTTAACTACATTTCACTCTTTATCATTATTTATTGTTACATCTTTTATCTTTGACATTTAGAGGACTAGAATCATCTGGTTTTGTCAGTTGATGTATCTTAGGACTCCGGATATGTTGACTCCAAAGTAGGTCCCCACGACAACTTTTTACTCCTTTTTTTCTAAAATTTGATAATGCAGTGTCTAATTTTTTATACCAAGAGACCTAGGATCATCAAAGCTTCTCAGTTGATGCATTGTTGAACTTGCAATCTACAGTTTATCAGAAAAGCCTCTTGTTTTCAAACTTTTCTATTTTGTTACTTATGTAATCTCAAATGCTTGCAATATATGAATACTGATTGGTTGAATATATTGAATATAGAACACCTATGAAAGATGAGACAGTACATTGTATATTACCAATAAATATACCCCCGCTCCGAAGGAGAGGGGGTATACTGTTTTACCCTTGTGTGTCTGTCTGTCCGTCCGTCCGTGTGTCTGTCCGTCCATCCGTCTGCCTGTCTGTCCGTCCGTAACAAAAATTTCTGTCGCATTTTTCTCAGCAACTGTTTATCGCAGATGCTTGAAATTTTTACACAGTGTTTGTTAAGGCATGCCATACCGTGGGATATATTTTTGTACCAATCGGACGTCAACTTCCTGTTAAATGACGACTTTGTTTATTTTTAGCCAAAATTTTCAAACTTTTGTCAAAGAATTCTCAGCAACTGTTTATCGCAGATGCTTGAAATTTTTACACAGTGTTTGTATAGGCATGCTATATCGTGGGATATATTTTTGTATCAATCAAATGTCAACTTCCTGTTAAATGACGACTTTGTTTTTTCAAACAAATCTCTGTCAAAGATTTCTCAGCAGTTATTTATCGCAGATGCTTGAAATTTTTACACAGTGTTTGTATAGGCATGCCATATCGTGGGATATATTTTTGTACCAATCGGACATCAACTTCCTGTTAAATGACAACTTTGTTTATTTTAGCCAAAATTTTCAAACAAATTTCCGTCAAAGATTTCTCAGCAGCTATTTATTGCAGATGCTTGAAATTTTAACAACTATTTGTTTAGGCATGCCATATTGTGGGATATATTTCTGTACCAATCAGATGCCAGCTTTCTGTTAAATGTCGACTTTGCTTATTTTGCATATTCACATCAGAGCGGGGGTATCACTAGTGAGCATTGGCTCACAGATATCTTGTTTTGAAACAACTCTTCGTACCATATGGATACCATATACAAGGGTCTGAACTTTTATTAACTTGAGAGAGCAATTTATTGGTTTTCTGTTGCTGAAATTTTTTAAGGTGGCTTGACATACCAATATAATATTTGATCCAATCTGGTATAGGGGTCATACATGTAGTTAGGTCTGCTCAGAGAAATACTCAAACAGTGAAGAAGTCAGAGGCTTATATAGGTGCTGCAGAAGTAGGGGCAAGGGAAAAAAAAAAGGACAAGAGTTTTTAAAAAAAAATATTTGAAAAGTAACATCTCTCTTCAGTAATAGTAAGGAAGATCCATAGTACAAAAGTTATAACGGACAGTGTAAGAATTCTATACCTGCATGATATTGTTGATCTTTATTGATAATATATGTAATTCATGAAAGCAGTGGATTTTGTATTTTTCTGTTTAATTTTTTCAACTTTGAGCCTACGGTAATCCGATCCAGGGTATAAGCTGAGGGTCGTGTATCAGAGAACAAAAATATCGGCTTATGCCCTGAAAAATACGGTACAATGTTACAGAGTCGCGTAAACTTGTTTTCTGCCTGTACATGAGAACCACAACCTACAGTTGACATGAAACTGACTTTGCACTTACTGTGGAACCATTAGATTTCGTGGCAGATCAATTTTCGCGGAATTCGTGGGTACCTCTCGTCCACAAATAACCATCCTCCGCAAATTAATGAATTAAAGTTATAATGTCATAATTCCTTTTGTACTGTAGGTATAAGAGAGTACACAAAATTACGTCCACATTAACCTGTAAATTTTAAACAATCTACAAAAATTGGCCTCCATGAATTTATTGATTCCACAGTATGCATGTGTTTTGTTCTTGAGAATGAAATATACTACGTGATAGTGTATCAATGTTGAGTGTTCAAAATGGTTCTGGATCAGGTCATGCAGTGACATAGATACTGTAGATTCCTAATTAACCGCGAGGAATTAATATCCGCGTAAAATTGTGAGAGGCACCCTTCGCAGATTTTTAAATTTCGCTATTATTTTCTAAGAGTTAAAAACTATAAGAAATAAGGATGGAAATTCCCTGATCGCGATTTAATATTCTTGCAATTTGATCCAGACCTCAGGATCGCGGAATTAAGTACTCCCGTAATATAAGAAATTTACAGTATTACAAACTGAAAAAGAATGAAATATTTCCAAATGTATAGGTTTTTTAACATTGTCAATAACAAACCAGAGGTTATCATACAGATTGAAACAAGTTATTCATTAATATATCCATGGTCAGGTAAAAGCAATCTTGTTGAAATCACTCTTCATATGAATTGTTTCCCAATTTATTTTTGCATGTCAATTCCACATTTTCTTCTTTAAAATTTGAAAGTTAGACAGACACAAAATACTGTAGTAAATATCTATAGTAATTTATGTATTGAATACATACATTACTATAGATATAAATTTACAGTATTATATGTAAACGTCAGCCTCCTCTTTACGTAAGGTTAGAATACTAACCTGTTCGTGTCCTGATACTACCAGTAATGATATTCACAAACAACTCGAGCCTTAACCTCTGTTATATCATAGATGTGTTTATATATAAACCAGGCATACATGTCTTCATAACAGCTATTTATCCTGTCAAAATTATTTAATATATATACATGTAATATCATATAAAGAATTATTTACCTAATTGAAAGCAAAATGATTTCAGAAATGATTCATTAAAAAAGAAATTGTAGAACATGTAGAATGTTTTACTATTTGTCTTTTAAAAAACAAAGAATGAGATTACTGGGGATTGGGGGGGGGGGGGGGGGGGGGGAAGTTGATGAAAGGTCCGAGTGATACAATATTAAAATAACAGTATCTGTGACTGGAAGTTCTTATTTGTCCATCCTCATTCACCACCAAAAAATACATAAATAAACAAGAAAACATACATGTACGACACAGAGTGATAATGTTCCTGAACCTATACAGTGTAAGGGACAGTCGGCACAGCAAACAAGCTTCCTGATTCGCTGATCGTGGCCTAGGGTGTATCAACTCTGGCCTGCAGCAAAACAGATCCTTTTTACCATCTACTGTTATTGCTTACAAATGTCACTTGATTTCTTCTCTCCTCACTAGAACATCCTGGATCAATACTGATAAATTTACCATGTTTACTAATGTTTGGAATTTCACATCAAGGTTTATTTATTTGTTTGTTTATTATTCTTCAAATTATTTTTACAGGCATTCATTTTTTTTTTTTTTTATTATTTTTGTCATTTAAATTACTTTTGATCAAATATATCCTAATTTTACAAGTTAATTGGCCTTTTCCAGGTGGTTTTCAACTAAAATACTTTTTTCTAACAATTATTTGTGTGAATTTAAATCTCTCTTTTGAAAATGTCTGTTGATATTATTACAGACTGCTTTCCTATGGTACAGCAGCTGTAAAAGCAGAGGAGACTATTCACCCCAAAGAACGGCCCTGCAGTGACGCCCTCACGTGGGTCTCGGATTATGCACCATGCTTTGGTATACATGGAAATTCTGTAGAGATTCTTAATACTCCAGATGAATTTTATCAGACTTTGAAGGTAAGAATGATAACATTGATTCAAATGATTTTATTTTGAAAACAGAACCAGGTATTAATCATTAACTTCAATCTCCACATCATATTACCTGGTAGTAATATTATATTGAATAATTTGGCACATATTACCATTAAAATGTTTTAGAACAAATTTTTATGTACCCAGTAACCATGAATGTTGATATTACATGTCTTATCAATGTCAAATTATAAAGTTATTGTTACATATCCAAAAATCTTTACATTTGTGTCCAGACAAATTTCAAAAATGCCAAGAAGAGGATTGTGATTGCCTCCCTTTATCTGGGGACTGGCCAGTTGGAGCAAGACCTGGTAAGAAACAACAGCACAATAGGAAATTATAAGTATCTCTTTGATTTTGATTTGAAAATGCCACCTTGGATATAAGAGCAAAATATATTTACCGGTATATGTAATTTATTATAATTGCAAAGAATGTATTAGTTGTGAATGAACAAATAAATTGTGATACCGGCAAGTTAAATAATTACTGTTTATTTGAAATTTCAAAGACAATTAAAAAAATGTACTGGATTATGTACAGGAATACACATGTGTAAAACTTTTAAGTGATTCACAGTAAGAGTTAGAGAGACAGTAACACTTACCATGTAATAAATATGTTAAGGTTTAAGAAAGTATAATCATTATTTAGATGTGTTATTGATTCTTGCAAATTTTGGTCTCTAGGTGAATGGCATTGAATATGCATGTGAGAGGGCAAAATCATCTGGGAACAAGGACTTTGAGGTCCATATATTGCTGGACTACAACAGGGGGTCCCGAGGGGGTGATGTATCCTCCCGCACCATGCTGACCCCCCTCCTGGAGAGATTTGAGGGAATGGTCCAGGTATCCTTGTACCACACCCCAGACCTGAGCGGCTACCTGAAGCAGTACCTACCCCCCAAGCTGGATGAAACCGTGGGGGTGCAGCACATGAAGGTGTACCTGTTTGATGACAGTCTGGTGATGAGTGGGTGAGTGACAGTTGATGCTAATTTTGTGGTCAGGATTTATATAATGTATATAGTACCTGTACTCAAGTCTATACATACACATACAAGGATGCAACTGCACATGAATACACTTCAGTCTTATTAAATTTATTTGTAACAATTAGTAGGAGTATTCTTCTGTTTCTTTAATGGGAATTTTTGCCTTTTTGATCATGATAACTGATTATTTGAGAAAAATGTACAAACGTTAAAAAAAACAACTTATTAGCAACCCACCCACTTGCTGTGGTATAATACACTTAGGAACTTTTATTATGACTCACAAAACAAAGAGATCTGACAGAATATGTTACTGATACAGAATGACATCAAAAAGTCTCTCAATCCACACTTAACTAGAATAACTAGAATAATTGAAAGTCTTATAAAGGAGATAGAAAAAATATTATATTAAAAATATAAACATCTAATATATCTATTTGTTGAGCATGTTTTTGTACATCTCTTTTTTATTCATAGAGAAAGATAATTCATATGGTCATAAAGTGACATCTGCTAAGACTTGTAGCTTAATTTCCACTCAAGAGGGGTCGCCATTTTTAAAAGCTTCTAAAAAAGAAGAACTCTATATGAAGATATAGAAAAAAAATCAAATTTTAAAGCTAATTAGTGTTTCTTTACAAAATGGAAGTTAATAGCTTAAAACATCATTTCTAAAAATTTGTGTTTCTTTACAAAATAGAAGTTTATTGCTTAAAACATCATTTCTAAAAATTTAAGGTAGATCTGATTGTTACTTTATTAACCATTCAGCCTCCTTAATACATCTTTAATAACAAAAATAAATAAACATCTACAGGGTGGGGCTCAGTCTAAGCAGCTGTTGCAAAGATAGAAACATCTTGTTATGTCAACTGTTACATGATGAACTAATAGATAAACAGGTTGTTAACAAACAATGGTTATCAGGGGTCAGATATGTTAAACCTTCACTAATATTAATGTACAGTTCTTCAAATGTGATAGCTAGACTGAAAGATTTACTTGACGTTGTACAATACATATATTGTAGTGTATGTCTTTAGTCAACGTGCAAAACAAAACTCAGATATTGTAGCAATCATTACACTGAAATAAAGTATTATTATGAATAATAATGATAAAGTAAATGTATAAGGTTGTTAAATTTAAGTTTCTTTGGCACATACTGCTTTTAAAATTTAATCAGATTGAAAAGGGGAATAACTCATTTTTTAAGAAAGTAGAAACAGAAACTCTGCAGTAAATGCTCCATGCCTTCTGTTTTGAAGTGTATTGGGTCAAGAAACTAAAGATTGTTATTTTTAAAGTTGTACGTTGCATATTAATGTGATATTTATTTTTAGAGCCAACTTGAGTGATAACTACTTCACAAATCGCCAGGATCGCTACGTACAATTCAATGACTGTCCAGAAATGTGCAACTTTTTCTCAGGACTTGTGAAGACTGTGTCTACTTTCAGTTTATCACTGACTGCAGACAACAGTACAAAACTTCATCCAGAATGGGAAATACATCCTTATGAAGGTATTGTGAATGAGCAGATTTGTACAGTCCATTTTTTGTTTACAGGGTAGTTTACAGTTTGGAGAAATATTCATTTTAAGATGGTTTGCCCCCCTCCCCCCCCCCCCCCCCCCAGTATTTAAGTGGACCTTAACTAAAAGATTTTTCATATTTTTCAAGTAGAAAACATTTTGTTAAATGTAATGATTGATTTCAATTTCAGGAGATCACAAAGATTTCAAGGAGGCAGCAGGCAAAACAGTTTCAAAATACATTAAATCTGTGACTGATGACCAGGCAGACAGACAGACAAAGAAGAAAATTAAATTTGACACTAATGTGTATCCACTCCTTCAGATGGCACTGTTTGGTGTCCACACAGAGGAGATGTTTGTGAAGCAACTATTCCGTAGTGCCAGTGATGGGGTTAAAATCTCCCTGGCAACAGGATATTTCAATCTGACCAAGCAATACCAGAACATTATTGTGCTAGAGTCTTTGGCAAACTTCAATCTTTTAATTGCATCTCCTCAGGTACTTGTTTAAACACCTTTTTTTATGGCGACAGCATTTGAATGAAACTGAATATTTGTAGAAACATTATAATATGTGAGAGTAATATGAAATCTTTTTGGTCATACCCCTAACCTTAGAATTTGCATTACTATTCCAACTACATGGCTACATGTACATGTAAATCCTTTACTCTGCCATGATAGTTACCACACAGATTTGTTTTCTCCTTTCAGGTGAACGGGTTTTATGGAGCAAGGGGTGTAATGGGAAACATCCCTGATGCTTACACGTATATCGCCTCCAGCTTTTACCACCTGGTGAAGTATTATAACATGCAACATCGGATCCACCTGTATGAGTACTACCGCCATCAGTGGACGTACCACGTGAAGGGACTCTGGTACTACCTGCCCAACCAGAACCTCCCCTTCCTCTCCATGATGGGATCCTCCAACTTTGGTGAGCTGATGTAAATTTCTTATATTGCGCGAGTACTTAATTCCGCAATCCTGCTGTTTTGTATCAATTCGCGAGAATATAAAATCGCCAACGCCGACTTTTTTTTTCTTAAAATTCTCAACTCTCTAAAAATAATAGCTAGATTTTAAAATTTACGAAAGGTGCTTCTTGCGATTTTTCGCGGATATTACATGTAATTCCTTGCGTTTGATTGGGAATCTACTGTATTTCTTTTATGTAGATTTAACTTGATCAGTTTAATTGGACAGTAAAGCATCACCGAAAAAAAGGAATCAAAATCTAGCTTTGGTGATTCTTTATGATATTTTCCTTGTTATTTTCTTCTTTGATTGATTACAAGGCATCATAGCATATCTCTTAAGAATTTTGTCAAAGTAGTAATGGTGTTTAAACCTGACATATACTGTGGAATCATTAAATTTTGTGGGAGCCAATTTTCGTGGATTGCTCAAGTTTTACAGGTTAGTGGGGATGTAATTTTGTGCATTATCTTATTTCTACAAAAGGAAATATGACTTTATAACCCTAATTTATTATTTCGTGGGGGATGTTAATTCATTGATAAGAGGTACCCACAAATCCCACGAAAATTGAGCCACCGCGAAATCTAATGATTCCACAGAATGATATATTTTGTGCACCTTGAATGACAAAGATGGTTATACAATGGTTTGTTTTAATTCTTAATCCAAATTTTGTTTTTTATTTTGTAGGCCATCGATCTGTGCATAGAGACATAGAATGTCAGATAGCTTTAGTTACCCAGAACAAGCAACTACAGACGCAGCTACATCAGGTAAAAATCTAGAGAATAAATAAAACAATAAATACCTGTACCATGTATATCCAATATCATTAAGAATTTAAATATTTTCTTTCTTTCACAAACAGGAGCAAGTAAATTTTTTCGCCAATGGAGTTGAAACAAATGAGGAAACTTTCCAAGAAACGGACAGATACGTGCCGATGTGGGTCAAACTTGCCTCCCCTTTTTTACGACGATATTTATAGTACATTCTGTGTTGTTTGCATTTCCTTATGGGCATTACTTTCACTTTTCATTGTTTTGTTACGTATGTGTTAGAGATGTAATCAGTATGTTATTTATGTCTTTGATGGTAGTGCTTATGCAGCAAGAATTCATTGACCATTGATCACCGTGCATGGAATCTGCAAACATCTGTGATAAATCATGAATCTTGGAAATTAAACATATATATAAACCAATGATTGGTAGTCTTCTTAATCTTCTTTACCTACCAAGTTGATTATTTTCTGAGCAGAACCCTAGAAGCCAAGAGTCATTTCATGGATTTTGTGCTGTCAGATCATTGTTTAAGAACCCTTTATGGTACAGACAGCAATTCAGGTTTATTTGTAGATGACCCAGCCCCCTTGAGGTCAAAAGTCAATGTTAAAACTTTTCTTGACAACACTGATTATGAGTAGACTTAAATATTGTCCACTCTCTGTGTAGAACTTTTTAAAGTCAATAGGGCAAATACTGTTTTACTAAAATCACATAAAAAAGTTACCCACTCCAAGATCTTATAAATTATTTGATACACTGATACCCTTTTTTGGAGTAGGGGACCTCTTTTAAGGTCAGGGTTCAAACAACTCTGGACCAGGAAAATACTGTTCATTCAATATATATTGTTCATTTGATATATATGATTCAATGTCATATATATTGTTCATTCAATATATATGACATTGAATCATATAATATTTTTTTTTTAAGTGGGTTTTCCATAGGAAAATCTGGATATTGAAATGGTGAAAATAGCGGTTGGGTGTGCGGGTTGGGGGCCACCAAGGGGAATTCCTATTGTACAGATAACTCCTCCTACAGTTCTCAAGATAAGAAGTTGTTGTTTTGCATATCAATTGTATATATATCAGAGATGTCGAGATTACTTGGATTGTGATTATAGATAATTAATGAAAAAAAATACCAGCTGTCGAACTTTGTCATTTTTTCGAATAATATTGCTATAATATAACTTTTGGGGTACTTATTTGTTACGATATTTTGAGATGATACTGTAATGCTGATTTTTTTGGGGGGGGCTGATGTTACTCTGGTGAGCAATGTGGCCCCTTGGCCTGTTATTTTTTTTGGGGGGGGGGGGGTTAAAACAATGGTATTGTCACAAACTTCCAAACTTGTATCTCCCTCTCCTTATGTTTGTATTAAGATTACATCAATCAAAAGAGATTTATTCAAACTTTATGTAAAAAATACATATTTTAAAGTGGAATAACACATCATCACAAAATGGCTGACCGCTGATCGAAACAACATTTCGTTTTATTAAAAGGATTTTATGGACTTAAACATGTAACTTATTCCATAGCCGAGTGGATAAAGTGTCGGACTTGTGATCTGTACATCCAGAGTTCGAATCCGGCAGGAACTTTTGTTGGTATATACTGGAAAAATTATTTTAGATATTCATTTTTTATCTCCAAACTGCAAATTTTTCACTTATTTTACATTTGTATAGTTTATTTATCATTATATCTTTCATTATCAAAAAATTTCCTGTTTATTTGAGTGACTTTTTCCAGGTGTGTTATTCCACCTTAAGATTTTTTTTTTATGGTATAAGTCCATGCAAACAATAATATTTATCTATCCTTAATCTTTTTTTTTTTCATACACATCCCGGTGTTTATTTTCTTACTTAAAAAATTGGAGAAAAACTGTGAAATATAAATGATTAAATAAAAATCTGAATACATGTAATTGTAAGTATTATTATTTAATAGCCTTAATTTTTGTAACTTTTAAGGTTCTGAATCAAAAGTTAACATGGGGCCAACATTTTTTTGCTCTTGCTGATTATTTCTGGTTCTTGATTTGAAAATAAAATTTTTACAAATATTACTGTGTAATTGATAGCATGGGCAATCAAAAGAGAAATTATCACTGCAAAATATTTCGACTCAGAAATTGAATCGGGCTCGATATACAACTTCATATCGATTTAAAAATTCCAACATGGCGCCCAAGCTCCAAGGTAAACAACGAAATGATTCAATGCAAATCATATAGTTATTAAGGTGAAAATGGAAGGAAGATTGAAGGCAAGAAGCTCTGGGTCTATCCCATCAACGCTTGGAAGACAAATCGGCGTTTTACCTGTCGGCAATCCGCCGCCTAGAGCAAGAAGACCAAATCCTAGGTATGTCATACATCCTCATCAACCACCTGTTATAGTGAAGTCAGTGTTGTGCTTAATAATAGGTTTATTGATTAATATGTATTGGATGTACAATTCAATAAAGTATGACTACGAATCATATCAGATCATTTGAAAGTTTTAATTTCTGTTGCAAATAAAGGGAATCATGTGGTTGACCACGTTAACGCAGTTTGAGCAACAAAAAAAGGGGAGGGGATACGTACTAGTATATAGTAATATTTTCGGGAAAAGGGAACAAACAAGCGGCCATTGATTCTGTGGTAATTTGTTTCAAACTTAACTCCCAAAATTTTGAATAAATCACGATTTTAACTTTGTTTGAAATTAAAATGTTATGTATCCCAACATGACACACAACAAAAACAGTTTTCTCAGGGGACTGGGGTTTGAGGTTTCTCTTATGAAAATTCTTTTATGGAGAAGTATATAACATTAGGAATGTGAATTTGAGATAAACATGGCTATGTACTGTAGAAGCACATATTTTCATTGGGTCAAAACTTCTTTGTTTTTAAACCAAACACAATTTCATTGACATTTAATTTCGTCATATCGTTATCTCTTGTATTCATTGATACTCGGGTTTAAAATTCGTCATGGATTTAAATTCGTTGATTTATACTGCCAACGAAAATAACGAAATTAAATCCTCATCGAATATTTCTGCTTCTACAGTAATTAAGATATATGTATTATTTTTGACGTTTAAAAAATAAAAACATTGATCTTTACTGCAGACAAGTCCTTCCACCACCCCCACAAAGAAAATTCGCAGATGTGTCTAGTGGCCCGGTGCAATACAGTGAAGGTAACTCTGCTACTTTAAATGACAATACTGTGTCAGTCGGAAGGACACGGAACGACCAACTAAGTGCCAAATCAGGAAAAGTGAAAGTGAAACAAACCTCTCCTCCTACTAGTGACTTGACCTCAAGGCCATTGTCTAAAAAATATGTTCCTAGTCCACCAAGCTCTTCTCGGTCTGTGAGGTCACTAGGGTCATCTGCAAAAGTCAAGGACACTTTGTCTAGTGCTAGAAGTACCGCAAGTAGATCTGATATTGAGGCAGAACGAGAGGAGGAATTCTGGGAAAAGAAACCATCCAAAACTGTGACAGAGCAAGAAATTGTAAGGGGAGCCAAATATAGTTGAAATAAGATATTTAATGAACCCCTCATTTTGTTTATGATATTTTAAGATAAAATTATTATTGTTATTATATGTTCAGTAAAAGGATTTGATTATTTTTAAACCAATCATTATTGTCAAAGGAAACATATACCTAGCTGGAATCTAGAAACTTATTTTTGTATTTTTAGTTGGACCAAAACCAGGAGACAGATGTTAGCAGAATTTATGACATTAACTTACATGCTGCAGAATTAACTGTGGTACCCGAGTTAGAGAAGGTAGGGATTTTCTGGTCAGCATTGGAGATGGAAAATAAATTGTGTTTGAAATGTATTCCACAAGGGCTGAATTTTAGGTCAAATGCATTGTTTTACAGTGAACATGATTATTAACTGGTCAAAAAAGATATGTCAAAGTCAAGTTTGTTTGATTAACTGAGATGAAAACAAGCACAAGTGAAAACCATGAATTTTTTTAATGTTAAATTTAGATTTAAAATACTTTCATCTAGATTCAGGATATATTGTTTCAACATTGCTTTTTTGTAAACGTTTCAATGTGCATAACAAAATACAGTAGCAAGTAAGATTATTTGCGCCAACCCCATGTAATTTTAAAGGGCTCCAGTAGATCTATAGTAGTTTTTTATTGCAAAAAGAATTAACTATTGCTTGATAATATGAGTGCACCATTCAGATTATGGACTAATGTAGTCTTACTTTTCTTCTCTCAGTTTCCAAATTTAAGAGTATTAGATTTATCCTGTAACTACATAGAGCGAATAGAAAATCTGGACCAATCCAGGGTAAGTTTATGGAGACTTTATACGAGAGATAGTCTAAATATACTTCTATTTTTTGAAAAAAAGAACTGCTACTTTTTAGCAGTGAGTTTTTTATTATTGTAATTTTTTCAATTTAAGGACATTCGGGAACTGAAACTATATGATAATAGAATTACCACGATAGAAAATCTCAAAAAGTAAGTGATTTGGAATATTTTGAGTTATATTTTTATTGGAATTTTTTTCTATTTGATTTCTAATTAATTTATTGGTTGATTGATTGTGCCAATGAATGCATAATTGTTTACATGTACTTGAAATATTTTTGTACTTTCTTGCAGTTTGAAAGAGTTAGTAACATTACAACTACAGTACAATAAACTAAAACAATTAGGTAGGTTCATATTTTCATTGATATCATTATAATACAGGTAATTAATTGATTCCTGCTCTGATTTTTATGGTTTGTTTGTTTGTTTTTTTTTCTGAACCATGTTGGAACTTTTGTGGTCCTGATGTTGATACTGCATAAACCTAATGATTTACTTACTGTAGATTCCTTATTTTACACGAGAATTTAATTCTGCGATTCTATTGTTTTCCATCAAAAAGGTGAATTTTTTATCTTAGTTTCATGTAATTTACATATGTCTGAAAAATAAAAGTGTGATTATGAAATTTGCAAGGAGTACTACTTCTCACGATTTTATGCGGATATTTATTTCTCGCGTAAACCGTAATTAGAAAATCTACAGTATAAAAATTCATATATTAAACTTAATATTTGGTACAAAGCATCACACAATGTGCAATCCTGTTGTGAAACAAATTGTAGCACACACTTTTGAAAAGTACAAATAGTTTAGAATAATGGAGGTTTATGTGGATTTGCTTTAGGTAAAGGCCTAACAGCCCTGACCAAACTAAGGACCCTGCGGGTCGACTGTAACAAGATTCTCCGACTTGATGCTGCCGAGCTCTCCTGTTGTGTTCACTTGACGTCCATCAATATCAGCTACAACTTGGTGGATAGTTTGTCTGTGGGTGCAGTTTATTTTTTATTTTTTAGATAAATTATTTTCACATTTTTTTTTTCAACCATTAATGAGCTCTCTCAATTCTAAATTTTGTGCAGAGACTGCTTTAAAGCCAAGACCAGTTAATGTTGGCATTATAGATTTCACGTTGTTTCTTATATTGGAATGCTTTTAATGCAGAGTTATGCCCCTTATATATGATCTGAGATTTCTGCCATGATTATGCTCAAATTATCTCAATATTGGAAGAAATTAACAAGTTATTACACTTTCTGTAATATATTTGTACTTTCAGGCTTTAAACTACTTGCCTAATTTGGAAGAGTGCTATGCCGCAGGGAATAGAATAAAGACAATTGAACTCTCACGGTGTAAAAAATTACAAGACATTGATGTCTCTAAAAACAGGATCACTGATTTATCTGGAGTCAAGAGTCTTCCAAACCTGCAGGTCAGTGTGGGAGTTAGTCCCCTTTGTCTACTCTACAAAAACACCTGAAATTGCAGTAAATTTTATTTTTATTCATTTCAAAAGACGGTTTGTCAATCCATTTTGATTTTATTTCAGACATTGAACATTTCATCCAATCAGATAGCTAGCCTGAAACCTCTAGGAAAGTCAAAGTAAGTTGCTCCTGCAGATTTTCCTGGGATGAGTCAGTATATTGTGTGATGTTTTACAATCCGTTCTGTAAACATCAAAGATTGGCACTATTGACTACTCCACAGCATTGTCGCTGTCACATGTGAAGACTTTGTTCCTATTTAAGGTCTTCCGTTTCCAACGGAAGACCTTTCTATTATTGTGCGGGAAAAATTATTTTTCTTTTTTTTTTTTTTCTTCCTAGACGCGAACTTTGAGGCTTCATATCTTGCTTATTTCTGAACGGTTTTTGCTCAAATTTTCAGGGCTAATGTACTTTACAAAACACTATCTTAAGCAATTCATAAAATTTAGAATTCCCCTTCTGTTAAAGAGTTATTCCCCTTTTAAAAATTTTTAGGGCCTTTTGTTTCCAGACAAAGGCTCTGAGACTATGATAGCAGGGAATGGGAATTCAACGAATTTCAATAACAGAGACATTGTAGTTGTGCACATCTGTTTTTGTTTTAAGATTACGTTTTTTATTTAGGAAAAGGTAGGGGATCAAAAACAGGATTCAAAAAAGTGCGAAAATTTAGACATATTTTCCTTTATATCTTTTAAACGAAAAATATTTTGTTAAGACATGTAGAATAAAAGTTGTGCAAAATATAGAGGGCTTTCATTTGACACCAATAAAAAAGGGCTGGCCCCTTAAATTAAGGGCCAATGGCCCCTAAAAAATTTTGCTTAATAACTCAAAAACGGTTAGGATTTTGATATGGCTGTTGCTGGAAAAGTTGTTTGTTGGGATCTCATAAAGGTCGTTACAATGTTATTTTGTATGTGATTTGTGTAGTATGAGTGTAAAAAGCTTTACATGTTGACATGTACATGTTTTCATTTGACAAGTTAACGAAAGTCTTTGTGCGTACAACTGGCATAAAGTTGCCGCAGAAAGTATGCTGGTTTATACAGGAGGCATTAATTCATAAGAATTTTTGTTGTTGTTGGAGTATACGCTTTTCCTTTAGGAGTTAAAATTATTGTTGTTAAGTTCTTGTAGTGCACAATCATTAAAAACGGCAATTGTAAAACAAAACATTCTTTTTCTTTTCTAGTAAACCACAAAATATGGAATTAAAAAACTCTATGCATTACATTTTAGTTATTAACTCCATGCATTTAAAATCTACCTTGAATCAGAGCTGCATGTGTGTGTGTACCATTACGTAAGCTCTCCCTTGCCCGCGGCCGAGAAAATCGGTTACCATGCTCGCGGCTGGACTACCTAGCGGTCAGCGGTTATCTAATACACGAGAGTTGCGTCTCTCATATATGAGTTTATGTAGCCGCGAACTCAAGAATTGTTTTAGTTTTGATTACACAAAATCTTTTGTGGATTAAACGATTGGATGTCAAGTAAGAAATAGTTCATTTAATTAATAAAAGCAATGTCATTCTCTAAAGCAATAATAGACATAGATCAATTGTGGGGTTTAAGTTTAAAATATATAACTTCTATTTGATAGAGTAAGGTCATTATACTGCAAACTTTTCAAATCTTCCTTGGTTCTGAGCTGTGCGATTCTGTGCTTTGTACCTTTACGTAATCTATTCTTCGCCCACGGCCGAGGAGATCAGCCACGGATGCATTACCTAGCGGTAAGCGGTTATTTAATACACAAGATTCGCACACCGCGACTTACACTTACATGCATATGAACGTGTTTGAGTTAATATAGCCGTATATACAAGAACTGTTTTAATTTTATGTTATAAAAGTTTGTCCTACTTGTATATATATTTAATTAAATATTTGAGTGTAAATGAATATTAATGAATGATATTACTCCAAATCGGAAAAATCGTTAGAATAAACTAATGTTTCGTTTGTTTAAGTAAAGTACTTTAAAAACTGTACAATTAATGTTTTAAATCAACACCCCCCCCCCCCCCCCTCAAATATTAAACCTTTAAGTGATGATCATCCCTCGCACATGGCTGAGGAGATCCGGCGCGAGTGGATAAGTGATCCGCCGTCGGTTTGTGTTCTTCTACATGTACCTTATGACGCGTTTATGTTTCATATTTTGCACGGACACAACTATATTTTATTATGTTTTCAACTATTATATTGGTTTAAGATGAAAAGATAAATTTATTTTACTTGTACAGTTGATTAAGCATTGGTGTATACGATAGCGTACAAGGTAGTTTAAAAATCAAATCAAATTATAATCAAAGTTCCATGTTACATGTTTGCGGTAGGTGCTAGCACGATAAAAGAATGTCCTGAGTTGAGGCATTCGATGATTATTTAAAAGAATATTCACACGAGTTTTAAACAACTTTAGATTAGATTCTATCGGTCACATATTAATCACTTCTGTAGTTTTTCTGCATGTTCGTTTCATTATGGAAGCGAACTCATTGCTGCCCCCCCCCCCCCCCCGCCCCCTCCTCCCGCCCCGCTGACAGGAGCTCGCGCTGTATATTTTTTATTTTTTTTGGCGAAACGATATCAAGATCTGTCGAAAATCATTTTTGGTGGCTTCTTCTTATGTGTAACATTTTGTTTCACTTTCCCAACCGTTTGTTTATTCGGTCAGTCTGTGTTAATTCAATCGCCACGTGCGACCGAGAATCTTGTGTCGCTTCAGCGCACACAGCTCAGAACATATATAGCCCCGGGTCATCAATTGTTATGTAATTGAGTAACAGTTGGAATGGTGCTTTTACTACATAAAATATAAATAAAAAATCATCCAGAAAAAATGTTACCGTAACTCAATAGTCAATACCAAAAATAAAAATCCGTATGATTACAAACTGAAATCGGTTTTTCAGTATTCGGCGGGATTTGATTTTTCTTCTAACAGTAGTATTTTTATTGGTTTCAGAGAATACGATGTAAAAATACAAACAGGAAATAAATCTGATATTATTTACATTGATAATGTTGAAAAATATTTAAAATTAAATTAGTCACATTCGTTAGAAAACAATGTTATACAAACATCCGATAATTTTTGTCCTATGTCGTATCATTCGCGTAAATAAATATGTTCTGTACATATCCATGTACCTCAGAAAAAATTCAAATGATTAAACAAAAAAGAAAGTTGTAATTACTATTTCGGATTTTTTTCAAAGTAATTTAACATTGTATTGAAAAGAACAAGAAATAAAAATGATTTAAATTTTTGACTCAATCTTCGTATATATTACCGGCGCTCCTTACATGTATAACGGCGTACAGTGTATATAGATTATCATGATCTATTTGAATTAAGTTCCATTCGTAAAGATTCCCATAATAATTAATTGCATGACTGTGTACATTGTAGGCAATTCCCTGTGCGTTTATTACGTCTTGTTTACCGTTAACAGTGGTTTAAGTAATTAAAATAATTACTTGTAAAAATATCTGTAATCGGGATTCCAAAGAACTTACTTCCCGCAATTCATAGAAATGATCAGTATGTTTTCTTTCTATGTTTAAATTTAATTTTGTTCAAACAATTAATAAATTTTCTATCATTTAAATTGTGTGCTTCATCAAATACTGATTCCAATTACCTTGAAGTCATTAATTTTTCCATTGGCTATTGACAAAAAAAGAGACACTTGACCATCCAATGAAAACAAATACACAGAGTTTGATTGACAGGTTCAGCCAGGTGCAGGTCTCACCCGATGTCCGAGGTTATGTGTGTCGCGAGTGGTCTCAATAAGAGTTATCGATGTAAATAAATTAAAAAAGATACATGCTTATCAAAACATGCTCGTGTAAGTTAAAGTTGATTAAGGCTTGTTCCAACAGAAATCATATTTTGCTAACTGTATTTAATATTTTTTATGTATAACGAATTTTAATATTGTACAGTCATTTTACCGGTAACGAATCAGTATGCGGTTTCTCGTGCATGCAACTATTATTATCGGAATTCCAAATGTTTTTATTTTTTGTTTAAATCGCGTTTCTTTGTCCTTCTAAACTGTATCAAACCCGAAAAAATATAGGATGAATTACGGAGACAGTAATTTCAACACCCCCTCCAGTTTCCTAGTTTTGAATTCGTTTCCCAGTATCGAATTAAGCGCCCTTTATCACTTCTGACCGAATATTTTGAGGCGAATTAATTTCAAAAATATACTAGAGGTACATGTTAATGGACTTATAAATGAACAAGGAAAAACAATTGTGGGAATATGTCATTTAATCAAATTATATGATCGTTATTTCTATCATACCGTTTTCCGGTCAAATTGAAACTGGACTTGAACAGTTTTCATTCCCGTTACTTTATAATATTGAATTTTCATACAAACACTTTATAGTAGTAATTGATGATAAGTAGTTGCCATTTTCCTTTGTTTTTCCCGTATATCTATCAATTTTTGCAGCCAAATAATACTTCTGTCGCAATGAACCGTAACTAGGAAAACTACACGTGGTTCTATTTGAAGTCGTAATTTCATTCAAAGCTCCATTATTATTTGATATGATGTATTATCTTTTTAAATGAATTATATTTACTAATTATTCACTAAATAGGGATCAATAACAAACTTATTTTCATAGTTAGGCTTAATTGTTTTCACACTTTCGTTTTTTCTGCTTTGAACATCCGGCAGCCCATATCTGGGGCACATTTTTAATTTGTAAACAATTCGGTAAATAATCGTGCAAATGGCAAACACTGATATAATATTTATTTCTATGTTATAATCACCTAGCTAGAATTTTTTAAAACCTCAACTTTGTCTTCCACCAATAATTTTTCTAAAAATTATTCGATACTGGCAAATATTCGTTACCGGTAAAACTGTACCAGTACTGAAACATCGTATAAAACGTTATATATACATGTACTCTGTAACAAGTCGTCTTTTAATACATATACCTTTCTTTTGTTTGTTAAAAATAAATTCAATTTTGTAAAAAGATAAGTATATCATTTCTTCTAGATTTTTTTTTTCATGAAAATACCTACAAGAGAGTTTTGCCAATCACAAACAGTTTAAAGTACATGTAATGTAAAACACGGGCTCCATTTTGAAACAAATTGTCAGAGAGTTCCGAATGAAATCTGATAAACGTTTCACATGGTTCTCGCACGCTTTGCTCGAAACGATTTAAACGCATTGTCCGAAATTCTGCACGCTTTGTCCGAAACGCTAAACGGTTTACACGAAACGCTTCACGATTCACACGAAACGCTAAACGGTTAATACGAAACGTTTTTCGCACGTAAGTCGCACGCTTTTTTTTGTTGTAGTAGTACGTTTCAGGGTCTGTAAATTTTGTCAGCACGCAACAATTCTAAATTGCACATTGTCTTCAAAAATTTACAAATATTTAAATAAAGAAGTTATCTTAGAGAAAAGGTTACGTGTTTTGTAAACGGGTTCGGTTTAAAATAAAAAAAAAACCACAATTCCTGACATGACAAATGAGTACATACTGTTTATTACAATGCTTGCTACCCTCTGAAAATTTAACTCGCCATTAAATATCTCATTTTTTAAATAATGTTTGTTACGATTACATAAACTGTATGCGACAAACAGTTTTCCTAAAACATTTTCTTATTTTCTTTTTCAAAACACGTTTTATATGCAGGCTTTCAATCACAACACGTTTTTATAACAAAAGCAGAACTGAAAGTTTAGTAATTATAATCGTTTGACACCATATCACATATATTTTCAACTCGCAGCAACAACGGAAGACCTACTCGTGGCTTTGCCACGAGCTCTGCTCTAGTTTATGATCTTATTGTGTGCTAACTTCCTGATCACTTGTCATGGCCATTAAACACACTATCTTTTTATTGTAGAAGTCTACAAGAGCTGTATGCCTCAGGAAACAGAATTTCTGATCTTTCCTTCATCCCCGACTTTTTCCCTCGACTTGAGATATTTAACATCAGCTGTAACAACATAAAATCCCTGGATGAAGTGGTATGTAGGATTTTCAGATTCATTAAAACAAATTCTCTAAACGTCCATTCAGTAGAATTCAACCTTATATCAAACAAAGATAAAGTGAAGTTTGAGCTACATTCAATGAATTAAATTGTGATTCCCCTGCAAACTTTATAAATTGATTGTAAAAATAAGCATTTACATTAAACATATAAAACATGTATACCAACTTAATTTACAGTCAATGTCAGTTTGTCTATTTGTGACCTCCATTTTATATTTGTACATGTATTAGTTTTTGGGCAGTAGTTATGAACCCAGCTGTTGTTGGAGTGGAATTAACATTGATGGAGAGTGCAATAGGTATACAAACATCTAATATACTGGTATTGTTGTAGTGTGTCCTGGAGAGGTGTGAGGATATCGCAGAGCTGTTCCTGTATGAGAACCCTTTCTGTGCCCCCGGGGCGGAGCACTCCCATTACATGGGCGAGGTCCAAGCTGTCATTCCTCAGCTGGAGATTCTGGACGGGGTTAGTCATGTTTTTGAGAACTTCAATACTCAAATGTTTGACATGACTATAAAATTATCCTGTTAGAAAAGGGACTAATGATATTGAAAATAAGAATATCCAGGGGAATGGATTTTTATTTATACAGGATCTACATGTATTATACTACATAGTCCAGATATTTTGTATATGACTCCATAAAGTTGGTTGTATCATTAGAGCTGTAACGATACTGCGATATATCGATTATGGTGATTGTGAGGGCCCACGATATGCGTATCATATCGTCACCTGTGTATTCGTGATTTACTGCATGAGTTAATTTTCATTGACTTTCTAGAATAGTTACATAGTATACATAACATGAAGACTTAAAGAAATTTCAATTAAAGTTACAGTTAGAGAAAATAGCACATAAATTTATTCACACAAATTTTTGGGGAAATGATTACCAAACAAAATCTCTAAAATGAAGGTTTATTTAAATAAGTAATTTTGATTAATTAATATTCTTTAAATAACTTTTTAGCAATGGTAAAAGGACAGTGGTTAATGGATAGATATACTACTGTGTATACAGATCAAGGGATAGTTCAAAGAACCATCAGCATTTTATTTCCATTGATAATCACGTCTCTATTCACATTCAAAGACTCTCTGTATGCCCTGTAGACTGTTTTCTCCTGTCGTAAATGAAGCATCATTATCTGGATATTAGATTGGGTATAATGGCTGATACCAAATTATGAGGACAATGAATTCTTTGTCTCACACACTGTTTAATCCTTATTGCAAAGGATTCACATATGATTTGTAAATATGACATCTTTTGTTGTGTGACCCATTCACTCCATCAGCTATAGTGTATCATGCATGGGAACCAACTAATACAGGGACGTGTATACCAGTACATATAAAATATCAAGGGGTCTTGACCTTATGCCCTGTGGTGTTTCACAGTTATACATTAAAAATTATTACAATAATATCATTTATCATACTTTTCATAGAAATAAACTGAATCTTACCTAACTGATGAGAATTTTCTTAATTGCAAAACCACTCACTCTAGAGTGAAATTATGTAGCAACAGGTCATATTACTTGACAACGGATGATACTGGAAAACAACAGTCTGAATGTGGGGAATTTTAATACACACATGTAGTTTTAGCAATGTTTTTAAAGTGTTTCATCAACAATGCTGAAAAAATAACATAAGTGTTATGGATTTCAAAGGCATTTAACAAAAATTTTCTTATTTTTTTACAATCACATATAAATCATATCGCAGGCTAAAACATATTGTAACAAGAATCTCCCATGATTTGTGATGATCAAGCTAGGAATGTTGCACAGTCAACCTCAGAAGAGCTTGGAAGAGGAAATTTAACTGATGTTACTATTGCATATCATGTGAGATCCTGTGTATTTTTTTGTAATGCATTAGGTCCCCATGTATCATGTGTGAACATATAACACATTTCCTTTGTATCATATTTGATGCAACCAATGCAACTGTTACGATATCATGTGATCTGTTTCATTCCTTTGCTAGGTGCTTTGTATTTTATGTACAAGTCTATAAACTAAAGATAATGTTCTTTATTGCTTCACATTCTTCTCTCCTTATCTTTATTTGGAAAAAAAACAATTTCAGCTCTCTGAATGCTAAATATATCAAAACGCTATTTTCATGCAATTCCCTTATAAGTACAGCACTTAGAGTTTTATCAGCAGAGAGAAAAAAACCTAATTGCTAAAAGGATGAGACAACTGAATCAATTTCAGATTGGTAATATGCATTAGAAAGTCAACTGTCTGCGAATAGTCTGGGTAGAAATCAATCATACAGCTATCTCCATTTGTGATTACCATCATTTAAACACTGCATCAGTTCTCCATGGGTGATTGATCAGTGCTCGTTATCTCATTAAATCATTGATTAGCTTTTGATACTATTTTAAACCCTTTAGATTTGTTAAAGATGGCACGATAATGCTAGATACATTTATTGGCATTTGATTTTTTTTTCTCATTTTGGTGCAATGAAGAGAGATCTTTTTTATCTAGTTTTATGGAGCTTTAGTTACAGAAATACATTAGAAAGTATTTCATCTTATTGGAGATAGATTTATTTTACTATTGTATTTTTATTTGTTTGTTGACGATGGATAATCATAATAACGAATGCACAGAATCAAAAGGAAAACTACAATTTTTATTTATCCGTCGATCCCTTGTTTATTTCACTTAGATGTTTTTTAATCAAACTAAATGTCAAGTTGTAATAACTCACATTCAGGCTAGGTTGTAAATCATACTAATAATACAATCACCATATTTTCTGCTGAAAATATTTTGACAATAACTGTGAAAATATGGATTCAAGCTCGAGACAGAAACTGATGACTACTCAGGACATTACATGTTTAGTAATTAACTTACTTGAAAGCACCAACTCCCCATCAATGTGCAAATTTTCTCTTTCCCTCATCAGATATACATTGTATCTATGTTATTTCACAGAGCTATCTGAGTTTTAAAAAATGAATAAAATTGATCTTTCGATTGATTGATTGATTGAATGATCAATCAATTTTTAGGTCATCTGAGTCACCTCAGGTTACCTACTGCAATTGGTCTTTGTCCATCGTCTTGCGTGTTCGTCGTACAATTTTACATTTTTAACTTCTTCCTTTAAACTATAAGGCCAATTGTTACCATTTTTGGTGTGACGGATCTCTATGTTAAGAGGAATCTAAATCATGAAATTCGTGGCTCTACCACCCCAGGGCGACATAGGCGGGGACAACTATGCAAAAAAAATAGTCCAATTTTCAAAAATCTTTTTCTCTACTCCTACATATGTGGGGGGGGGGGGGGGGACTTAATGCATGGTTATGATGTCCATGAAACCCTCTACCAGATTAAGAAATTCATGGCCCAAGGGTCAGGGGTTCAGGCCCTAGGGTAGAGGTGAAAAATATGTCCATATATTGAACATGTTAAGTTAATTGTTGTTTGTCATCCATAGCAATTTTAACAACTCATTGGCAAATTAATTGTTACTCAGCAAAATTGAATTAAATATGTTTTCTGTTTTAGGAAATCTACTTTAATATCCTATACATTGTATACTTTTATGAGAAAAAAAAGCTTTATGCATTTTGTATGCATTACATGGTAAATGAAATTGTGAAACTATTAAAGGCCTGCAGGTCTTTCATTACCAAAAAGTTTACAATTGTTAGCCCCTGGAGCTAAGGAATGGATACTCTGAGATTACTGCAACTCCTGTAACCACCCCCCCCCCCCCCCCCCTCCACCCCCACCCACCTACACACACAAACACACACACACATTTTCATGAATTGATGTTTTTCACACACCAAATAAATGATAATAAAAGCAGGTTAACAATAAGAGGCATCTCAGATTAAGGTTAAGACTTCAAAATCAAGCTTAAAAAGCAAACATGAGACCCTGGCATGTCAAATCAAGGGATATTGTGCTCAGGTGACTGTCAAGGCCTGTGGGCCTCTTGTTTGATTAAGGTTTCTGTCATAATCAGGTGTCTATGTCACAGATTGCACAGCCATGGACTTATTCATTACTCAAGCAATTGGCAAGTCTTTTTTACCATGTAAGGTCCATGTTTTCTATATACCAAAACACCACATGCTCCGTTTAACTCTGTAAAAGTTAAAACACACTGGTTTTGCTAAACAAGTATTCATTTTATTCCTCCTCTTTATCAAAATAGGTTTTGATTTAATCTTATATGTTATGAAATAATTTTAAATATACTATAGACAAACTTGAACATCAGATCTAGGCAAAATCTCATAAATAGGCATATGGTATTTGATCTTTCCTTGTAATTATAATATATGTTCAGATATGGGATTGAATGTGTAAAAACAAGTGTTGAATACTTCAAAGTTTTGTTATTGTAATATACATTTATTTGAAAACACAGAAGATAATGAAAAATTGAAATTTACTTATAAATTATAATAACTAAATTGATACATGGAGATGGTTCTAATACTGCATGTACACCAACTTTTTTCCTCAAGTGAGAAATATTCGTGAGATTTTCAAGAGGTTCTTCGTTGCGAATATTTCTCGCCGCAAAACTAGTCTTTGCGGTATGGGTGTTATATCAAAACGTGTGGATAAAGCGTGGTGGCGAAAATAGTTTTTGGGAACCAGTTTATCTCCAGTAAATCGCGAAATAAAGTTGTCGCAACTAAAAGTGGGTTTACAGTACGTATTCCTGTAGTTATAAATCTTAATGTCAGTAGACAGCTTTGAAAATTTCAAGATCACGTGTGAGAAACAAATGATGAAGTCTGTCGAAGGGGTAATGGTATTCATGTATGTTCTCTCATCAAATCCAACTGTCGGAAAAGATCATTTTAACTCTGTGTAATTCAACCCCTCATTTCAAATTAGTTATCAGATTGAAAATTTCCAATCAATGACAAGAAATTGCCCTAGGGTGGACAGAGAAAATGACATGAATGCATGAGAAGCTTACTGTATATATATGTAAGAATTAATTCGAGTCTTATTAGAGGCCAGATAGCTCTGAAATGCTTCCTCTTTGAGCTCTTATTTGACTGTTTTACTTTGTAGGCCCACATAAAGAGACACACCCAGCGCGGGGCTCCACTGATGAGACCCATGTCTGCCTCCACCAGTAAGTTTCACTCCCTGATACTTTATAGTATTAAATCTATTCCTAGTTAAAACGCTAGGAATTATCTGCTTAAATTTTGAGAAGGACCCTTGGCAGAATTTATAATCTTGCTATTATTTAATCAGTAAATTGTGAAGTTCATTATTTTTTAATAAAAGTTCAGTTCTCATGATTTTATGCCCTCGCAATTTGACATTTAACATTAGAGTCGTAGAATTTTGAACTTGCGTAAGATATGGAATCCACAGTAGATTTGAATGATGGGATTTCAATTGCAATCTAGTCCCATAGTGGTCCATGTAAAGTGTGTATTGAAAGTGAAAATTTTTTTCTTAAGAATGGATTTAGAAGATACCAGTGCTGCAAATAATTGGAATTTCCATATTCTACGGCAAAACATGCCATCATTTTATGGCAACCATGGAGACAATTTCTTTTTATGGATTACTGAGTCAAGCATAAGAGAAGCATGAGGGTAGCATTTCAATGTTCTATACAATTTATATCCAGGCCAGGACATCACTCAAAAATTTGAGGAATTGTCCTTGTATGTTGAAAAATGAATTCTTAAAATGGTGAATGTTATTCATAAATATTAGTATATATAGCATTATTTGAAAAGATATCCATTTTTAAATGAATTTCTGATTTCATAATTTATCTCCTGATGTCTACAACCAACTTTCTTTTAAATTTATCAAAGATACAATTTCATCATTCATTCCCTTTTTAACCGGGTTTTCCAACGGAAATATCCGGTTATTAAAATGGTGAAAATGGCGGGCGGGCGGGCGGCTGCCAAAAGGGTACCCTCATTGTACGGATAACTCCTCCTACAGTTTTCAAGATAGGAAGTTGTTCTTTTGCAGATCAATTGTACATATATCAGAGGTGTGCATATTGCTAGGATTTTGATTTCCAATAATTTATGAAAAAAATACCAGCTTTTGAACTTATTCATTTTTCGGCAAAATATTGCATATAGGGTACCCTCATTGTACGGATAACTCCTCCTACAGTTTTCAAGATAGGAAGTTGTTCTTTTGCAGATCAATTGTACATATATCAGAGGTGTGCATATTGCTAGGATTTTGATTTCCAATTATTTATGAAAAAAAACCCAGCTTTTGAACTTAGTCATTTTTAGGCAAAATAATGCATATAGGGTACCCTCATTGTACGGATAACTTCTCCTACAGTTTTCAAGTTAGGAAGTTGTTCTTTTGCAGATCAATTGTACTTATATTAGAAGTGTGCATATTGCTAGGATTTTGATTTCCGATAATTTATCAAGAAAATACTAGCTTTTGAACTTAGTCATTTTTCGGCAAAATGTTGCATATAGGGTACTCCATTTCACTGGATACGGGTTGACATGGATTATGGATACAGTTCACATAAAAGAAAACCCGGTTTTCTGTCACATTGACAGCTTTTCACTTGTTAATGAATAGCTTAATAATTGTATTGTCTATTTTGATTGTAGTAGGGGTCTAATTCCAAATTCAGTCAGACTGCTTGACTGTACTTGAAGATACACGCATCAAGTATTAAAACTGATCTCATTTTGCAGATTATATATTTTATATAGCTGCTGTAAACAGTAGAATTTGTGCAAATTCCAATTAAATGTGTATTATCTTTTAAAACCAATGAATTAAGATGTTATATAAGGCAGTTCTCTGGTGGAAAAACTTTGGTTGTAAAATCTTCAATCATGGCTCTGCAATGTCTAAGAAACCATAAACTTTTGTCACTTATTATTTCCTAAGAATTTACCCCTTCATATAATTAATGATAGCTAGCTGCCGACAGTTTCTTTGTTCCTTTAATCATACAAATCTGGCAATGTCCTCATCTATTTCAAAAATTGTTTCCACTGTGATAAAATATGAATATCAAGTATTATCAATCAAAAGTATAATTGTGAAATGGATTTTACAGTTTCTGCCTCATTTCAAAGCAATAAAAAGAAAACCTGCTGCAATCCCTGGGGCCTAAGAAATTTTAAGACAATCAATTACAAAAATGAATATTGTCACATTTGGCCAGGGAAAAAAAATCAATCATAACTCATTTCTATAGGATAATGACAGTTCTATTGCACCAGAAGGAAATTCGCAGATTCACACTATAGCAAATGCAAAGTATTTGTTGTTAATTTATTTTGAAGCGATAATTTGACACAAAAGCCATCTTTGGAACCTATAATCAGCCATATATAAAATTGAATCCTCTTCGAAAAATCCAAACCATACATGCAATAATCTGATATTACCCAGTAATGTAATATCAGACTGACCCTATACTTAGTAATATCAGACTGACCCTATACTCAGTAATATCAGACTGACCCTATACTTAGTAATATCAGACTGACCCTATACTTAGTAATATCAGACTGACCCTATACTCAGTAATATCAGACTGACCCTATACTCAGTAATATCAGACTGACCCTATACTCAGTAATATCAGACTGACCCTATACTCAGTAATATCAGACTGACCCTATACTCAGTAATATCAGACTGACCCTATACTCAGTAATATCAGACTGACCCTATACTCAGTAATATCAGACTGACCCTATACTCAGTAATATCAGACTGACCCTATACTCAGTAATATCAGACTGACCCTATACTCAGTAATATCAGACTGACCCTATACTCAGTAATATCAGACTGACCCTATACTCAGTAATATCAGACTGACCCTATACTTAGTAATATCAGACTGACCCTATACTCAGTAATATCAGACTGACCCTATACTCAGTAATATCAGACTGCAAGGGGTTAATTCCTTGACTGCCAGAACAAAGGAATCATGTCACAACAATGTTTGATTTATTCTAGGAAATATGAGAATTTTCTACCTTTGCGAACCTCAAACTGTACCTGATGGTATTTCAAACAAAAAATGTACATGTATTTGATGTAGATCCAAGGCTATTTTTTATTTATTTTTTTATGTTGACAGTTATCAGTGTCAGACAAGTAGAAACCCAGATGAAGGCCATGGACAACGAGATGGCGTCTTTTGAGAAGAACATCCTTGACAGGTAATTCATAGACTGTCACTGATGGTTATGCTTACAGTCCTTTGTTATTTTATCTAAGTTGTACGTGAATCCGTGAAATGGACTGAGGGTGCAAGACAAGAATTTTTGTAAAGTATGAATCAATTCATCTGATATACAAAAATTGGCAAAAGATACTGGCTCTAAAACTTCAGGCCTTAGGTTTATGGCCTGGGTTTACCAAAACCCACATACAAGTCAATTTAGGTTTGAGGCTAGTCAAATTGGCTAGGAACAGTAAAATTAAAAATCTTGACAGTCCAGGTACTAAACGAAATGCGACACACATAAGAAAATACTTGTACTAACAAACTCACTCTGTAGTGACTCAATTGTCACGACGGTAAACCAACTTTTACGCGAGAAATTTATGTGAGGCTTGCGAGAGCCTCAATGTCGCAAATATTTCTTGCCAAGGACCAGTTTTTGCCTTAAAAAAAAAAAGCAGGTGTGGATAAGGCTTGGTCGCAAAAGTTAAGTCACTGCAAACCAGTTCATCTCGGGTAAATTGCAAAATAAAGTCGTCGTGAATAAAATTTGGTTTACTGTCAGTTCTGAGAAGTTGTTATTGATAAACTATTGACAACTTCTCACACACTAAATATGATTTAAAACATTTTTAGAAGATGTGTGTTATTGCACAAATAATGTTTCCCAGGTGATAGTAGTTGTCATTGAGTGACTGGCATGCAGACCATATGGGACAGTGATATAAAAACATTTTGGTAATTTAAAATAGAACCTTGAAATAAATTGGTTTGTGGTAACTTGTCAATACAGTGGAATGGCAGTAATTTATTACCTGAGCCTTTTCTAAAAAAAAATCTTTATGACAATTATAGTGCAGTATGATTTCTAAAATTACGTGAAAAAAGGTTAGGATTAGTTATTCTTTTATTGAGAAGCACTTCAATATTCAAGATAATTTGGTTGGGTACAAAGGTTTCCAGATTATCAAGAGTCTACTGAATGGGTATACAGTAAAACAAGGCTAGAACAAAAACTAATTCCTGAAATACCAAATGTTTTGCAAAGTAAGTCAGCAGCCTGGGACATTTTTCTATGTAAATGATAAGGTAGATATTGTGGGGTATCAAATACAGAAACTTTCAATAACCCACTGATTTCAAAGAAGATTAAGGGTCTCAAATGTTATTAACACATACAGTCAAACCTTGTTATCTTGAACATGATGAGACTGGTTAAAAACTTTAAAATGTCCAAGTACTAGAGATATCAAGAGTTAACTTCTTCAAGTATAGTGGTTGGGACTTACAAATTGCTTTGACATATATCCATTGTATTTGAGATACCGAAGTTCAACTGTACAATAATCTTGAAGTCTAAATTCACATCATACATAAACAGTCACTCTGTCATGCAAGTTATCTGATGGAGCACTTCTTTCACTGGACAGCTTCTGATATCTCAGGTTTTAAAATAGCTCCAATTGTTGATTTGAGTGAGTAACCTTAATGTATCATTAGGCAAGGCCAGGTAATCTGTTGGTGTTTATGAAATGCACAATTTGCAAGCAGACATCAGATGACAACACAATTAAACATTGACTTTATAATTATTACAGTTAAACTTCGATACCTTGAACACTGATATCTATAATACAATGGATATATCAAAGTGATATACTTTCACAGAATACTTGGATATCTCTAGTTTTTAACTAGTCCCATCTAGTTTGAGATAATGAAGTTTGACAGTATTACAATAAAAGGAGTAATAGGAATAAAAATATGCAAATGACTGACACACCCATTAATTACATATCAAAGTTTACAGGAAGTGAATCAAAGTGATAAGCAAGTTTAAGATCAGGTAAACTTAAAGGTCATTTATAGATGTGAAAGATCAAAACAGGAAGTAGTTAACTCAAGTGCATCTTTTTATCACCTGCATCTCACATTTAGTAATCAGCTTTTAGGACAACATGTTTTATTGTCAAGCTTTGGATCCAAAGGTAGGGGAGTCCTATGAACCAGTGATTATAATAAAAAATCACACATTAACAGATTAAGAGGAGTTCAATTTGTGTTGTAGTTCATTGAAGAATATAATCTATCATGCAGCTTCCATGCACTGCATTTAATAGCCCCGGCTTTACTTTATGTGTTTAGGATAGATCGCCTTTGAAGATAGATTCAATATGTCTGAATTTTGCTGCTTGGTCATTAAAGAAATCTACAGCTTCTAAGTGCAAATTGAATAATGGAATACAATTAGGATCAATAGACATATATCCCATCAGATTTTGATTGATAAACTGGATATTGATTACAAACGAACGTGATGTACTTAGGTCTAAATCATTTAAAAGTAAAGATAAAGTTATGAACTTAATGCTACAAGGTATGAGTAAAGCAAAAACACAAAATGATAGTGATTTTATAAGATATTTAAACTTCTTTACATCCACGCATTGAGATCTGTATGACTAAGTTTAAGCACTTTTTCCCTACATCAGGTCTCGATAAACTTCTATGTATCTAGAATGACAGTGAGAAAAACTGTACATTTATTTGGTTTTATACACAGTTCAATAGATAACAGATACCATGATTGCCCTTTTAACGCTTATTTTGATTAATACGTACGGCCTATTCTTCTATTGACCTAGACTATTTGCCCTGTGCAGTCATTTCGATGTATTTTTCCCATTTAGTATGATGCAGTGTTTCATTATAAAGGGCTTAAACGTTGTCTGATTTCAAATTACCCAGTGGAATAATTTGCATGAATTTGTGTATGGTACTTTGTTCTTTTCGGGAAATATTGATAGTAAAAAATGACCAGTTTTGGGCTCTGAGCTGCCATTATTTAGGAGATTGCGTCAGGATTTTATTTCTTATTTCAAGCATTTGCATTTCATTAGCTGAATTTAAAACAAGAATTCTCAACAGGTTTGACTATCCTGTTATCAAAAGCACATACTAGTAATTGATTTTAAAGAAATTTCTGTCAAGATGGCAGACTTTGTGAATGAAAGAATTACCAGTGTAAGGTTTAGCTATACATCTCAACCAAAAAAGTTGATAGATGCTTGCAGCGGATATACATATGCCATGCATTGACAATAAAAAAAAAATTGTTTAAATGATTAAACTGAATAGCTGTAGGCCACCTTTGTCTCAATTTCCTGTCATAAAAAGTACAGACAATTCTAGGCAAAAAGAAAAATCACGTTCACGTGAATATAAGCACATTGGAAGAAAAGCATCGATGAACGATTGGAGTATGAATCACCGAGTGAATTTGCTTGTCAAGTACTGGTAGAAGATGAGATTTTCTTGCTTGATTCACTTATGGTTTTCTGTGTAGATGAACAGATTTAAGTCATCAATTCATACAGGTTAATGGTGTCAGCACCCAACATCTTAGCCAGATTATAAGGAAATTAAGAGAAAGAGGAAAGAGAGACCCAGACCCAATGTACTTTTTGTATCAGCGAGTGTGACATGATATATCGTCATTAAGTATGTTTTACCAGAGGAAAACGTCTGAACATGGCCACATTTAAGAGGTTGGCAGCATATACATCTTTGGAAAGTCTTTTGTATTATTTGCTGGTCCATGTAATTTAATCATTCCAGTAAGAAAGTATTGGTTAGAGTGAAGGAAATCATATGCTCAGTTGATCACTCTCAGTCTTTCCCTGAAGGAACTCTGTAATCAGTGTGCCGCATGCATAAGGCTTTTCTTCTTTTTATTCCGACAGTCTGGAAAGAACTGAAGTATTTCCCATCGATAAATGTCGTACAGAAGAGGGGTTATTTGGTGTTATTTTTGAAACAAGAATAAACTGCTCCAATAGAAGGGAGGGTGTCAGGGCTGGATCATCAAGGCGTTCGGTGGAATAGATTTTTCCTGTTTCAACAGTTTAGTCAATAAATTCAATTATAAAGCTTGTATTTTATATCTCTTGGTTAATAATCTACATTTGCATATCATGAATCCCTTTTTTGGCAGCTCCTTATTCCCTGAATAGCTTGCGGAATTTTTCTTTCTTTTTTTCACTATTTCCTCTTACAATACACAGAGTGATTGAAGTGGTTAGGGCAATGATTAGAGTAAATATGGTAACAGATAGCAGTTGTTGGCTTAGAAATGTCCAATCAGTTTATTAATGTTAGAGGTTTTTGTATCCAGTTAAATTTTATTGATAGTCATAAAATATCCCATGTTTTGATTGTTTTAACGAGAAGGATCTATCCTGCAACATCTGCTTGTCAAGTTGCCATGGTTTGTTTAAATGCTGAATCTGGAGTGGTTGTGTTAGAACCACTCTCATCCTGATCAAGTTGGCTACCGTCTCTAGTGGCCCATACTTGTGTTGCCTGGCGTCACCAGATCTCCCATGGTTTACCTCAAGTGCAGATAGTGTACATTTAGCTAGAAATTTGATTCTGCAACAATAGGGGTCCTTGAATACCCCAGTTGCATGGATATTTGTACATGAAACCACTCTCTCTCTCTCTCCATCTCTCTCTCTCTCTCTTTTTAAAAGACATGTTTACCGTTAGGAAGTGACTTTTCTGTCACCATCTGATAAACAGAGGTTCTCTGATACCTGCCCACTTAATAACAAGAAAAAAGGCCAGGGCTCATCATAGTATAATGTGAAATCAATATCACAACATCTGGACAGCTAAACGCACCAATCAAAGGCAGGATGGGGATCAATTATTTCATCATTTAAAGGAAATTAAATAAATTTAAACACTAAGGCTATTGTCATTTGATCTATTTACAGTACTCTGTATTCACTTACCATCCATTATCTTCCTGTCAGCAGTGAAACGGCTTTAGATCCAAAGGGATGTGCCAAAGGGCCACAGCCGTGTCATTCGGCACAATTCAATGCCAGTGTTCCTACGACACATGCCGCATTGGCACAAACTGCCAACCAAAGCATATTACTGGAACAGAAACAATAGATTTTATTGCAATTAATTAAATACTGGTACAGGTGAACAACAAATCTATTGGTCAAGCCTACATGTAAATGGTATTAATTTGGCTTTTCTGTAGCATCTGTTTTTGTTACCATGGTTATGCATTGCATAGATGTCTCTCGTGTTATGAGGAGTATGGTTTTAATATTACAGTGTATTAACTATTAACTACTATGTAGTTTCCAATCTTGTTTTAGATTTGAGTCCTTGAGGTCATCATGTGGCCTTGATGTCAACAGTTCACCTCTCTCAACTAGAAATCCTGTTCCAGCACCGTCCTTGACCTCACAACGACCTTCAAGTAAAAGTAGCAGGTGAGTGATCACAAACTTACTAACAGTATGGTCCTTTACTTGATGTTTATATACGGTAGCCATTTTATATAGCAAAGAAAAGTTGACATTGGTATAAAAATACACCATCTGTCATTTCATTTATAGTACAATGCCATCTGTATTTGCAACAGTCATTAATTAATCATGATGGACAACTCCAAATGCAAACTTTCAAACTGTAGCAAGTAATGAGTTCTGCCATGTTTTGTTTTAGAATTTATTGATAAATATAGCCCATATTCCCAGTTAATTGCCATGAATAGTTTTATTATTCATATACATGGCATTGTTGGCATTTAAATTTTCTAATTTTTTTGTACACATAAATAGACATGTATAACCACTTACATGCATGAAAGGAAAGTGCATGTTGTATCGTACTTATACCAATATCAAATTACACAAAAACATCATGTTGCCATATATAGCCAGTTTAATGCCATTTCATGATAATGTTATTATAAAACTTCAGCCTCCATGTAAAAATCATGTATAACTTCCTCTAAAATTAGATAGTTGCTTTTTCTGACATCATCATTTGAAATTATGGTCAAGTCTGTAACTGTTTGACTTACATGAATATATACAGATGCTAAAAGAAAATGTTGTCGCATAAATACTTGTACTATGCATTCAATGTTTCAAAATGTTTTCTGTGGCTTCATATATATTCTTCATGGATTTCTACTGTATACAGGGTTATTTTTGCCCAGTGCTTTTTTCAAATCTTTTCACTTGCAAATGTTTTTGCCCGGTCTTGAATTGGCCAAAACAAAGTTGTGAATAAAGAATGATAGTTTGAGACATAGCAATGAGCCCAGTCTTAAATTCAACTGCAGACCAAGAGGGCGAATGGGGCAAAAATTAAACAGGGTTGAACAGTTTCCTTTATACAGTATTAATTTGGACAGTGATATTAAAATACAATGTGCTACATGTATTAGAAATTACTATTAATGAACATTTAATTATGAGGCTCAACTCAACAATGAAATTCACAAAAAAGTGGAATTCAACCGATGTTGATGAAACCACAGTATTTGACTTACTGCCTTTATTTGTCAAAAATTTACACCGACAGGTCTTTATCGATAAGATACATGCAATATACACAATAGAGATGTAACAAACATGATTGACATTGCTTTACATACCAAGTCACTTAAATGAATTGAATGTTCCATGAATTAGAACTTTGAATTCTGTGATGACAGAAAACTATTGACATCCATTGATTGGGATTTTTAAATATATGAATGCTTACTTGCATGTATTTTTGACAAGTTTTCTATCGAATTTGATTTATTTATTTATAAAAAATCTTTAAAAAAGGTGCCTTTTAAAAAATCCTTCCATACAACTTCTGTGCATGTTTAAAATAAACGGTTATTGTATTTATTTATCAGATGTCTCCTTATGGAAAATAATTAAGAATTTTTTATCTCATTGTATGATTTCAGCCGCTCCAAGATAAGAGATGCTCTTCAATTTGCGTCCCAGAACTTGGATGATGCCGCTTGAGAGTGCTTGTACAAGCTGTGTCAACAAGTTGTATACTGTGATACTAATATCCTTCCATATCCAATCTGTGTGTGTGTTGTCACTACAGGGACATTTGCCAGCTGCCAGTTTGTTAACTTCGTAGATAGTTTTTTACTGTTACACAAAGTTAAAGTACATGTTTGGTATTCAAGTATGATCTAGTTTTCTTTATTTATCCCATCAATGCTGCTATGCAGATTCGTTTTTTCTCTATATCCATTTTTTAAGATCGCGTAATAAATTGAGGAGCAGATGTTGCAGAACTCATCCAAGATTAGAATTGTTTCACAGTGTGACTCTATTTTTGTGTACATGTTTCCTTGAGCTTAAATTGTTGATTTTTTTTTTGTCCCTTTGATGTTCACTGAATCTGATTTGTTTGCCTGCTCCACCTGTCACATCATGTGATTTATTTTCTATTGACAACAAAATCTGTGTTGTTAAAAAAAAGCAACCAGTCCTTCTCATCATCAGCTGACTTGTTGATTTCGTCTCTATTGATCTTATGTAAGTTTCACAACCAGTTGTATCATACCAGGGACCCAGAACTTAGCATTGAATTTCATTTATTATTCATCCTCATTGCTATTTTATTTATTTTAGATATCATTTTCTATTCACTTAACTATTATACAGTGTCTGATATAAATATTGAATTATTATATTATACTTCACCAAAATCAATGTCAGACTGCAAAGGCCTGAAAATCCAATATAAAAAAGATTCTGTTTGAGATGTGAAGCACACAACAATACCAAGATAACTGATGAATAAACAAGTAAATAAATCATTAGATGTGTTTATATATACCAGTATATATACTCAATTTCCACAAAATGTTGATGACAAAAACTGTAGATATTTATATGGTGAACTTGATATTTTTTCTACTTTTTCACCGTGCAAAAGTGATATTTACATAAATATATGTAGAAGGAAACTTGCTAGAAAACCTCTGTTTAATAAACGTTGGGTTGAATCCTTCTTAATATGTAAAATGTGAGGAAAACTAAACACCAAACTGTGTATTTAGCATATATCAAATCTATTAAAGAATGTGTTAAAAGTTTAGTAGTTTTTTTTAACCATAGACATTGAGGATTAAATACAAAACATTTTCCTTTTCATTATTACGGGGCCGGGGTATAGCTAGATGCGTTGGTGTTGAGTCCAAATTATTTTGTTTCCTCGGTTCAAAGCCTGTTAAATGGTGACTCTTAGATATTGTAGAGTTTAAAAATTAAGATGCTTATTCTATTATTAAATGCAAAGCCAAATGTTGAGCTTTAGCAGTAAGAACAAAACTGTGATTCCATCTTGATTCTACTTGCTTTTGTAACTAAAATAAGATTTACTCGCAGTTTCAAGAAATAATGACAGATTTTGAAAGGAATCGTTGGTGCGAAGGTTAGCATTAAAGTTCGACCCATATCCTTGTCCATCATGAGCTTCGTAGGGCCTTTATTTACCGAATTGCATTTTGCTGTGTATGTATTCTTTTACCGTTTTTATCTTTTTTGGCGGGAAAGTTTCCGCTATAACAAATACATTGCTAAATGTCATGCATAAACATACATGTGCAAATTATGTGTGCCTATTTTCGTTTGTTTATTAGTTTCTGCTAAATATAGTAAATGCATGTATGGGGTTCTGGCGCACACTTAAATTTTAACTTCAGGTTGATAATAAAATGCTTAAAATATAGGCCATCATTTAACAAAGCAAGATCTCTAGGTTATGAACTGATTAACTGTCAAAATATAAAACGCCAATAAAGGTAGACTAGACATTTGAAAGGCATCTACCAAAATACCCCGACGCAATAGTAAGCCGGTGTTGGATACAAGCAATATTTGTTGAGTGTGTCCACATTAATACGTGTCACGTGAAACTTTGCCCTAAAGTACTAGTACATGTATTTGCTGAAATCATGCAACCATTCCCAGATGAACCAATAATTTAATTTGGCAAGTTTAAAATTGTTACAAATCCGTATAAAGAAGTAAATTGTGTAATTAACCTTTTGAAATACATAAAGTCACATCGATTATACAAAATACATTTAAAAAATGAACGCAGCGTTCATGATCCTTGCACAGTGAAAATAACAAAACAAAAAAAAAAAAAAAAAAAACACCAGTACATTTGAAAACGAGAAAATTATCCATACGAACACAGTTCTATACACAGTTAAGTCAGAGCTCGGACAAAGAATGGAATGTTTCGCCGCTGATTATGGGGGTACTACCATTTCCCATCTACTGCATCAATAAAGGTAGTGAATGGTGCATTGCTGCAGACACTAAGATGCAGAGCAATCATTTTTGTTTCCACGGGAGGACCGCTTCATTTTTGGCTTGCTTCCCCGTCGAATAAGGCTACGACTTCGTTGCATCTTGAGATCATCGGTCTCTGTTTCCTCGTGAACCCCAGGCTCGATAGAATTTGTACTGGATCGCCGGATCATGAACTTGTTCGGATATTTCGAGCGCGGAGTCTTTAGCTGATCCAAAAGCATTTTGAAAATATCCTTAATGGAGTCGTCATCTTTGGCGGACACCTCCACAAAAGCACTGCCGAGGTTGTCACTGTACGCCCAATTTAAGGCGTCGAACTTCTCCACCTGCCGGTTGTTCTCAAGGTCCAACTTGTTGCCGACAATAACACAAGGAATGGTTTCATAGGTGGTCCTCACTTCTTTAATTTGCTCCCACAGTTGTTTCACTTCCTCGAATGTTGAAATGTCCGTAATGGAGAACACAAGAACGAAGGCCTGAGCGTTGGCTATCGAGAGTCTGCGCATTGCTGGGAACGCGATGTTTCCCGCCGTATCCAGAAAATCCACCAATAGATGGGTGTCTCTGACGTCATATTCTGCTGGATAAAGGTCCTCCACCGTTTCTTCGTAGGTATCGGAGTATTCCCCATTGAGGAACCTTTTCAAGATGGAGGTCTTGCCAACCCCTCCGGCTCCCAGGAATACTATCCTATTGCGATGTTCTGCGTCCACCATTGTTCAGTTCACATTATTCGGACAGTTGGGTTTACTCCTTGCCACCACGAGAGGGAGTCGTTCTGAAAAGGAAGAGAAGAAAATGTTCTTACTGAAAATTGCTTTTGTCTAATTGAGACTAATTATGAACACGCAAAGCATCAGGCACGGGGAAGCATATTTTGGTATAGAAAGGTCGCAACTTAAAGTACCTTTATTGATCGTCGTTTAAATTCTCATCTGCCGCAATTTCATCAACACTTAATGGTGAAATAAACTGAAAGAGCCCCACCCTTTTTATACTAAAGACTTGTTTGTTACTCTGCACGAGTAGCCAACATCGGATTAAATCGCTATCAGATTTCATGTTGTGTTTGCACCAACATAAGTCAATTCATCGATTTGGATACTCAGATTGTAACACTTTAAATCTATTTCCATGGAAATAGGCTGATGGGGTGCGATTACAGTGCGACTTTGGGCGAGTAGTTACTGTTGGCTATATTCACTGTAGCTGTACACTTCACGTGTATTTTCTTTGTCGCACGTGCGACCTTTCAACATGTAGCCTCTACACCTGGCATGTTGTATCCTACGAATATCCCTGCTAAATCTGCTTACTACAATGGCTAAGTCAGATATGAATTTCTTGGAACATCAGCCAATCGAATTAAAAGCTGATTTATATTAGATTTTACTGACAAGTCGATTTTAAAATTATCGTTATGTGTTTCCAAAGAGCGTCAATAGTTAATCCGCTTTAGACGATATCAATATATTGTTTTATAATTCGCTCTGCCGAATTTCACGACATTAAATGACATTTTATGATCAATAACAAGAAAAAAAGAAGAAGCGTCATGGATTTCAATTCAATTTAAACAGATTCGTTTTTAAAGATTAGTAATTCCCTTGGTTTATTCTGTGCGTTCGATGGTGCAGTGAAGTTTTAAGGCACCTCATCGAGATTTTTTTCTGCGGGGAGCTATTTTCGCTATATTTTGCGGCATCATCTTAAACGCAAATTTCTATTAATAACATTCTTATAGTCATAACCTCAAGTTCCAGAAAATAAGACAAATGTGTTTTGTGATCATGGTACACGAACCCTCTCCAAAAGTAACCTCTTCTTGTGTCAAAGATATTCAGAACTGAACGGCTTGTACCTACTGCATTCGGTATACCCTACATAACAGAAATAGAAAATTTCCGAATAATAAAAATCTTTGTTGGGCTCGAATAACAACAAGTATTAATAACTAGACACGATCTCGTTGCGAGCAATGAGGAGGTCTTCCGTCCGATTTTTAGAAGAGGAAATGACCTTGCCTTTTATCTTCATCAACAAAACATATCAGGAAATGCAGATGTGATCTAAAGGAGCGATGGATGAAGGATTATACACCCCGTTGGATCCCTAATTTAGGGACCAGCCCCATTTTATTTCATATCAAATAAGAGGTATTTTGATTTCGATACATTTTGTGTAAAAAGTTTAGAAATTTGTTACTGTTCTTGATTTATCTGGAATAGATCCTGGGAACTGATAACAAACAAGTTTTGTTACCGATTGTTAACCACATTTTTAAGCGTATTTTTTTTCAATATTGCTTCTTAAAATTGATTTTTTTTTAATTTTGGGCCATTGATGATAAGTTCGGATTTTTGGCTCCTTAAAATCCCTTATTACATAACATAGGAGTAAACAATTTTCATGTATAGGTACATAACATTTCGATTAACATAATTGCTTCTCTAATGTATTGCAAAATATTTCACAATTAAAAGTTATGATATAGAGCCTTATCGGCCCTTAATTGAAGGACCAGCCCCTTTTTCTTGATGTGAAAAGAAAGCACTTCTCATTTTAAACACATTATGTTCAACAAGAGTCTAGAAAGTATTTACCGTTCAAGAGATATCTGGAGAAGATCATTTTAGGGGCCGACCTTTCTTATTCTTTTTAGGAAGTGGTTAAGAAGAAAAATTATAGTTACATATTGTTGAGTACTGCTTTTCAAAATTGTTCTCTATTTTGAGATATTGAAGATTAAAATGTCAGACATCTGGCCCCTTAACATCCCTAATTAAGAAACATGGGAGTAAACAATTTTCATGTATAGGTACAGAACATTTCGATTAACATAATTGCTTCTGTAATGTATTACAAAATATTTCACAATTAAAAGTTATGAATACAAGACTTTAGAACTCTATCGACCCCTAATTTGAATAGCCAGCCCCTTTTTCTTAATATAAAAAGAAAGCTCTTGTCATTTCAAACACATTTTGTTCTACAAGTATTTAGACATTATTACCGTTCTCGAGATATCTGGAAGAGATCGTTTTAGGGGCCGACCCTATAACTCCTTTTAGGGAGCGGATAACAAAAACATTATGGTTGCAAATTGTAAACGACATTATGTGGAGCATCTTTTGTTCAACATTGCTTTTCAAAATTTCTCTCCATTTTCAGATATATAAGATCAAAAGTTCGGACTGCTAGCCCCTTAAAATCCCTTAATACGTAACAAAGGAGTAAACAATTGTCATGTATAGGTACATAACGTTACGATGAACATAATTGCTTCAATAAAGTATTACAAAATATTTCAAATTTAAAAGATATTATTAGAATAATTTAGAGTCCTATCGGCCCTTAATTTAAAGGGCCAGCCCCTTTTCAATGATGTCAAATGAAAGTTCTTGACTTTTTAAAGTTTTTTGTTCTATAAGTCTTAACAAAATACTTTTGCCAAAAAAGATATTCAAAGAAGACCACAAAAAAATCATGACGCTTTTTATCTCAATTTTTAAGCTCAGGCGAGCTTCGGTGTTTTTTGTCACAGAACAATGAAAATGCTTCTGTCATATCTGCAATCACAGGTCTACAAACCCTGAAAATTTGAATCAAATATCAGTTTTCGTTTAGGAGAAAATCACCGGACAAGCCGACCCTCTAAAAATCGCAAAAACGTCAATATCTCTAAAACGGAAATGACGTCATCAATATAAAAAATTTCCAATAAGGTTCAGATCAATATGTGTTAGTTCTGAAAGTTTCAATAAAATCAGTCAAGCCGTTCCCGAGAACTCGCGTGCACAAAAATGCGTAAGAAAAAAAAAAGAATAATAACTAGAGCAAAGCTCGTTGCAAAGCAACGAGTGGGTCTTCCGTTAATGTCGAGAGAAAAGCTAGAAGTACCTGTAAGAAGCAGAGTTCTTAAGCCAAGAACAAGTGTAACTAAAACAAAAAGAAAAAAATTCGAATAATTCTTGGTACGACTTAACAAAATTCGAATAATTTTAAGTACGACTTAACAAAAACCTTTCCGATTTCAAGAATGTCTTAACAAAATAAACCCGAATGTGTTCATGTACGACTTGACACGATTATTTTTGGTATGAATGATTTTTAAACCAAGAACGCAGAATCATAATTTCCAGAAAAATCAAATTTTAAACCCCAATTTCTCTGTAATGCATGGTCCGTTTTTAAAACGAATTTCAGCGATAGATTAACCTTAAAAAGTTCTTTATTTTTGCTAAATGAAAAATATCAAATTATCGCTTATAAAAAAGTTATCATAAAAAGACTTACTAGCCCTTTTAGCCCCTAATTAGAGGGGCCAGCACTTATTTCTTTATATTAAATAAAAGGTCTCGCAAATGTAAACATATTTTGTTCATATGTATTCACGAATTATTAAACATTTTCGAGATATCTGAACAGCTGTGTTTTAGGGGCCGACCCTTTAACTCCTTATCGGGGCCACCAACAAAACATTTTAATTGCCATATTGTTAAGAACATTATTCTTAACATTTTGTGTTCAACATTGCTTTTCAAAATATTTCTCCTTTTTCAGATATTAATGATCAAATTTTTAACTTCTGGCCCCATGAAACCCCTAATTACTTAATATATGACTTAGCTATGGTACTGTAAAGATAAACAGCTGTACAGTGAACATTTGTGCTTCTATAATTGATAACAAATTTTTAGTTCAGTAAAGAGTTATTGTAAGAAGATTTTAGAGCCCTCATGGCCCCTAATTTGAAGGGCCAGCCCCTTTTTCTTGATATCAAATTAAAGGTCTTGCAAATATAAACATATTTAGTTCACCAAGTGTTCACAAAGTGTTAACTGTTCTCGAGATATCTGTAAAAATGTGTTTTAGGGGCCGACCCTTAAAAACCTTAGTGGGGCCATCATCAACAAATTTAAAGTGGCATATTCTACAGAACATTATTTTGAGCAACTTTTGTTCTACATTGCTTTTCAAAATGTTTCTCCTTTTTCCGAAATAAATGATCAAAGTTTTGAACTTCTGGCCCCTTGAAACCCCTAATTACGTAATATATGACTAAGCTATGGTACTGTATAGATAAACAGTTGTACAACGCGGGTAGGTTAAGGCAACTCCGAGTTTAACGACCGTCAAAATTATGATCAATTTAAAAAATGTTTATTTTTATGAAAACAGCGCGGGATATTAATACCAAGTGAAAGAGTTCACCAAGATATCATTTTTCTACTTCGGAATCGACTCAATCTTTGAAGCTGCCGTGCCATGGTGTCACGTGACAGTTAAAAATAGATCACTTTTTTACCTTAACAAAAAATCAACAAGTGTAACACTACCCCGAAGTTCATTTGTATGTTTGCTACAATAATTCGATTGGCAATTAGTTCATGTTTATCAATATTACTGCTAGAATCCTATTGTATATCGCATAAAATAAATATTGTAAATATTTATTGGAAACCCTCTCAACTTCTGAAATTTCATTGAAAATACACGTATTTTTCGTTTAAAACAACAAAGCACAGGATTCTAGCAGCACTTTTCAGGTAGTTTAAGTCATATACCGTTGATATTTACCAAAATCATCTTTCCTAATATCCAGGGTAGTGTTACACTTTTGCCATTTTTTGTACACACTGACAGAGGAAAGGCTGGTCAAGCCATATAAATGTCGATCCGCTTACCTTATAACACTCGCTGATTAAACAAAATATCCATACCTGTATTATCCTGATTATATTCTAACTGACACTCATCTAAATCTTAGGTATCTGTATTAAATAAGTCTTATTTCGGCATTGTTTACACTGAATTCCGATAATTTGTATCCCGACATGATCTTCTCTTTTAAACATGCTTGTGACGTCATCAATGATAATTATACGTAATAGAGAGAAATCGAAGATATATTCAGTTAGAAGAGTTTCTAGTGATATTTTATGCCGGTAGTTTTTATAATTTAAACCAGAGATAAAGTTAAAATTGACATGTTTCTGAGTAAAATATGACATCATGCTGCTTATTGTGACGTCATATCGACCAGAGGAATTTGATCGCCGTGAGTTGCCTTATCATACCTGCGAATAAACATTTTTGCTTCTATGATTGATAACAAATTATTGTTCAGTAAACGGTTATTGTAAGAAGACTTTAGAGCCCTCAAGGCCCCTAATTTGAGGGGCCAGCCCCTTTTTCTTTATATCAAATTAAAGGTCTTGCAAAAATAAACATCTTTTGCATTACATTATTTCACAAAATATGTATACATCAAAAGATATTTCAGAAAATGTTAAAAAATTTCGTGGAAAAATTTTGTGCTTATTTTCAGGTTCAGGCGAGCATCAAAGCCTCGCACTATTTCCATAAGTGAAGGCAATGGGGTACATCTACATACATTTATCTACAATACCTGAAAATTTCAAGCTTCTATCTTGATTAGTTTCGGAGGAGATGCGTGGACAAAATGACCCCTAAAAATTTACAAAACCGTCAATTTCTGAAACCGGAAGTGACGTCATATGTTTAAATTTTAATAACCTCGAGTATTTACGATACCAAATAAGTTCTGAAAATTTCGTGGAAATCGGTTAAATAGTTTTTGAGATATAAGCCACAAAAAAAGTCAGAGGAAGAATAATAATAATGAAAACTAGAGCAAAGCTCGTTGCAAAGCAACGAGTGGGTCTTCCGTTAATGTCGAGAGAAAAGCTAGAAGTACCTTTAAGAAGCAGAGCTCTTAAGCCAATAACAAGAGTAACTAAAACAATAAGAAAAAAATCGAATAATTCTTGGTACGGCTTAAAATGATTTTAAGTACGACTTAACAAAAACCTTTTGGATTTCAAGAATGTATTAACAAAATAAACCCGAATGTGTTCATGTACGACTTGACAGGATGATTTTTGGTACGAATTAATTTTACATTTAACTTTACGCTATTTTTTAAACCAAGAACGCGTAATCAAAATTTCCGGAAAAATCAAATTTTAACCCCCAATTTCTCTGTAGTTCATGGTCCGATTTTAAAACGAATTTCAGCGTTAGATTAAGCTTAAAAAGTTTTTTGTTTTTGCTTAAGGGTGTTATTTACTCAGGGTTTGAGTTCTCAAATTCCGATTGTTAAAAAGTTCAATGTAATGAGTGAAATTTGTTCTAAACACAAAAAGTATTTATGAAATGAATTATTATTGACAAAACATTCAATAGTTTTACTTAATTATGGAATTATGCTCAAACAAAAATTGACTTTTAGCCAAACAGAGGAAATTCGGACTAAATTTTGCAGATTTTGTTTTCTACTAAAAGTTTTTAGGCAGTAGTCTAATATTAAAAGTTAGGATTTCATATTTAAGTCTACGTAATTTTGCATATTTTCCGTTGGTTTTACCTCACTTATTCATTAAAATAATCTTAAGGCACGAATAATTATAATATTGAAAAATGCTTAAAAACGATAAAAGACATCATATCTCAAAATTTTGATCATTGACCTCATATAAATTTTATGCCAACAGAATAAGGTAAATATAAGTAGTTCAATATCATAAATGTTTTTGTATTATCATCATTCAATTTTTTGTAAAATTGAATCAAAAATGGGTAGGGATTTGAAAACTGATAGAGGAAATTCGGACTGAATTATTTTTAAAAATTGATGCTGAAATCTTAATGTTGTGTACTTATTTAGTGCTACTACCATTCATAAACTTTATCTTATTTTTTGAAGTGTTTAATTATTTGTAATATTTTTATAATTAAGAAAATCTCAATCGTAGTGTAAAATTTTATGGGATTTTTCTTGAATTTTCAATAAATATTCAATGGCCATTAACTCAAAAAGTAGGTCATTGACCTACTTTTCTGAAAGTGAAAAATAACAATACAAGCAAAGGTCTATAACACACAATAGATGGTTTTTCATTATCATCAGTGGATTTTTTTTTCATTCTGAGTAAACATCATCCTTAATGAAAAATATCAAATTATGGCTTAGAAAATAGTTATCACAAAAGACCTACCAGCCCTTTTAGCCCCTAATTTTAGGGGCCAGCCCTTTTTTTATATATAAAATACAGGTATTGCAAATGTAAACATATTCTGTTCACATGTATTCACGAATTGTTAAACGTTTTCGAGATATCTGAACAGTTTTGTTTTAGGGGCCGAGCCTTGAACTCCTTATCTGGGTCACCAACAACAAATATTTAGTTGCCATATTCTTTAGAACATTATTCTCAACATTTTTGTGTTATACATTGCTTTGCAAAATAGTTTTCCTTTCTCAGATATTAATGATCAATGTTTTGAACTTCTGGCCCCTTGAAACCCCTAATTACGTAAAATATGACTTAGGTATGGTACTGTAAAGATAAACAGCTGTACAGTGAATAATTTTGCTTCTATAATTAATAACAAACTTTTGTTAGTAAAGAGTTATTGTAAGAAGCTTTCAGAGCCCTCTTGGCCCCTAATTTGAGGGGCCAGCCCTTTTTTCTTGAAATCAAATTAAAGGTATTGCAAATATAAACATATTTTGTTCAACAAGTGTTCACAAAGTGTCAACCGTTCTCGAGATATCTGTACAAATGTGTTTTAGGGGCCGACCCTTAAACTCCTTAATGGGGCCATCAACAAAAAATTGAAGATGACATATTGTACAGAACATTATTTTGAGCAACTTTTGTTCTATATTGCTTTTCAAAATGTTTCTCCTTTTTCCGATATAAATGATCAAAGTTTTGAACTTCTGGCCCCTTGAAACCCCTAATTACGTAATATATGACTTAGCTATGGTACTGTATAGATAAACAGATGTACATTAAACATTTTTGCTTCTATGATTAATAACAAATTATTGTTTAGTAAAATGTTATTGTAAGAAGACTTTAGAGCCCTCCTGGCCCCTAATTGGAGGGGCCGGCCCCTTTTCCTTGATATCAAATTAAAGGTCTTGCAAAAATAAATATCTTTTGCATTACATTATTTAACAAAATATGTATACATCAAAAGATATTACAGAAAATGTTCTAAAATTTCGTGGAAAAATTTGGTGCTTATTTTCAGCTTCGGGCGAGCTTCGAAGCCTTGCACAATTTTCATAAGTGAAGGCAATAGGGTACATCTACATACATTTATCTACAATCCCTGAAAATTTCAAGCTTCTATCTTGATTAGTTTCGGAGGAGATGCGTGGACAAAATGACCCTTAAAAATTTACAAAATCGTCAATTTCTGAAACCGGAAGTGACATCATAAGTTCAAATTTTAATAACCTCGAGTATTTACGATACCAAACAAGTTCTGAAAATTTCGTGGAAATCGGTTGAATAGTTTTTGAGATATAAGCCACAAAAAAAGTCAGAGGAAGAATAATAATAATGAAAAAGAATCCGAAGAAAAACAAAAGGGTCTTCCGTTGGAAACGGAAGACCCTAAAAAATCCGAAGAAAAACAATAGGGTCTTCCGTTGGAAACGGAAGACCCTAATAAGGGAAACAGAAACAAAGTAATAACAAGAAGGTCTTCCGTTGGAAATTAAATGTTTAGAATAGGTTTTACCCGTACTTTCATATTTTTATTTGTCAGTGTATGGCCAAGAAATATATCTATGAACACCTTGCATGGTCCTCACACAACTTCAAGCCGCTGAGGATGTGCAGTATCCCTTCAAAAGCCAAAAACAGCAAGTTTTTCCTCGCGTTTTCGGATCAGACCGAGAAATCGGAGGTTCCATAGAATGCACTGACAAGATAACGATCCCCCACCCACCTTTCACTGGCCCTGTGAGCCAAGTTTCCATCGACCTCTGATAACGCCTTAGGCCTACTACAAGTCATATAATCTTGACGGGAAACTAAACAATAATCAATGAATCAATAACATTACAACCATTGACGTAGTGGAGATTGTTGGTTGACAGTGTGCAAAAACAGTTATGTTTCCAGTGTATTTTGCACACCGTCATCCAACAATCTCCACATTGTGGCCCCACCCTACCCCCAGGGGCATCGTTTTTGTAAAAATTTCTTATATGTCTAGCCCCCCCCCCCCCCCTTTCAATTTGCTTCCGACGTCATTGTATAAAATGCTGATAAATTTTCGTTCGATTTTGGATTTGGTTTCATAGAGTATGCAGTTCACTAGATGAAACTCTCATGCACAACTTTGAAAAGGTGGCAACCTTATTCGGAAATGGGTAGGCACAATTAAGAGAACGCACCTGGGAGTGGAATACAATGGCGGCGGGTTTTACGATCGCTTCCCTGATGCCCCGTTCTACGTCTTTGCTTTATTTGATAGTTGATGGCTTTACCTCAACATTTTCTGAATATCGATTTGCCATCAACCTTTTAATGACGAAGTTTTACAGTTTTAGAATGCAAGTGGACGAAATAAAAATAAAAAAAAAAATAAAAAAAATTTATCATGAAAAAAAAATGAAAATTGTTGGTTAAATGTTATTATATACTGAAAACTTAAGCCACAAGGATTAGGTTTATTAGAGATTTTTAATAAGAATATGCCCATCTTTGTTGCACGAAATTGACGTGCTTGTCGCATTGACCCCAAAGCAAACTGCTTCACATTAGTAATGTCTTCCAAGGAATGATTCCTTATTCATTTCTGCTAAAATATCAAGACTGGGGTTTTCTTCTTGGCAACATGGACTTCTAATATGTTTGATTTTTTAGTAAACCTATCAAGACAGGAAATTGAAGGGCGGGGGTTGGGGTTACATGTTAAGTTACGGACTTCCTGTTTGCTTCAGTGGGTGTGACGTTATCTCGCCCAGACAATACTAGTGTCAGTATCCTGTATTGTTTTTCTATATCTCGAAAATCACACATCTTATTCCAAACGGATTAAAATCGCAGTATCATATTACTTTGTGTTCTACCGATAAGTTATATGTTAGCAAATCATGCACTGAACATCTATGGTAACGCACTCGAAGGTTTAATAATTTTTAGGTATGCATGTATAATAGTATGGACATTATAGCTTCAGTCAAACTATTACATATATACTGGTTTTCAATATATTGATATTACATTTATATTTATTTTATTTTCTTTAACTCGGAAATTATTAATTAAATCGGCATTTTACTTTTGTATTTCACGTATATACTTTTACAATGACTGCCGTTTTACCTTCTGACATTAAATTGCACATGTTTCTATTGTTTCTGTTGTATTTATCTACACTAGAAGTTTTTTTTGCCATTAAATTTGAATGTTAAAGTTTAAAAGTTTTATTTCCTCTTACAAAGAATAATTTTATCTGAAACAATACCAATGTAGGGTTTTTCCTGACGCTTGAATACATACATGCTTGCACATGTGACGTATGTCGTTCATGATCATCAAATACATGACAAACACATGTTGTACAGTATCTGACACATGTCGCATTGTATCTGACATTGGATATATACATGTAGTGTTGCATGTCATTTATGTATTTTTTCTGACACAAGACATATACATGTAACTGTCGTGTGTTTTTCTAGATATTTCATGACTGTCGTGATTTTTGCTATGTTTCCTTAAGACACCGTTTGTCTTGCAGTCGACGAGATTAATGCTGTAACTTACGAGCAGTCTCAATCAAAAAACTGATCAATTATCATTATCAGATTCATTTAATGTTATACAGCAGGTGTTTCACAGATAACATATTGCAAGGAAACAAAAAGGACAATGACGTCATCACGCCACAGTCCATAGCCGATGTACTTCACAACAATAAATTAGGTATGTCACGTGTATGTGTTGTCTTTGTCTACAAGGTCTGCAGACTTAAGCATTTGTAAGACTGAATAAAGACGTCTTTACTGTATATATATGAAATCAATAGGGCCAAAATCCTCCAGGCCGATCTATATCCGAGAGGCTCGGAACACCATTAAGTAAGGCATGGCCGGGATTAGGCACTCTAGTTCTAATGCAGAGCGGGATTTAGCTTTATTTAGGAACACTCTCTTTGGAAAGTCTGCTAATTAATGCTAACGACCGGACTGTTCCGGTACCGGTTAATTAACATTGCATTGCTTTCGACACTCACACACACGAGTCTGAGAAATTAAGTGTTCTCGCCAGTCTCCGTTCTCCTGTACTAGTATCCACACAGGGGACAATTTTACCGCCCAAATATGTCTAACGCAAGGCACTTGCAAATGGACAGCTTTACGTAATTTGTGCAATGTGTTCACAAGTTGACTGGCGATAGAGGACGATAGCGTGCTTGTATTGGGCCTTCTCATGCCACTTGGTGATTGTGCCAAACTGGAAATCAAAGGCTGATATGATCAGAACACTCCCTAGCACAATACAAAACATCAAATGCGTTTAGAGTATTTGTAGTACGATGGTGTTCGATTCTTGTATAAAAGAGGAACTCGCTCAATAGGGACTGCATTATGTGACACATTAAATTCTCACTCGATAATGTAACACGTTGAGACACAATGAAAAACACTTAAAGGACAACAAACTTTCCACAAAATCAACCTGACAAAATGCCTCTTACTTCCTGTGGGTCAGAAGTGTATTCGAATGATGCGGAAATGTGCAAAAGGGGCAATAGAAATGAGATTGTCCGGGCAAACAACATGGAATAGTATTAAAACAATGAATAATCATGTAGATCAACCTAGAACAAGCATGGCTATAAATGAATGCTGTGTAGATTTAAAGAATCTTCAGCATCGGAAAAGGTCATTGATTTTGAATAATAATGGATTTTTTTCTCTCAAGTATCCACAAAGTAGTAATAAATATACTTGTCATAATCTCCTTTGTGATATATTTAATTTCCTATATGCAAAAACCATCGGTTAAAACATGAGGTGTAAAACCAATATTGTGTTTTGAAAAAAACAAAACAAAGAAAGATAAAGAATATAATATTGATAATATGTAGATTTGATACTACCCCCACCCTACCTTGGTTTCTCCATCCCTAAACGCAAGCAAAACTTTATCATCGATATTTTTATTGCGTCATCTCCTTGTAAACATGAAAAGACAGAGTCAAAAACACTTTTCGTTTATTGCAATTCGATCCGGGCAATTACTGAAATGGGGGTTAAAATACTAATGTAATGATCCAATGGTTATATAGCATCATATTCTTTTCAATCAACATGGAAGTCACTTCAAACCATGGTAAACGAGCACGCCATTCGTCAATCCATTCTGACAAAACAAAGCGCTCAATATAGGTACAGACAGCGGAACCAAATAACAGTCAGGGAACATGTTCCACACAGCCAGAACATTTTGTAATGGTTGATGCATCAATTAATTGAGGATTCAAAGAAGGGGACACAGTTTTGTTTTAATTCATAAACATGTATTATCACTCTTTCCGTAAAATCTCTTATTTTAAAAGGTCTTCAAAATGTTGATAAGGGTGACGAGGCTGACAAGGCTTTGGGTTTGTCGAGTACCAGAACTTTCAAGATATCTGCATATTTTCCTGGAGAGAAGTCTATAACAAAATTAATGCTGTTACTTAAAAAACAGTCATGGCCGCCATTTAAAAAAAATACAGCATTGACCTTACGACATTTGGCCTTGACCTTCCCATTGACTTGACAGCTCAGTCAGTAGTGGGTCTTACGTCATACGCTTTGGTTTAGAACTATTGCAGAATCACCTGGAAAACCTGCAATTAATAAACAGGTAAGAAAGGCCCGAGACCCCAAACCGCGGCAATTGTATCGACACTAGAAAGATACCTGTCCTTTATCTTGGTATTGATTGTCGCGGGGCCCGATATTTCCGACAGCTGTCCATGAACAAAATTGGGGGATATAACGCCAAATTGCTGATAATTGACTTCATTACAATCTATTTAACACCTTTTGTTCTATCCAGTAGGAAATCCACAGTTCGCGGTTAACAGAGATTCATGGACATTTTAAAAAGAAAAACTTGTTTTCGACGGATATCAACTTTTAAAACATCATTAAATCTTAGAGAACGATGCGCTGAAGGTTGGATATGATTAAAAAATAACGACAGCAATCGCTTTCACGAACATTGATCGCATGGAGAATGCAACGGTAATTAAGGTCAATTTTTGCACCATATTTGACTACGCTTTACACAATGGAAAGTATGTGGGTACAAGAGATGAAAACCTTAATTGCACGGAGAGAGAGAGAGAGAGAGAGAGAGAGAGAGAGAGAGAGAGAGAGAGAGAGAGAGCTTACTAGTATTACATACGTGAATTTTGTATCGTAATTTCTGAGAGAGAGAGAGAGAGAGAGAGAGAGAGAGACGTTGTTTAAACTGTTCAGAAAAAGACAAGATGATGGGATATCGATAATATCCCGGCCAGGATGCTTTAGAGGGTTAAAATCACTAGAGGAATGCAAGAGTCCCTTGTCCGGTTTTGTTACATGAACACTCTAAAACGAGAATTGCCAGGCCTTTGTTGTCTCGGTGATTCTAACAAGCCCACAAGTAAATACATATAACAGGCAATTTTATATTCCCAACGGCGATGGAGATCCCCCTTCCCACCCCAACTTCAGTTTCTTAAGTATGAAAAGAAAAAAAAAACATGATAAAATATAGTTCCATGAAAGAAAAAAAAGTTGAATTCAGATCACAGTCAAATATTGACTGCTCTTTATTAAATTGCGTTGGAATAATTATACAGCAAAAACCAATTTTTGAGCATACAAGATGAAGCCTACTGTGTTTTTTTACCTCACGAAATGTTTTGCCGGCAGATATAAAATCCCAATATTCATGTCAAACTAGTTTATTAATTTCAAGACTAAAATTGCGTTATAATCACTTTTCAGTCACGACTCGCCCTCATCTTAAAAATGTCCATATTTGGTTGTGAATTCTACATCCTTGTAAACTGTTATTCGTCAAAACAGTTTTAATTTTTAATGATACATTGTTGAAATCAAGTGTTTTTCTGGTAGTGTTAAGAGATATTATAAGATTACTAATCATTTTCTATAGAAATAAAAATCCATAGCATTGTCTCGCGCCAAATAAATAAAATCTCCTAGAGTAACGGAAAAAACCCCTGAAACTTTATAGAATTTCTTCTACTTTCAATCGAGAATAATTAATTCTAAAAGCTCTAGTTTTAAAGATTGAAAAGATTGTTTTATTATTTTGTATGCTAGTACGGTAACTGTGCATGAAATTGAAATGATCTTATTTCAAAGGGAAAAAAATCGATAGAAAGTATTGAATATTTATGTAACAGTTATGTTTGACTGGTTTTTCTTACCTCTGATGGTGCTCCTATTTATCCACCTGCCTCCACGAACAGACGACTGTTTGCACGCGCCACGACGCGTTGCTGATGTAGACAAACTGGCCGGTAGGTGTCAGCACTATCAACCGCGCGTCGTGCAACAAGCGCTCTCCAGCATCGATTATATTGCTATATACATACGTATAAAACTATCATCTCAATTAATTCTTTATGTGTGTTTGTCATTTTTAGGAATTATTGCTGGTAATCTGTAGACACAAGTAGCATTAAGTTCGAGGTTCTTTCGGATGACATTTAATCCAAACAGCTTGCAGCTGACAAGAGCCCTGGGATATTGTGTCTTCGTTATTCAAATTTGCAGTCAATATCGAAATATTAAACCGCATAATTAATTTCAAAATGAATTACCTGTATGAAAAATTTATAAAAATAACTGTTAAGTATTTTTTTCTCCTCGTTTACCGAGGATGGTGACTGTCAAGCGCTGACAACAGCCGCTTTTGTTTCAGTTCTCCCCTCCCCTGTTTTAATACCAACATGCGGCATACTATTAAAAATAAAATTTGCTGCTAAATCGATTTATTTTTTTTTTTTGCAGAAAAGTGCAGGAACGCATGTGAGATACAAAGTCATTCGGTTGAATCCAATCGTTAAAAAGGATCTTTTTTTTTTATAAAAATGAAAAAGAAATAGTAATGTTAAACATAGAGGACAACCTTGTTTTTCTCCCTCAAAGTACTTGATCAAATATGATAAGAGAGAAAAATCGAAATGAAATAATCCATCTGTCTGATTGAATCTAATCTACAATGTGCGGCTCATTTATATATCGACTTGAGGCATCCGATGCGCTATAAAATAAAGCTAGATTTTAATCAGGGTGATTATTAACTATAGTAGGTGATACGTCGACCAAATCGCCAATTCTGGGAATTGTTTTGAGATCGAAAACCTTTTTCTTTCTGTAATATATTAATGTGTCTTTCAAACAAGAAAAAAAATATAAGAAAGAGTCAAGTTGGGTAATGAGGAAGAAAAGCTGACCTATGGGAATTATTTAATTTATACTATATGTAATAGAAAGAGAGAAGGATGGACATAAATCGCACGCAATCCCCGTAAGCGACTTCTCGGACATGTTTAGTTACTGGAGAGATACCTCACATGTTCTTCTAATACGATTAACTCGAGGTTTAAAGGTGATCCCTACATATAGCTAGAAACACAAATTTTCTCTCTGGTTTTACAGCTGATGAAATTAGTTTGGGGCACGTCGGAATTAGAGATATCGATTACACGTTGACACCATATCAATCCAAGGGTGCAGTGCAAGTACTTGACGTGTGGTGTGAAGTTACACCGAATTCCATCAGGCTGCGGAGAAGTGAGCAAAACTCGCTGTTCTGTATCTAGAACAAGACGCGCGGGACGATGTGTCGGACCAAATTGCGACGGCCGCGTCACCCGGCGTGTCGATAAGCTCCAAATATGTGTATTAATGGTGATAAAATCAAATATTCCCAAAACAACAATATCTGGCAGATTTTAATAGAAAAAATTACGTGCCAGTATTGATCGCACTATGATACGTCAAAGCCCGCTATTTATCGGGGCCAAGAGCGTGCATACCATTACGGGAAACTGCGTCTCTCTCTCTCTCTCTCTCTCTCTCTCTCTCTCCCCCCCCCCCCCCAAGTCTACAACATACAAAACACGAATGAAGTAAAATAAGCAATTAATGAATTCGATGAAAGTTCTCGCCAACTGTCACGTGATCTACAGTAGATTTCGTTTCACGCGATGGCAGACGCGAGGAAATGATTCGTATATTGAGTACACTGTAAAGAATGACAGCCAGAGCGATCTTTAAAAGACTACGGGAATCGGATGTATCTACACACAGCAATTAATTCAAAGCAATCCTCAAAGCTCCTCGCTCGCCTTTCGATTAGTTAGCAAAAAAGGGAAAAGATAAATACATGTATTGGAATTCTTTCCGCCCTTCGTCAGGTTACCCAAAGTCTAAGACATTTACATGAATAGAATATTGATGTTATAACGTATATGCTTAAGCTGATTGAAAACGGAAATTTGTTGATAAACTTCGTGACTTTTCATTGCTATTCTTTTAGCTTCTGCGAATATTCCAATATCTATATGTACATTTGAGAAAAAATCCTTTTATTATATAAGGTATCTTATTTCGCAGACGTCGATATAAATGGTTACGAGGTCCAGGGTATCGATTACTAGTGAAGTTTATCTATTAGGCCAGTGCAAGAGAAACTAACCCAGAAACCTATAAACGTCAGGAAGGTGGTCAGGAAGGTGGGAGGGGTCAGAGGAGGTCCGAGTCAAGGTCACATTTTGAGGTCAAAATTTATAACGTCATCTACCGATAATTTTAATCTTTTCATATTGATAAAATATTACAAAGCGTAGGCGATATTACTCAGACTTATATTAATATTTTTCCATTAATTCAAGAGAAAGGCATGGCATACCGGTATTTATATATAAAACTTTGCAAATTTGAAGTCATTTGTGTTGTATTTCAAACTGTTCTAATACATTTTTAATGTTTCAACGATAAATAGCTATAGGTTATATTTATTAACAGTATCATAAGTATTTGTTATCAAAATTTTGAACATTGAACATATCAGTCTGATAGGTTGTATTTCAAATTATGTTGTAGAAAACTCTTAAACAATATCTAAAATTAAGAGAAATAATACATAATTAACACGAGGCCAACAGGTTTTAACGGTCACCTGAGTACTATAGCCCTTACACAGCCCTGTCGAGGAATCTCTTATGCATTTGATCAAGTGTCACTCTGGAGAAAAAAATAAATAAAAATATGGTAATGACCAAAACCCTTACTACTGAAAAGGACTATAAAACCTATAAAAGATTTGGGGATAAACTGATCATAATAGTGGGCATGGCCTTATGTTGAAAAGGTGCAAGACTCTGATAGGAAATAATTCCTCCATTTTTGTCGACTTTCAACATAGCTTTTATGTGTATATGTTTTCAACTTTTCATAGATAAGTTACATGTAAAGATGGCTAGAATACATGTTTTATTTAAAACCCCATCCATAATCCAAGGGGCCAGACAAAAACTCCCCTGCCCCTCGGCCAATTAAACGAAGAAACAAGAGACCATGGGCCAAATCGCTCACCTGAACAACAGTTCCTTATATCATTTTATGCTAGTTTTTTTTAAAACATTTTACCAAATGAATATATTTCTATCTTGAACTTTAAACACCTCCTGGGGCCCCAGTATTATTCCGGGGTCACAATTTTACCAATTTAGAATCTACATCATCTTAGGATGCTTGCATTATAATTTCACAAATTGTGGCAATGTAGTTCTTGAGGAGAAGATTTAAAAAAAAATTCCTTATATATTTCTATGTTAAACTTTGAACCCCTCTTGGGGCCGTCATGATTTTAACAATTTAGAATCTACATCATTTGAGAATGCTAGCATAGTAATATCACAAATTGTAACATTGTAGTTCTTGAGAATAAGATTTTTCAATATTTTCCTTATATATTTCTATGGTAATCTTGAACCCCTCTTGGGGCCTCAGTATCAGGGATCACGATTTTAACAATTAAAAATCTATCTACATTATTTGAAGATACTGGCATAGTAATCTCACAAATGGTAGCATTGCAGTTACTTGTATTGAAAAAAGATTTTAAATCTTTTCCCTATATACTATTACTAGACTTAGACCCGTGCGTGCACAGGTTGGCATTGCATATTATGTCAGGCATTTACGAAATAGATACATCAAATTTGCACACCATGTTGACATTCAGAAATCTTGGAATTTTTCATATTAAACGCACTGACTTAGAACTATCTCCCGTAATTTCTTTTATGAACAGAAAATATACATGTATATAGCAAATTTTGAATGAAAATTTACACGTATTTGAATTACATGTATCGTTTTATAGTTTATCCATGCAAATGTGATACCGTATTGTGGAAACATAAACTAAAGAGCATCCCGTGATTTAGCTTGAATGTAATGCGCATGCGCAAGATTGTAAAATCCGAAAAATTCAAACGATTTCCGGATTTTTTTAAAGGAATTCTCTTTGATTATTAATTAGCGAAGCCTGATTGAGAAAAAATAAAAATATATTGGTAATCTCCAAGTACCAATGATGTTAAAAATATATAAAACAAAAGACAGTGGTCCTCCAATTTCTCGGTATTAAAGCTAAAAATTCGAGTCTTATTATTTTAATATAGTAGTATAGATATTTCTATGTTAAACTTCGAACCCCTCTTGGAGCCTCAGTATTGGTCCGGGGGTCACAATTTGAAAAATTTAGAATCTACTTTATTTGAGGATTTGATTGGTCCAGGGGTCAAGACTTTTAGACTTTGACTATAACTATCACTATATATACAAGTTTTTGTGTACATATTGATATTTCTGGTGCAGTGGTTCTAAAGAAGAATATCTTCTAAGACATGCACCCTACTTTCACTTTTTCGCAATTATCTCCCTTTTAAAAAGAGATTTGGACTTTATTCTGACATTCATAATCCCCGTCCCTGAAGGATGTTTTTGTACCAAGTTTAGTTTTTGGTCCAGTTGTTCTAGAGAAAAAGTCAAAAATGTGAAAAATTTACAGACAGACAACGGACAACAGGTGATAAGAGAAGCTCACTTGAACCTTCGATTAAGGTGAGCTGAAATTTAATACATGTATTGCAGATCAGTTTTTGGATAGCCAATTACTACTCTAATTAACAAGCTTATTTGTTTATTTAGAAATTTCACTAGCCGTTTTGGATGTTAAGTTTTTTATAATCAAAATACTTGTTTAACTTTTTTAATAATTTAACTTTTTAATGAAATTTTTAACAATGATTCGCTATTAAATATGAACAAACAAGGGAAGATAACTCCATTAACTGGTACAACCCTGCACCCTTAAGAAAACTGGCCAAAGGCTTTCACAATATCTTAACTTTGATAGACAGCTTCATTCTTTCTCCTTTCTAAACCCCTACCCCAGGGGACATGAAATTTAAAATCTTGGTAGAGGGCTTTATAGTTTTACTAAACAGCAGTCAGTTTCTATTGAGTGCCAGTAACAATAAAGAAAAAGAATTATAAGAATCATATAAATTTTCACTATCTGACTGTTTTGGCCCTGCTCTTGATTCAGAAACCCTGCCTTCAGGGACATGAAATTTACAATTTTGGCAGAGGGCTTTATCCTCTTTCTAAATATGCAATATAAGTGAAGAAGCAATTTTTAAACATTAAAAGCATTAACACTATATGACCAAATTGGCCCTGACCGAAAGTCAAAACCCATACCTTGGGGACATGAATTTACAAAATTTGATAGGAGGCTTCCTAGTCTTCATAATTATAAATTCAGTTCTTCTTACTGAGAGGAGAGGGGATTTCAAAACATTTTATGCATGAACATTATACACACTTTGGGGCAAGAGTCATGAAATTTACAATTTTTACAATTTACAATTCCTCTTACCCCCAAAGATGCATCATACTAAATTTTAAAAGACTTGGCCATGTAGTTTTTAAGAAGTTTAAAAATGTTCAATTGTTAACACTTGGCATTACGATGCAATTGCAATAGGTCACCTCAAAAACATAAATCTGAGAAAACTTTGGCCAAAATGTTGTGTTCTGCTTTACTGACAAGAGTATGTAATGATAAATAATTGGTCACGCACTTTATACCAATGATTTCCATGCAGCAATGATGCAAACGAAATTCAGAAACGAAAGACATAACATTTATTGCTGACAACTTAATTGTTAAAGGTAAAGTTTACAAAGAGGTCCGGTAAACAGACGTCTGGTACTAGAGACAGATAAAATGTGGAACGGTCTTGCTAACTCCATATAGTATCTCTCTCTCCCCCTCTTTTGGTCTCTCTACCTCTGTCTCTCTTTCTCTCTCTGTCACCCCCTTTCTCTCTCTCTCATGAACACAACTTTATGAAAGAAATATATATTCTTTGTAAGAGCAATTCTTACTAAGATGGAACTATGAAAATCAAACTGATTCCCTTGTATCATTTAACATAAAGGTATCTACCTACAGGTAAACAACAAAAACAAAGTGTAAAGTTTTAACAGCCCCACTATCTAAGCTACTGGCGTGCCACCAGTTCTCGCCGAGTAGTTTCTCGCCAGTGCATTGTTACAACATTTAATCAACACATAAAATTATATACCAAAAATGATGTAACATTGCACTGGCAATAAATGGTACTCAGCCAGATCTGGTCGCTGTGCCAGTACAGATCTATCAAATTTTATGTATATATTTCATGTATTTTTTTATGTATTTTTTATGTATTTTAATATGTCAGTTTTCAAAATGCCAATAAATTGTCAGTCAACATGATAAAACTCAACATACAAGCCATGGATATACATGTACATGTAGTTCCAAAGGAAGATGCATATGATTTTTCATATAATCTTGTTGTCTTAATAAACATTTTTTTGGAAATAAAGGCAATCTTGTCTTCTCCTGTAGTTTTATTATCAGAAACACCACATGCAGTAACTGAGAAATCCTCCATGTGAGTTAACAGCTTGACAAGGAAAAATTCTGCACAAGCAAAAAGCATACCCACAAAGCAATCATTCAAACACTGTAACATGACTAGAAAAAATTATAAATCAGCACACAAGAATTTTATGGCAGCTTTGCTCTGAGGGATATAAGACATGTATGTCCTAGAAGTGTGTCAGAGAGTAGATGGATCACACTAAGAAATATCGTATTCAATAACAATATGAAACTGATACATCAAACCAATTCTGGAGTGAACCAATAATAAGAATAAAAGGCATGATAATGACAAAGGGAAAATGAGCCATCTTGTTTTGTTAATAATTTAAATTTCAAAAAGAACCAGAATTCACTTCTTCAAGGTCTCTATCAAGATTTTTTTTTTAAAACTAGAATTTTATTTCATTCAAAAGAAATATGTTCAATTTCATTTAAGGACGACGAACCCAATTCACTTCTACAATAGTGATTTTCATGAAAACGTTATATGAGTTATAGTTACTAAAGATATATAAAAATCAATCAAAACATAATTTAAAAATTAAATTAGATTTATTTGTCGAGACCATTTCAAAAATTGGCTGCGTTACTGCTCTTTTTCAATTAAACATAATGGGGAAAAGCATCCTTGTTAGAGGAAAAAATAGTGTTTAAAAAATTCTGCAACAGATTTTCAATCCAAATTGAAATATCATATATGTACTTACATGATGATTTTGAATTAAAATCATTTAAAAAATTTCCAAGTCATCAACTTTGATTTTACAGGGGCACATGCCAAAGTGCGAAAGAGTCAGTATTTTTCCTTCGTTTTTAAAATTCATAAAAAGTATTGCGCAAACTCCAAGAAAATTATTATGTGTATCATTTCAAGGTTGATTTATGCAACAAAAACAACTATAAGAATGTGCTAAAGGTTTTTTTTTTAAATGATTAAATACTTCAACGCTTGAGCACAGGGATGGTTTTACTCTATTTTCAATTTGAGTATTGAAGCGGATCGGAATGTAAATTATTTTGTCTCTTGCTCAAGCTTTGTTAACTAATCTATGTAGATGGTTATAAAAAACTTGAGCAAATATAAAACTCACAACACAACTTTGACATCCCATTAAGAAAGTTGTGCATGTAATGTTGAAAAGCATATTTAAGGATGTTAAATTATAGCAAGGTCAGCCACTACTTGCACTAAATAAAGTATGCATGGATGACATAGAACAGATATATATCAGGTCATAACAATTTTTCATTGAGTTTCTGTGTTTGTGACGCAATATTGAGAATTTAATGTTTTCATAATCACTTCTTTTAAGTGCGTGATATATCTATCTATACAAAGTGAAGTAGGTCTGTTGTCCTTAAAGTAGCTTTTTCTGTACATGCATATGTATCTCTCAGTTTTACAGGTAATTAAATTTTAAGACCCTATTGATACCCTAGTGAAAAAATATTTTCCTCTAAACCTTGTATGATTTTGACTTCGAAATGTTAAGAATTTTTGCTACACAGAATTTTTTTCAAAATCTTTGTAACAAAACCTCACATCATCCTTTAACCAAAAATATATACTGTCTTTTCATGCCATTTAGTGACAGAACTCCACATAATTTTGATATAGCCTCCTCCATAGAAAAATGAGAAATCTGTCATTGAATTGTGCTCAGAAGTGCCATATTATGATTTTACATCAATATGTCATCAATTCCATCTTCCAAAAGTGACATAACAATGATGTATTATGAGTATTTAGTGTCTGCTTTCAGTTGCTGTCTGTGTGAACTGTTACAAATATAATGGATGAAACCTCTCCTCTGTAACAAGTGTCTTCTTTTTACCTTCTTGTATCCAGTGTGTTCTCTGTTCACCCTCTGTCACAAACAACTTTTGTTTCTACCGTAAATATGTGTCCTTGATTTTAAAGTCACAGATGTGTCTGTAATGAAAGTCATAAATGTCTCCTCACACAAATTGTTACATATGTGTCCTCAACTGATGTGATTGTCACATGTATCCTCAATCAATGCCACAAATGTCTCCTCAATTTATCTGTTACATATGTGTCCTCAATTGATGTCACAAATGTCTCCTTAATAAATTTGTTACATGTATCCTCAATTGATGTCACAAATGTCTCCTTAATAAATTTGTTACATGTACCCTCAATTGATGTCACAAATGTCTCCTCAATAAATTTGTTACATGTATCTTCAATTGATGTTACAAATGTATCCTCAAGATTTGTTATAGTTGTCATCAATTGATGTCACATATGTAACCTCTAAAAATTTATTATGCAGGTGTCCTCGCAATTGATTTCTAAACTTCAAATATATCCTCCCTTCTTCATTTTTTATTGTTTACTAATCTGATTCTTTAGTCAAAATTGTATTTTCCTTTTGATCTGTAAATGTGAACTTGGTCCTCTATCTTCTTCTATCACAAGTCCTCACTTTATTTTCTGTCAAATAAAAGTGTCCTCACCATTGTCACTGAAGGTCCTCAATTGCTCTCTGTTTCTCAGAAATTCTCACTTTACCTTCATTTTCTTACTTGGGGGTTCCTCTGGTGCTCCAATGAATTTTTCTAATGAATAACCTTGAAAAAAAATATGAATAGAGATCAATTATCAGATTAACTTTAAAAGTAGAGGTACTGTGAGCAAGCTCACAATTGCTACCCCCCGCTAAGATAACAAGAGGCCCAGGGGCCACATCGCTCACCTGAGCAACAATTGCCTTAATTCTGATCAAATTAGCATTACAGTATCAAAATATCCTGACAACTAAGTACAGCAGATCTTGCTAAAAAAATTGAAAATCTGCCAATTTTTATCCACCTCTTTTTTTTGTTTGGTAAATACCAAGCCCCTTTTGTTGTTGTACCCGTAAGAAGATTTTTTCTCTATTCCTATACCCCCCCTCCCCCCCCCCCCCCCCTATTTCGTGGCCCCACTTTTCTCTACGGAATCATGGTTTCATCAAACTTAAATCTGCATAACCGTTGCTTTCACAAGTACTGAGTTTAGGACCGAAAACTTTCCCATAATATTTTTAAAGATTTTCTCTATATATTCCTATGTAAAAATTCAAACCGCCATCATGACCCCGCCCTACCACTAGGGACTGTGATTTTGCAAACTTGAATTTACACTACCCAAGGATGCCTCTTCACAAGTTTAAGCTTTTCTGGCCTAATAGTTTTTGAGAAGAAGATTTTTAAAGATTTTCTCTAAATATTCCTATGTAAAAATTCATCCTCCATTGTGGCCTCACCCTACTCCTGGACTATTATTTAAACAAACTTGAATCTATACGATCTGGGGGTGTTTCCCTTCAAATTTGGGCTTTCCTGGCCTAATAAAAGATTTTCTCTTCATATAAAAATTTATCATCCATTGTAGCCCCGCCCTACCCCCAGGGACCATGATTTGAACAAACTTGAATATACACTACCTGAGGATGCTTCCATTTTAATTTGGGCTTTCCTGGCCTAATAGTTTTTGAGAAGAAAATTTTAAAAGATTTTCTCTATATATTCCAATGTAAAACTTCATCCCCCAATTGTGGCCCCACACTACCCACAGGATCCATGATTTGAACAAAATTAAATCTACTCTACCTGAGGATGCTTCCATTTTAATTTGAGCTTTCCTGGCCTAATAGTTTTTGAGAAGAAGATTTTTTAAGATTTTCTCTATATATTCCTATGTAAAACTTGATCCCCAAACTGTGGCCCCACCCTACCCCCGGGGACCATGATTTGAACAAACTTGAATCTACACTATCTGAGGATGCTCCCATTTTAATTTGAGCTTTTCTGGCCTGATAGTTTTTGAGGTGAAGATTTTTAAAGATTTTCTCTATATGGTTGAAATCTGCCAAGTGGTTCTTGAGAAGAAGATGAAAATGTGAAAAGTTTACAACGACGACTACGACGACAACGCCGACTAAGACAACGACAGACAACGGACAAATTGTGATCAGAAAAGCTCACTTGAGCCTTTGGCTCAGGTGAGCTAACAATCATAATGCGTGTATTTTTCCAATTAGAGAAAATATTGGATGAATCTATTTCACCGTCCATTTTCATAAATAACAACTGCTCTTTTTTTTAAAAACTGTTGGTCATTAGCAATTTTTGTGTGAAGTAGGAACATTCAATGCTTCTCCATAATAAAGATAAAGACCGGACACGAATTTTGCACTTTTTCTGCCAGTGACCTTGTCCTTGCCCAAATGACCTTCGGTCAAGGTCATGACACACCCTTTGGTCCTAAGCAATATTTGTGTGAAGTTAGAATATTCAATGCTTCTCCATAAGAAAGATAATGACTGGACTTGAATTTTGCACTTTTTTTTCCAAACAACCTTGACCTTGCCCAAATGACCTTGGATCAAGGTCATGACACACCCTTGGGTCATAAACAATCTTTGTGTGAATTAAGAACCTCCAATCTTTCTCCATAAGAAAGATATGGACCGGACACAATATTTTGCACTTTTTCTGCCAGACCTTGACCTTGCCCGAATGACCTTGGGTCAAGGTCATGACACATCCTTAGGTCATAACCAATCTTTTTGTGAAGTAAGAACTTCCAATAATTCTCCATAAGAAAGATAAGGACCGGACACAAATTTTGTATTTTTACTGCCAGTGACCTTGACCTTGCCCAAATGACCTTGGGTCAAGGTCATGACACACCCTTAGGTCATAAGCAATCTTTGTGTGAAGTAAGAACTTCCAATAATTCTCCATAAGAAAGATATGGACCGGACAAGAATTTTGTATTTTTTCTGCCAGTGACCTTGACCTTGCCCGAATGACCTTGGGTTTAAGTCATGACACATCCTTAGGTCATAAGCAATCTTCGTATGAAGTAAGAACTTCCAATGTTTCTCCATAAGTAAGATATGGAACGGACACAATTGCACCGACAGACGAACGGACAGACGAACAAGGTGATTCCTATATACCCCCCCAAACTTCGTTTTCGGGGGGTATAATGAAATACAGATAGACTAAATATATTTGGTGTATGATTATCCTGATCATGTGTCATATAGCAACAAGCGCACTTAAGCATGGTTTCTCATTTTTCCTTGTTCAAGTACTGGGGGGGGGGGGGGACACACAAATAGAGCATAGTTTAATAAACAAGACTTCTTACTCCTAGTTTTGGGCTACCAATGTGGACAAGGCAGAGTTTCTGGGCACCTGCTCGAATTAAGAGCATAAGGATTTAAAAGTTAGTGTCTTTTCCTGACTGCTTTTGCAGAATTATGGAGTATAAAGATGACACAAGGCCAAATGATTTGGTTGAAAATATTAAATTTACCCATGTTCAATTTTGACATTTGCCACTAACTGACAAGTCAAATAATATGTAGTTTCTCATTTATGTGAAGCTACACAGAAAGCTTCTAAGTCAATTTTTAAAAACCATTACTCAAAAATTTGCCCTAACCAATTAAGGGCAGACTTGACATAGAGAAAGATAGCGATAAACTCTATAGAACCCCCAGTTTGAATGATAGGAAAATTATATTATTATAATAAATTGGATAGTGAACTCATCACCTTTTTCTACTCTGAGTGCTTCACATTCCTTGCGGATCTCTGCTATTGCCCTCTCGTCATCCTCCTGTTGAGAACATAAATCGGCAATAATTATATAGTAGTACTTTTGTTATCATAAACCACAGTTAATATAGTACATTATGATGGTTAGTCGGGGTTCTTCAGATGTCAGCACATGTTTATTTGATATGAATAGTGGCCCACAAATCCAATTACCCACTGACTGAACAAGTTTATTAATGTTTTTGTTCAATACAACCTGAACTCACAAACTTCAAAGGTCAAGGTCTCACCATTGTAACATTCAACAGAAAACAGAAGAAAAAAAATCCCATCAGAATTATTGATGTCTAAAACCGCTACACTTGCAAGTAAATATTTACTGACCTTGAACACAGTGAATGGTCCTTATCTTAATTTACCCGGTAATCACTTAAATTTGACTTTAATCAAGGAATTAAACTATAAACTTGTCATAATAACACAAAACCTCTTAGAGACCAAGTTAAAAATTTTGCATAAGAGGGTAAGCCATCAAAAGAGAGACACTCAATAGAAAAAAGCTAAATATAACTAGGACAATGGAAAGAAAGGTAACACAATTTGAAATTTTGAAAATTTTCAACATCCAATGTTATCTGCTGAATGCATGCAATTTATTGAGAAAAATAACAAATATAAATGTTCCCTGTTGTTAATATTGATAATGGCATATCAAATTGCAGGTGACATCTAAAAACCCCCCAAAAATTACAAAGAACAATTTCCACTTTTCTCTTTCCATTTACAATCTTAAAGGTAAACAATAACTACCGGTAATACACCTGGGTTTTTTGTGTGCCACAAAATTTGCTTAATGATTTAATTTGTGTCAGTCATTTTTTACAATTTAAAAAGTTTTAATTTATTAGTGGATAATTTTTTTAAGCATTGTATTTTTTGCTATGTAAATGTGATACTAAAGAAGGCATAAATTATGTGTAGATCATCATGAATATAACCAGATGTATGTTAATCTATAGGAGAAGGACAAAGACATGGGGGGAAGTGATTGTGTTTACATGATTTAACAGTTTTGATAGAAAGAAAGATGGACTGATGCTGAAGGGTAATGCTATACACTTTAGTCCCTTCATTGGAAACCATGCCACAACAATTTCAATTTTTCTCACCAGTAAAATTTGAGGCAGACAAATGACTTATTTTACTTGCTGTACTGTAGAGTTAGGCTGATGGAACTCACCTCTGCTTTACTCCACAGGAAACAATCGGTGCACTTGTTACAGGGTTTCTTGGGTTCTCTCAAATGTTGACAAAAGTGCTTATAGTCAATCTGAAACGAGAATACATCCACAGGGTCCAAATTTTTACTTGGGTTGTTTACATTGGACAAAAGACGGGATAGTATCTGCTATGGTAAACTGACCAACTTACACTTTATTTCAAAGAAGTGACTGATGTATAGTGTCTAAATAATACCTACAGACTACTCAGGATATATTGAAATTCAGGGGATCGTGCAAATTATTTCAATATATCCGTATTTCAATATAAGCGAAATTGACTTATGTGAAGCCGCCATTATTGAAAGTTCAATCCCGATGTAAGCATAGAAAACCAAACCTGAACAAATTATTTGGTCATCATTTATCTAAAATAGTGAACAGATTACATGGATATTAGTCCTTGAAAGTTTGGTTAAAATTATATCTGTAAGTTTCATTTTGCTACTATCTTAAACCTCATCATAATCTCCGATCACATTCTTTAACGTTTTGGAGAAAAATCACCAGACTCAAACGCGCTTCAAATACTGCTGTACACTGCTTGTTTATCACCGTAAGTGTACTGCGATAATCTCAAAATCATTAGCCATTTCGAATTTAGGCTTTGTTCTTTTATCAATAGCCATAACTAGTTCGTATTTAGTGTCCGAAGATAAGGTTTTTCTTTTCCGTGGGGTTTCCGTATTACATCTAGCCTCAATACATCCATATACGTAGAAGCAAAAAATTCAACAGTGAATAAATTTTACTTTTTAAAAGAAGTATAACAAGAGGCCCAGGGGCCACATCGCTCACCTGAGCAACAATTGCCTTAATTCTGATCAAATTAGCATAACAGTATCAAAATATCTTGACAACTAAGTACAGTAGATCTTGCTAAAAAAAAAAAAAATCTGCCAATTTTTATCCACCTCTTTTTTTTGGTAAATACCAAGCCCCTTTTGTTGTTGTACCTGTAAGAAGATTTTTCTCTATTCCTATATACCCCCCCCCCCTCCCCCCCGCTTCGTGGCCCTACTATTCGTTATGGAATCATGGTTTCATCAAACTTAAATCTGCATAACCTGTGCTTTCACACTAAGTACTGAGTTTAGGACCGAAAACTTTCCCAGGATATTTTTAAAGATTTTCTCTATATATTCCTATGTAAAAATTCAAACCTCCATCACGGCCCCGCCCTACAACTAGGGACTGTGATTTTGCAAACTTGAATTAACACTACCCAAGAGTTTAAGCTTTTCTGGCCAAAAAGTCTTAAAAAAGAAGATTTTTTATGATTTTCTCTATATATTCCTATGTAAAAATTCATCCCCCATTGTGGCCTCACCCTACCCCTGGACTATTGAATCTACACTACCTGAGAATGCTTCCATTTTAATTTGAGCTTTTCTGGCCTAATAGTTTTTGAGAAGAAGATTTTTAAAGATTTTCTCTATACATTCCTATGTAAAACTTGATCCCCCAATTGTGGCCCCTCCCTTCCCCCGGGGACCATGATTTGAACAAACTTGAATCTAAACTACTTGAGGATGCTTCCATTTTAATTTGAGCTTTTCTTGCCTAATAGTTTATGAGAAGAAAATTTTTAATGATTTTCTCTATATATTCCTATGTAAAACTTGATTCCTCTCTTGTGGCCCCTCCCTACCCTCGGGGACCATGATTTGAACAAACTTGAATCTACACTACCTGAGGATGCCTCCACACAAGTTTAAGCTTTTCAAACCTAATAGTTTTTGAGAAGAAGATTTTTGAAAAATACCGACAAATTTTCAATAATTTTCAATTATCTCCCCTTTAAAGAGGGTGTGGCCCTTCATTTGAACAAACTTGAATTCCCTTCACCTAGTGGTGCTTTGTGCCAAATTTGGTTGAAATCTGCCCAGTGGTTCTTGAGAAGAAGATGAAAATGTGAAAAGTTTACAACGACGACGACAACAACGACAACGACAGACAACGGACAAATTGTGATCAGAAAAGCTCACTTGAGCCTTTGGCCCTGGTGAGCTAAAAACACACATGATGAGAACTAAGTCTTATCAGTTCTCAACGTCAATCAGGCATGATTACTGTCATCAACTGTGACGACAGCCACGAGGGAGTGCTTCAATATAACCGTTATAAAACAACTAATTATCACTTATGGGGAGTGATCAGTGGCTTCAATATAAGCAATATTTCAAAATAGCCGATTTCATTTTATCAGTCAAATCAGTGCAAAGAAAATGAGAGGCAAAAACTGGGGATTTATTTCTATTTCAAAATAAGCGGAATTTCAAAATAAGCGATTTCAATATAAGTGGAGTAAGCTGTACGTGTTACCGTAATCCGGTGAATATAATACGCAGTAGTGTACAATACGCACCCCCCACTTTGGGCCTGAAAATGGTGAAAAAAAGCTTGTTGGGATGTATAATACGCATCAAAAAAATTGACCAAACGGTAATCCTGAGTATCAACAAAGCAGTTATACTTTGTATGCACGCTCAACTTCATCGCGGGAATACGCTACCGGAAATAAGAAAAACACAATATTTTCTTAGACACGGATTTATTGTAACTAATACATCGCGGTAATATCTTTATTTCATAATCAATGTTTTAAATAGACCTGTATTAAATATTCTACCGTAAATAAAATCAACTACTTTTAAAAAGCGTTTTATAATTGTTTAGTCATTACAACCCCTGTGTAGTGAAAAACGGGCCGTGTACAGGTATACTGTAGAGATAACGGACCTAATTAAATTCTTAAATGATGCCGATCAAAGTGATCAATTAGAGGCCTGGAACATATTAAAATATGTGCACTAATAGTTGTGTTGAGTATAGTACACATAGCCTACGGGGAGTGTCTGAGATACCCAAGGTGTCAAGTGTTAGCGGAGGGGGAGCACAGCAATGGCTTCAATTAACGGAATAGGTTATAGAATTATTTATAATCATAATTATTTGCAATAAATCAATTAGAATTACATGAAAATGGTTAAAGATGTGTAAGCTGTTTTCAAAGATCAGTTACAAATAACATGTGGCCATCCAAGCCCGCATTCTATTAATAACAGCTGTAATGGCGGCTTACACGGAGATAAAGAATAGGCAGTTCAAATTAATTTTTAAAGGCCATTTTGAAACAGTTTATTTATCAACAGACTTTAAGTATACATCTTCTTTAATTACACGCTATGGCAATCATTTCCTAAGGGTTAAATAATAATATAGATGTGATAATTAAGTAATGTTACGATGAATAGCGGGGTATCGGTCCTGTCTGTGAACAGCATAGGTAATACGGTAGTATGATACCCCGTGTTTCTGCTAGGGAAAAAATATGTCCAAAGCCTATAGGGATGTATAATACGCACCCCTTTCTCACGGTAAAAAATCCTTGAAAAAAAGTGCGTATTATATTCACCGGATTACGGTAACTGTAAAGTTTTCACCTTTGATACTTGAAATGAACTAGATAGAAAATTTCAGATTCAGAGTAGTAACATAAGGCACCATTTGAAAACAAAAGATGACATCTAACACATAATCTATTAACTGTATCAATTAATGAGAAAGTCCCCTGCTTCTCTAATCTCTTCTCCAGTCCACAAGTACATATTATTGTTAGACTTACAGCAAACGTAACACATAGTGCTAGGCTCATGTAACAAAATTAATTAAGGTTTACGACACAAGTAACTTACTGTGTTATCTTTAGGTTACAGGATTACCTGTACTTTAGGAATAGAACACAAGTAACATGTTGAACTATATTTACATCAGACTCAAATTAGGTTTACGACACAAATAACACACTGGGCTTGGTTTAAATGACGGAGTTACATTCGGTTTATAAGTAACACATCGTTCTAGGTTTAAGTAAAATAATAACTTCAGAATTACAATGAACGAACCGGTAAAACACTGTGCTAAATTTATGAAACAGACTTACATTAAGTTTACAACAATTGTAACATATTGTGCCATGTTTATGTAACGGAAAAATATAATAGGTTCATGACACAAGTAACACATTGTGCTTGTATTACGTGACAGACTTACGTTTGGTTTACGACAGACATAACACATGGTTGCCCCACATTTACAGGTCATCTTGTTACAGCCCTCCTCCTTCATGAACTTTGCTTTACATCGGTGACAAATTCGAATCTTTGCCATGGCCATCTTCTCCTCACTGAAAAAAAATAAAAATACTCTACATGTACATACAGTAAAACACACTTATAATAAAGTGCCAGTGACAGAGATTTTCCTTCGCTATAAGTGTAATTCGTTATATCCTTCAAGTTTAATACATGTAATTAAATGGGAATGAAAATCACTTCACTGTAAGCATCAATTCATTATAAGCGTGTTCACTATAACCGTGTTTTACTGTAGTCTGCTTCCAAAACAATTGAGCATATCCATTCCTTTTTTCACTTGTTTTTATATTAAACACATAAACCTATTTGCTCTATGAAATGATCAATAATCATTGAACACAATATAAAACACAGCCTTACAACTTAATCCTCAGACTGACTTCGTCCTTCTTCTCAATTTCGTCACATCTCTTCCCAAAGTGTTCCTTCCAATCTTCTTTACAATGCCGACAAGTCTCCTAGAAATAAAACAGGTTTCCATTTAACAAGAGTTATTCAATCCTTTAATACAATTTGTTTACCTCTAACAACCTGCAATTCATTTCAATTCAAATTGAAATGACAATGCAGCATTTTGACTGTAAATATTGGACAAGTCTGTACCTTCATACAGGACGTATTTTGACAAGAAAAAACTTTCACACTGGGATCCAGCAACGCAGCAAAATCACAGTGGGGGCACCTGTAAAGAAATATCATACTGTAGCAATTCAACAGGTACTACTAGTACCTACTAGACCATCAAACAGGTAAAACAAAAAAACTTCATCATAATGAGACTTTAGAATATAATGGGACATGGCATCACTGGACTGCATACACATGTCAATTTTTCATGATTGTTTGCTTTTGTGATGTACTGTAGATTCCCTATTTTTTGTGAGTACTTCATTCCGCAATTTTACCGTTTTGCATCAAATCACAAGAATATGAAATCCCAAATACCAGATTTTTATCATAGGTTCTTTAGTTTACATCTGTCAGAAAAATAAAAGTGAGATTTTAAAAATCCAGGTGATGTGCCTCTCGCGATTTTACATGGATATTAATTCCTTGTGTTTAATAAATTTACAGTAATCAAATTCAAGTTCAATTCAGCCGAGATGTACCTCACAAGGTCGTCTAGAGCAGCCAAGTTGATGCTCTCCTCCTGAACACGGTCATTGTACTTGTCCAAAATGTTGGCAGGGAGGGCTTTGTCTAATTGACCTATCACAGAAAAAATAATCCTTGTATCAGTCATCAAAGTACGATGGTCTATCCTTCCAATATTCCTTCTGTTTAATTTTGTTGTAGATTCGTTCTATCGCTTAAATGAACTTACTTTTGGGAAAGGATGCATCACAGCCATCTGACATACACAGCAAAGAAGTCTGAAATACAGATATGGAAGCTTTGAAATACAGGTACCTGTACAAGCTAAGAAAAACACAATAATCGGAATATTCACTGCCCCTATTCCTAAAGTTACTTGGATATAAAACCACTATGCAAAAACTGTTTGGTAGTTATATCCAACTATCTTATGATGTACAAATCAATTCATTCCACACATCAACACAAACCTTTCCATGGCCAAACACTGACTCGTTGGCGTAGTTCTTGAGACAGTCTTCACAGAAGAGATGCCCCTCGTAACACTGCACCATGTTGTCGAATGCCACTTCACAGAAGCAGCAGCCACACTCGATCAGCTGACCCAGCTCAGCATACTCACACTCGTTCATCTGCTGGGCGATCTTCATGTCCTCGTCCTGAGTAAAACAAGAAGACCCTTATCATGGCTGACAATTAAAAGTCCAAAAAGAGAAATGACTTTTACTGAAATATAAAAATCCCTGAGGTGAGAGAGTGACACTTACATTCACACACAAACACACCCTCATAAACGCAGTCAGTGGTGCTACATCCCCTCACAAGGGGGTAAAGATGTGGGTACTGCACGTTTGTTAGTAAATATCTAAACAATAAAATGCTTTCTTTTGTGATTCATTCCAGATATGAAGGTGGCAACATTGCAGAAAAAATACATAACCCACGTTAGCCATGAAGACGCATAGGGACAGTGCATCTTCCTGGTTTCTGTAGTGAATGAGTCATCGACTCCCCCTGGATGGGACACTTGTCCATGGCAGATTAACTCCAAGTATAAACAAGTACCCATTTCAGATGAGACAATGTAGATAAAGTCCCTTGACTACGGGCTCAACACATCAAGCGACCACAGCGGGGCTTGAACCAGTGACCATTGGGTTACTGGCCCAACAACTATGAATACTGAGCCATGTGCTCCACTATAAGTGTATGTAAATGTTTATAACCATTAAACAGATTGTGCTATGGTGAATGACAAACCTTTGCTTCCTCAAGGATTTTTTCTTTGACAAACTCATACTCCTCTGAAAGTTCCGAAGGGAGACCACTGAGGGAACACTTCACAGCCCGCGGACATTTCAGACAGGTGGCTTTTATCGACTTCTTCTCAGAACCTTCAGTTTTTTAAAAAACCCAAATTGTTTAATACACGCTATAAATGTTGGAAGGATTGCATAATATTCTGGTTTTGCAATCAACAATGGTACAATTAGCTCTCTTGCAAATACTGTCATTATACAACACTTTAATACAAATGAAACATGAAAGATAAACACATATAAAATGAATATAAAATTCTTGATCTTTTATCTTTCACACTTCCATGATGTCTTTTTGAAATCAACTTTGATTCATGTGAATAGACCAAATACATACAAAGTGCCTTACCAACGGGGATCTCGCAGACAATGACAGCCTGGGACAGGGATAACTTCCCTTTATCTACAACAAATTTTTTTAATGTGAACATTAAAGGTGTCTATCACCACTGTAAACATCATTTAATACATCATTTAGTACTAAGATAACAGTGGATATTTGATGTGGAGACCTACCTTCTTTATCCTCCATTCCTTTTTTGACAATCAGAGACAAAGCTTTGTGCATGGGAGCATAATGCCAGTTGAAGTGTGATGCCAAAACCCTAATGTCCTTAACTGAGATCTACAGTTACATGTATAATATATATGTACCATGATATATGAAGAAAACAGCATTTCATGGGAAAAGTATCACCCACTTTCATCTATAAAACTTAATTTTTTAAAACCTATCAGTTTTTTATTTGATTCTTTTTTATTTCATTGAGAAATCAAACTCATTACAAACATATCAGAGGCAAAGCTGTTTTAGTGTACACATACTTTTTTATGGAAATGTATAATGGACTTGAATTATTGTAATGACTTACCATTTTAAACTCGGACTGCAACAATAGCTCACAGTTATTCTTATAAAAAAAATCTGTCACTGGCTCAGAGAAATCTTCATAAAAGTTCTTGTAACTTTTCTGTAAACAAAGAATGTCATAATATTAGTTGGTTTTTATTTGGTCACACTTTGTTGTTCCTTGTTAGTAGGACACTATATACCGATTAGAAAGCTGTCTCAAATGTATTTACAGGTAAAGCACCCGACCTTTTTCGGTGGCGGTTCTACGGACACTGTAGAGGTGGCGTCCCTCTGGACCCGGGGGTAGTCAGCATTCTCCAGCAGTAGGTTACACACATTGTTCAGAGCCTCTGGTCCTATGTACCTCAGCAGCAGGTTTTTAACATACAATGGATCCACATCAGGGAACATCATCAGCTGGAAACAAAAATTTTAAATACAAATAGTCAATACAGTCTAACAAATGAAATTGCCTGCGGACTAGTTAAAGTAAACAGGCACTACTAGTCTAATGTATAGAAAAGTTAGTGTTGAACCATGTATTTTGTCTTTTTTAATATTTTTAACTTTTGACTTACCACCTCATTGACCATGTCACTTAGCTTCTCCTCCGGACCCTTCTCCATGCTGGGAAGGGGTGGCTGGTTTGTGGCAGGAATCGGCTTCCTTGGGACCGCAGCATTTGTCGCTGCTGGAGGTTGCTGGACCTGCATTGTAGGTCGTGTTGCTTGTGGAGCTGTATTCCTGTTCTGCAGAGATATAGTCTCAGACACTGGCATTTTCTTCCTAATCTGGTTCACAGGTTTAGCAACCTTAACTAATTCATGGTCCAGATGAATCGCTTTCTTAGGTTCTACTTTTCCGTTGATTGGATTGATCTCAAAAACATCCGGCACCACATCCACAGGTTCCTCAGTAATGTCCACCACATCTGGCAGGACCTCCACATTGATAACACTCTCGTCCTGGGAGCCAACCGAGGACTGAGAGCTGCCAGTCATGTCAATCACATCAGGTAATCTGTCAGTCTTCTGGCCTACAATAATTAGGTCCTCATCCTTAGTCCTTACTCTTTGCCTCCCCTTCACCGTTTCACCTGAATTACTTTTTGACCTGCTTGGACCTGCCATATTGTCAGTCACCAATGTTCTCTTCACATTTAAAGACTGCACTTTTGAAACATCTGTGTGTCTTCTAGCTGTTTTAAGGAAGTCAAATTTGGGTAGATCCTCATCCTCTTTATCAACAGAATCATTGTAAACTCCATCTTCTCTGTAAATAAAACAAGAGGCTCATGAGCCACACTGCTCATCTGAGCAACAATAGCCATTTATAAAGTCATTTATCAAATATGTGGACAATGTAGTAGAATAGATATGTGTATAAAAAAGTTTTCATATTCTTATGCTAAGGCAAAAAAAAATTAATCATTAGTTTCTCGGGCCAAAATTTTGAAATTTTGATGAGGCAGGCAGGTTTTTTTTTTTTTTTTTTTTAAAAACAAAATTTACAATGACGGTAACCCATATCATATGATTTATTTGTGTACTCATTAGCAGATATTCATCAAGCTCATACATTGGCAAAGTTTAAACATTTGTTTTAATTTGTTCTTTTTAGTTTAAACTGTTCTGTTTCATTTAATTTATAAGGTTGAGTTTTTACGTATGAAGAAACAAGACAAATGGTTTATGCACCTGCTTCATTTTGCGGCCTATCTTTCCCCTCCACAGTAATAACATAAGTCTAAACTGAAATAGGGGACTTCTTATGGCATTTTACTAGTTGAATTTGCCATAAAAATTTATTAAATAAAGCATTCATTAGGGGGTGTTTTCTTATCAATCTTCAGTGCCTTGAGGACAGAAATCAAGGAAAAGTAAATAAGTCATCATAAAATTTTCAAACAATACATATGTCCTTTATTCCTGTTTCTATGCAATATCACAGAGGCTTCAATTTCTAAAGATAACAAAGAAATTTCAGTGGTTGTGTTAACAGGGACCAACCCAGAGCAAACTTAGTTTAGGGAGACTTCACTTCTGAAGTTCTCCCTCACAGAAACATAGGGAGAAATCTGAGAAATCAGGTAGACTTCCATTCTTTGACAATGGCATAATGCTAATGATAATACATTTATACACAGATTCAACCTTTATTTGAATTTGATTAGAAGCAAGTCAATTAAAAATAAAACAACTCCTAAAAAATTTAAAATCTTTAAGAAATGAAGATAATAATTTTTCTATTGATCGACGTATCAAAGAAAAAATTGACCGGAAAACTTCATCAATGCGCGTAGCGCATTGATGAAAAAGTTTTCCGGTCAATGTTTTCTTTGATACGTCGATCAATAGAAAAATTATTATCTTCATTTCTTATCATTTAATAAAACAACTTCAAATAAAGAAATGTGAAGTGTCATTGATCAAAAATGTAAATAATGTAAATGAAGCGGCGGGTATGAATACAAAACAACAACAGCAAAAATATTCAAAATGGATTCGCCTTCAGCTGATGCAGAGCTGTTGTGCTGAATTTAATGGATTAAACACAAATAGTGAGTTAAAATCTGAACCGGCTGAATTGAAAACGCAAAGAAAATACATGCGATAGCTTGTGATATTATTCACTGTGCAGAAAAACTCGTTATAAAACTAGTTCTCATGTGAGGTCGCTGGAATATACAACTGGACATAACCATCCAAGAAAAGGCGATCGTGGACGAAAATAGCTGATATGTCGACAAAGTATAGTATGTATAAGCGACTTTTGTAAACGTTGTGGTAACTAGATAGCCAGTGATGTACCTAAATGGTATATCTGCCGCTTGGAATGCGCCGAAGGAGTTGATGCATTACTCATAGCTTTTCTTTACGACACTTATTCTGATGACCGATCATCTACGTGTGTACATTTAAAAATTATCGTTACCAAATTTGAACAGCAGTGTTACCGTGAAAGTTTATAGGCCTATATGTTCGTTATAATATTCCTGGAAAAAGGAACAGCCAGCCTCGCTGTAAAGGTTGATCGATCTCAAGCAGACGAAATCGTGAGAAGACGCTTAATTTTCTATTTCGTGAATCAAACAATATGTTTTGTTTATTTTTGAAGGTTAAACTTTCAAGTTTTTATATTCACAAGGTTGCATTTTGTTTGCTGACAATAAAACAGACACAACTTTACATTTTGTTGACAGTGTTTATCTTGGAAATTCCCGTTCTATAAATAGTGTTAGATCAGAACAGTTGAGAAAAGTAGATCCGGCGAAAATTTTATTGATGCAGGTATCAAAGAAATTTTTCAACCAATCAGAAGCGCCGATATCTCATCAAACGAATAAATATTAAATGATTATCCAATTTTTTAAATTCAATTTATTATGTGTATTCATACATTTTGTATCTGAAATGTTTCGTAATTGTGTTGGCTAAATGACAAATAAAATCAGTCTATGTGTTAAGGTGTATTTTGGAGGTATTAGTCCAACCCTTTGACCCAATTACAACCGTCATATAGTTGGTTGTACAGAAATTTTTTAGTTAAAGATAACTGTAGACAAACGGTTTCATGATTATTTTAGCACTAACTTGGCATAATTATTAATTAATTACAAGTTACCAACTAATTGTAATATCAGCACCTAAAGTTATAAACATTGGTTGTAATTTTCAGTGCACAGTATGTGGTTGCATCAACCGTATTTATAACCTCTGAAGATAAGACAGTCGCTAGTTATTAATCACAACAGGGGTTAACTTAGGCTATGAAAATGTCTTTTGAATTAGATGATTATCATTTTATTGCATTTGGAGTTAATTTTCACGATCGTGAACTCAGAATACAGGGCAACTTCAACCTCTCTTTCTTAGGAAATTCTGGTGAAGTTACCGACCACAAAGCGAGTAATTATATTTACATAAAGTTGTATTTAGCCCAGGTAGCCCCCTAGGTTGGTCACTGGGTAGATGTTTCAGATAAAATAACGTTTTTCACTGACAGAGACAAGCATTGTTTACATAGATTCCATAATAGAGAAAACCGAAAATGATAAGATATAAAAAATCCGGAAAAATAACGATAAAAAAGTTTGATGCGGCGATGATTTTACTGATGCGGCGGTGCCTGAGAAACAAATCATTAATTTTTTTTGGCCTAAGCATTGAGCTCCTTTTGTAACAGGATGATTTTATGGTCATAACACATAGTGATAATCGCAGTTCTCAAAAAGATCTTATACATCCTCTGTTCATAAAATATAAACCTATATCAAACTTTGAATTGCTTGTGTAGTCCAAATATTGTCCAGGGGCCACAGTATAAAAAATAACATTGTCAATACTAAACTTACATTTTGAACCCCTTGTGGGGTTCAAGAATTGTTTAGGGGCAAGAGTCTACATAATTGAGAATCAACAATATGTCAAAATGCTTGCATGTAAGTCATACCATATATTATAACATTTGAGTTTTTGAGAATAATTCTATATTTCTTCCTATTTAAAATCCTGTCCCTTATGATTATGATTTTGACAAACTTCAATATACACTGAAGTTGCTTACTAAAATTAAGCCTTTCTGGGCAAATGGTTATTGAAAGGAGGATTTTAAAAGATTTTTCTCTATATATTCCTATGAAAAATTCATCCCCATCCTCTCCCAGGGATCATGATTTGAACAAACTAACTGGAATCTACACTACCGGAGGATGTTTCAACACCACATAATTTAAAGATTTTCTGGCCAATTAGTTTTTAAGAAGAAGATTTTGCTCTATAATTCCTCAGTAAAAATTTGACCCCCCCCCCTCCATTGTGGCCCCACTCTACCCCTTCGAATCATGATTTGGACAAACTAACTTAAATCTATACTACCTGATGATGCTTCAACACAAGTTATAAAGATTTTCTAGCCAAAAGGTTTATGAGAATTTTTTTTTTTAAAATACTGACAAATTTACAAAAAAATTAAATTATCTCCTCTTTAAAGAGGGGGTGGCCATTCACTTGAGCCTATGGCTCAGGTGAGCTAAAAAGTGTACAGACAGACAAACAGAAGGACAGAATGTTGTGGGACAAAAACTGATCAGAAAAGCTCAAAAATAAATAAAAAGATATTTGTAATAAACCCAAGGACTGTGATTTAAGTGATACTGACTTATAAATGCAACTAAATACCAGGTACAGAAATACAGTATAAATCAAACTTTTTCAGAATTGTAATATTCCACTGATATCTTTTATACCTCTTATTTTCCCCCTTATCTGCATTTATTTTCGACATTTTCTTGGGATTGCTGAGAGTTGAGACTTTCGATCTAGCGCCCTGAGTGGATAATGTGATAATAGAGTTTGAACTGGTCCCTGGTGTGGCTGCATTCTCTGGAACTTTGTTGTCAGGTTTTGAGCTAGTTCCAAGTGAAGTCTTCTCCAGTTCCACAGAGGCATGAATGGATTTGGCCTGAGCAGTGGATGCCTTGACCGGATCATTCAAGACTGTTTTAGTGCTTGTCCCTGGAGTAAGTTCTTTGACATTAATTTTCGGTGTATTCATTCCGACTAAAGACTTCCTTCTCTCATCCTGGATTTTCCCCATTACCTCTCCAGACTTGGACAAGATTTCATTCCTGTAAATCTGCTCATCATCCAGAAGTCCATTATCTTTTTGAACACACACATACCTCCAATTTTCCAGACCAGCGGGTCGGTTAGTCTCCAGAATTTTACTGGTGCTTGGAAAATCTGCACCCTCATCTTTATTTAATACGTTTGAAGCACTAATTGGTGTGATTTTGTAATTTGCATTGGTATCTCCAGATGAAATACATTTTGAAGTTTTAGAGGAGGGACTATTTGCTTGGCTATCACTGGGTAAATCCACTGAACATTTGTTAGTTGTACTACTAGAACTGTTCACAGAGCAATTTGGTGCAGGTTTGGGTAAGAAATGTGCAGGTTTTATTATGCTGTTCGTTGTAATACTTTTTGGTTGTTTGTTTTTCTCTTAAACGAAAAGGAAGTAAAAAGATATGTATTATGCTCATTCCTCTTATAAATAAGACAATTCTTACTACATGTATATAATCTGAAAATTACTCTTACTTCCTCAAATTTTTTTTAAAAACTAAAATCACTATAACAACCAATAAACCACTATTTTGAAGCTTATGGCTATATAAATACATGTGACAAAATCCCATAAAGCCCTTACCATCATTCAACAAATTTTGATTATCCCCCTGTACAAAAGGTTTTGTTGGTATGTTGGTGTCTGTTGACACTGAGTTATTGCTTTTGTTAGGAGTTCCTGAGAAGACTGCTGGTTTGATTAAGGTTCCCTTCTTGAGCCCGCTCATTACAGCTCCATCGGTGGATTTAGTCGGGGAAAAAGTGGCTGGTTTTATTAGACTTCCTTTAATGTTCACCGCTTTGTTCAATGAAAAAATCGGTTCCGATGGCTCTGAATGGAATCTGGTTCTCTGACCTTCAATATCCTTCGATGAAACCCCAGCAGAATGAGAACCAGTTGGGATTTTCCATTTCCGTTTATGCAACGGCAATGGGGATGATGACCATGCTTGACTGCTTGGATTGTGGATGTGAGCACTAGTTGATGAGGTGAACCCTGGTTTAGAATTCTTTGTAGTGATACTAGGGTCTGTCTGAGGTTTCTTTGTACCTAAACAAGGATCAGGCAGAGAATCATTGGAGGAGCTGTCCTCAGAGTCTATCACATCTTTCTTTGCAGTCTGATACAATAAGCTACTCGGATTACCACTGTTACAAACGGCACTAGTTGACGGAGGTTGTTTTAACCGTGTGTCTGCTTCCTTGGTGTTTGTTAACTGTTTTGGCTGAGCACTGGTTGTTGGAAGTTGTTTTAAACTTGTGTCCGATGCCTTGGTGTTTGTTAACTGTTTTGGCTGAGCACTGGTTGATGGAAGTTGTTTTAAACTTGTGTCTGCTTCCTTGGTATTTGTGAATTGTTTTGGCTGGATCTTAGTATCAGTGGCCTTCTGTTTAGATTCAGTCGAGGAACCTAACTCTTTCTCAACTTTCTCTGCAGCTTTCAAAAGAGAATCATCATCTGCAATTATATACCATAATTTTTTTTTAAAATCCAGTGTTTTCATATCACTCAAAATACAACTCTTTATAATCCTTATCACTGTATGTAGTAGTTAAAGGTTAATGAAAAATACTAATTAAAGGGACTGCTATGAAAATAAATTTGATAACTTTACTTATAAGAAAAACACTGGGTTTTACAAGAAAATCTAGCTACCTTGAAGTTCACCTCAAATCAAATTGTAAAAAAAAAAATTTAATGAATATTTGACAAATTATTCATTGACTTGCCATCTGACCACAGTGTTTGTTTTTTCTGGGGCTCCGCCGAGGCCAAAGAGAATGTGCGGAGCTGAAGGAGATCATCGATACAGCTCATAAACACCGACTGTGGGGACAAAGGGTCAGTGTTGTTACTGGGGTGCCGGATGCTGATTAGTATCACTTCCTCTGTCAAGTTCGGGAAAATGGGCTTCAATTGGTCCAGTAAGGTGTCCTCCATTTTGAGATTAACTGTAAAGTCAAGGTTTAATGAACTCAATGATGATTGATTGGATAGTGAATTCACATTCATTTCTTTTATTAATGTAACAAGCTTATCATTAATCTAAATATAGTAATCACAGATTACAAAGCTCATTGAGACGTGGCATCACCTTCATAATAAGACCATCTTGATCATAACACATGTATGTAAATAATCATTGCTAATGATCTCTTACATGAAGAAATAAGATATTGTAGCATGGTTTGACACAATATCATATATTAATATCAAAAATCCAAATTTGTTTAACACAATATCAAATGCTAAAACTTATATTAAAGATACAATATCATATGATACAGTATTATATCATGATATAATATTGTATCATATGATATTGTATTTTGATATGTGACATTATGTTATATGATATATCATATATTATGATTTCATTTCATATTATTATTTGATAAGGTATCAAATGGTATGATATTGTACTACATGATATAATAATTATGATATGATACAGTTTTGTTTTTATTAATTTAACATATATGTTGTATCACATGATATTGTATCAACACAGTATCAAATCACATGGTACAACATCATAAGATATTATATTATATGATACAATACCATATCACATCAAACAAGGTTATATGATACAATATTTTTTTAATATGATACAATAATCATACAGTACAAGTCCATATTATACTATACAATACCATATCATATGATAAAATATCATATATTATCATATAATTCAATACTAACAATTTAAAAAGGAATCATTATAATATCGTATATCAACTATTACATCAATCAAGCAAGTCTGAGTGGACAAGGTTTTTTTAGCATTCTTGATGATGGAGATCGGGCCCTGTATCTGGGGCTAGCCTTATGTTTCAAAACCAAAGTTGAAAGTACCCTAAAAGTTGGAAATTTTTTTTTCAACAATCAAACCTGTATTTAACTACTCGAAAAACTTTCACCTGCCCCAGCATCAAGATAATTGAAATCAAGCTCTGTTTATCCATAGTTATATTTAATCATTCACCAATCAAGGACCCTCAGGGGGCATATACATTAAATAGAATATATTTTCTGTTTAAGTCTGACTAGGTATGAACAAAATTTACTTCACTTCATAACCAGCTCCAAGACCCTATCATAATTTGAGTTGTTCCAAAATTCTACACCTGCCTAAGCATCATGATAATCAAGATCACTCCGAGTACCTCTATAATTCATTTACATAGTTAAGTCACCCATGCAAGTTTGAATAATATACAATTATTGCTGTTTTTTTAGGTCAATACGATGATTTAGCTACCCAAGAAGTATAGTATTCATCAAGCCTGAGGCATCGTATTGACCTCAAAAACAGCAATTATTTTATTATATGATTCAGCAACAAATCGATACAGACATATCAAATTGAGTGTTATCAGGCAAAGATTTTAGTTTGAAGCCACAGTCGAACAAAATTGACGAACAAGTTATTTCATTGGACGATCTATTATTGGGTCAAGTTATAAGTTAGATACAGGACCTGGCGCACCAAAAGCTTTAACTAGGTCCAGACGCCGATGCCGAGGATATAGCATAAGCTCCCCCTGACTTTGTCTCGGTGAGCTATAAAGTGGTCCATGACCACTTGCTCATGTAAGTACATGTACTTAAAAGAGATATCAGATTCCTCTTTTTAATTTTTTAAACAAAACTCTAATCCCAGGAAGGGGAAAAAGTCAATACCTAATAATGTCCATTCTTAAAACTAAAGAGTGAATGTTTTAAATCAGATACAAGCCTAAAACTGTCCATTCTGCAATAAAAAGAAATATTCTAAGCCAATAGGCCTCAACCATTTCTTTACCTCAGCTTTCTGCAAACACCCTTTATTGCACAAAATATCTCAAATTTATATATCCTGGGCTTAGGATCATGAAGCTATTTCAGACTTAAGTCAAAATTTCATTAAGTTCTATAAAATAATTGTTTATCATAAAATGACAATTGAAAATTGCAATCAACAATGTTTAATAAAGACACTTTTAACATCATTTCAATTCTGTAAGTGTTTTGAATCAAGAGACATAAAAACAGTGTTGACTTAAGTCTAAGTTTGCTTCATTATCCTGGGGCCTGGTTTTTCTGAAAAATAGTCCTTCCAATTCTTAAGTGTCATATATCTTGGACCCCAATATGTGTTCTTTTCATGCCTATCTTCTTTCATTTACACATTGTAATTTTAAAAGATTTATTAAACTGTGTATTAGAAAATACCTGTATATGTGAAAGTGAAACTGATTAATTCAGATATAGCAACACATTTTTATAGGTCTTAAAGGTTTTGAAGACATTAAACAACTAGTTTTTACCTTTCCGAACATCAAATGGCAAACTTACTAAAAGCATAAACTAAAATGAATGTCAATTTAATTCCGAAAAGCAACCGTTTAAGTAGAGTATGGTACATACTATACCCCAGTTAATAACACGTGAACATCATTCGTAAGTTCTTCAACCTCTTGTTTCGATTTCTTTGGTCACGTGATTTGTCATGGATTATCATATACAAAACCAATGAAGACTGTTTTTTTAAATGGTAATACATCTATTCTAAAATTCATTTCATGTTACCTCACCGTGTCAAAAGTTTCAACTGACAAAACCCGCCAACAATTATAATCCTACCCCATTTAAAGTCTTGTTTTAAGGACATTGCATGGAGGAAATCATGGGTATTGGGGCGTCAAGTGACCATTCAACCTTTCTTTTTTAAATTTTGTGATATTCAGTGCAAACTTACATAAATTTACTCACCCAGCTTACCAATTTTTTACAGTTTCATTTCTGCCGCGTTTCGGAAGAGAATGGTGTAACCGGTATTAGATAACTCGTTCGTTTTTCGACAAACAGATAGACGTGATTACACTAGTCAGTTGGTATAATACGCAAGTACGAAACGTATTAGGGCCGCAGCAGTATTTTTTATGAATTTGTTATAATAGATTATCAATTTGTTTTACCAAATTATTAATTTGTTATAAGAAATAATCAATTTGATATAACAAATTATCAATTTGTTAAAAAAAAGATTAGTAATTTGGTATAACAAATTGATAATTTGTTAAAACAAATTGATTATTTGCTATAACAAATTGATAATTTGTTAAAACAAATTGATAATCTGTTATAAAAATTTTAAAAAATACTGCTGCGGCCCTAATACGCTTCCGTGGGTATTGGAGGACAAAATATCATCAGTATGAACATTAGTTAAATAAAAAAAATATTTTGTGGCAACAAATTTATTTCTAATTAATATTTTAAATTCCTCAGTGGGCCGGGGGTATTTCTGAAGCTGATTTGTATATGATCATTGTCATTTTCGATTCAAATTATTTTAGAAGATGTCTACTTAAAATAATATATTTAATAGATGTCGAGACAATGCAAGCTAGGGGCTGGGCATCACATGATTTGAAATTCTCTTTACCCCCCCCCCCCCCCCCCCCACACACACACACACACACCGCACGGAAAAAAAAAATACCAATCGTTTGTTGGTAATGGGCCAAGACTCAGCAAGTGTTAAGTATATGTTGGTTCTAAGTATCTAGACAGTTGGACAGTTGCTGGAATATTCATATTGATTAGTTTGTTTGATCGAAGTCAGGTTCCCACCATATTGATATATGATTATCTGATTACAGATCAAAGGCGGATATACTGTCACCCGCAGAGAGAGAGAGAGAGAGAGAGAGAGAGAGAGAGAGAGAGAGAGAGAGAGAGAGAGGGAGAGAGAGAGAGAGAGAGAGAGAGTAATAAATGTAGGATATAAAAGATCAAATCAAAAAACTATATATTTTAATTAATTAAATACAATTACCCCCCCCCCCCCCAAAAAAAACCCACTTTATTTGTAACTCAATGCTAGAGACAATGACGTTCTTAATTTTAGGACAAATTCATTGGAGATAACGTTGGTAAAAAGTACTTCTGAAAAGATCTGTATGATTCAGTTTCATTTTATTTCCTAACACTTTGGTTTGGTACTCTAATTCACGTATACTGTCAATATATTTCAACAAGATCAAACATTTTGACTCTAAATTTGTAATCATCTTCATTCAGTTGTGACTTCACAACATCATGCCCCCCCCCCCCCCCCCGCCTAAATTCAATGTACTGCATACATCTATGTGGCGTGGATCCAGGATTTTTTTTCAAAGGAAGGGGTTGGGGGGGGGGTCCACCCGTAGTCTTATTTCCCAAGATCTATTAATTTTTCTGATTTAATACAAATTTCGAAAAGCTTATTAAGTATTTCAAATACTAATCCGATGGTGGGACAATCGAGATGTTCTAAAATCCCCTCCCTACACATCCTCTCTATATAGCATGTTTGAAAAAGGACAGCATATTCAGAACATCTATTATATTATGAGTGGTGGTGGGAGGGTCGAGCCGTGGGTGGATCGATCGAGAAGACTTCTCTCCATTTATTTTGTACAAGTAAAATACATGTATGCTTTTATTTTTTACGTATCAACTAATGGGGTTTTACAGATGGGTGTAGGGAGGGGGGGTGGCTAGTGTTTTTTTCGTAAGCTTCCTTTGCAAATTCCTAGTGTGGGGGAGGGGGTTCCAGACCCCCTTAAGACCCCCTCCCATTTAGATTCGCGACTGCTTGGTAACCTCATGGGAGGGGGGCTCAATAACTACAGTGGAACAAATTTATAATTTTCTGAAAATCTATTAAGAAGATTATTTAATATTGAAAATATTTTCGGGTACATACTTGGGGTATTTGCTGATGAAAACCGATTCAGAGTAGCATTTAATATTCAGTATATTCTATAATACCAGGCAAAAAATGTATTCATGGCAAAAAGTATCCCTATATAGGCCAGGCTATTTATAATCAGAAAATGTTTGAAATTAACTTTCGTTATTTTTAGATGTTTTAAAAGATAAAACCCTTATTTAAATAAATCGAACTATCGATCTTAAATATCATAAACATTGTACGTATTTTATGTTCTGCTCTCAATAAATACACGTACACATGTACAACCAATTTACATTCGAGTTTTCCCGGCTTTGTATGAAATTATACCTCGCTGCTCACCTGTTAAAACAATGTTATCGACATCCTCGCTACCTCTAAAACTTTAGATCTAATGGATTACAAGTGCCGTAGCTATCATATGCATAAATGTAAGTGCATGTGCTCTAAAACGCAAAAGGTAGGGATAAGGCCTGGATGAAGCTCCCTGCATGGTTAGCAGCCTACATAGCTCCTGGATTCACAGATAATGATATCATATTTCACAAACTGCATGGCGCGGATTATGCATTTTTTCCATGACTGCAACCGATTTACCCCTATGAATAAAGGAAAATCGTGCATATCTTATGTTTAAATAAATCATGCTGTCTGTTTTGTATTTCCGCTCTCCCAAATGACGATCTCGCAAACTCAGAATCTGTATTAATAATGTAGAACGCTTGTATTTTCCACAATTATCCGCACTAAAAATATCATTTTCCCGCAGCCCCCCCCCCCCCCCCCCATATCGTTGTAATTTAATTGTAATTCAATCCTTGGTTACCCCTTGCAGAGTTCACTCTCTTCCTAGACGGATATTGTACCTTAAAATCAATACAAAAAAAGAATTTTCTTGTGAAAAATTTATTTAATAATTCAAAAAGTCTTTGCCTATCCTTTAGTAAAAATTTCTAATGATAGGGTTCCTGGTCTGCCTTCAGAACAGTCCCTACTAAGTCTGGGTTTGTCCTTAAACATGTGGACTTGACAAAAATAAGTAGAGTAAAGACTTAAACACACTTGTATCTGTATACACAAAATGTGAACTTGGGGGACTCTTTACTAAGACACAATAAATAGCACCAGATAGTCAGAAAATGTACTATATAGACTAGATTTTTTTACAGTACAATTACAGCACACTCAATGCAAATATTTGTTTGCAGAAATAAAGAATTGGTAATATTGATTGTTATTAGTAGGAGCAAATTAATTATAAATCAACAATTTTTAAAAAATTAACAAACATTGATGCATCTCCATTTTTACACAGTCATGTGATAAAATGAGGAGAAATATATTAAATAGCCCAATTATGGATATTGGGAGTCCAGGGACAACCTTCTTAAAAAATGTATCATTCATTCCATGGAAACAGCATCCAAGACACACATGTACGTATATTAATAATTTTACACATGGTTTCACATAAATGAAAATGAGCAATCTTGCTAGAGTCATGAGTTGCTGAGTTGTAATTTGGCCTTTTCAACAGCGTCAGATATTTTCCTAATCTTGGGTTCAATAAACACTTTTAACCATTCTTCCACAGTGTGATCGTAAAAGACTTCTTTCAGCGCTTTTTCTAGTTGGGAGTGGATTTTAGTCAAACCGTCCAAAATCCTGTGATCAAAAGTGAAAAATTTTTAAAAAAAATCAATTTTAAGAGTTTTTTTGTGTACAAAAGATAGACGTCAAAGCTAGAAACATGCAACAGATTGCAATAGATTCATAAGAGCCCTTATCTTGAAATACAATTTTAATATCCAAATAACTTTTTCTGTTCGTTATTTTTTGCTAGTAACATACGCGTAACACTGGGCAAGAATTGGTTCTATGTGAACAGGGTTAGAAAATCTCTTCTCCATCATATAGTCATTCATCCAAGTGAGCACCCTGAAAAGTGAAATAGGAAGTAAAGGGTAAGAGTCACTGAAAACAATTACTTCTAAAGAAAAATTCAGCTCTAACTGCATGTTCATATACCAGAAATGTAAAACAGGGAGCACTGTTTTTTAAAGGTACTGTAGTGGTACTAAAGTAAACTCAGCATTTGTGATGACTGTAAAATACAAAACGAGTAAACTTCTAAACATGCAAATATATACAATACAGGCTTTATCTTCAAACACCTTTCATCACGGACAAATTCTTCATATGTTGCATCTAGATGTAGAAAAGCCATCAGGCTTGTGTATATTTCACTTCCTGGAAACTGACATGGTGGAACAGGGTATCTAAATTCCAAAAAAATTAAGTTGTTAATTAGTTAAGTACATTCTTAATTACAAGTACCATTACGTTAGGTTTTAAAAATATCATTTCATCTCTCATTCAGGAATATTAGTTTTGTTTCTGTTTTGGAAAGAAGAAATTACATTTTTTAACTTAAAAGAAGATACTTCATCATTGGCTTCCCAATGGACTTCTGTTAACCAATTCATACCAATAAGAAACATTTTAACAAGAGCTTGGACTTTGGGTGGTACGTGACAAACTCAGATTTGATGAAGGCGGGTTCTATTCATGGTTTACTGTCCAGTCATTGGCTAATAGATTTGAATACACTGAATGCATGACACGTCAGACTTCATCCAGGGATGAAATTTTTGATAAAACAGCATCAACTTCATACAACAGGGGCGATCTTGGCAAACAACTTTCTGATTTTGACAGTCAATGAATCTTCTCTTAGTGGATCAAAAGAAAGGAGGTCAATATTTGAAAGTTTGTTTTGATGAGCAAACTAGATAGTAACATATCCCACTGAAAGTCCAAGCTCTTGTTAAAATGGTTCTTATATACTGCTACTGTATTTATCTGTGGCAACTGAATATGTCTTATATCCTTTTATTATTATGTTACCATTAAAGTACCTTTGAAATGGGTTGAGTGGTATTGGTGATAGGAACTTTAGATCTTGTGATACACTGGTGTGCACCTCAGCAGTGAAAGAACCTGTATCATTTATATATCCATAATTAATTTACACCCTCAATCTTCAAACTATGACTTATTCTTGTAAAAAAGATTAATTCAATCAGATTTTCTTATGGTACATATCAATGAAAATAAATTTTACACTAATTCATAGCCTCCGATATTAAGAATTGGAAAGCCTTACAAGAATTGTGCAAATCCTTGAAAAATAACAGTTTCTAAAATTTTGAGTTGATGCAGCATGGATGGTTTGGGTGACTGACTGACCTTGTTGAAGCATCATCAAGCACATTCCTAGTGAGGGTAGAGCTTGTGGGAGGAGCTCACAAAGTACTGCATAGTGGTCATATCTAAAACAAATAAGACTGGTATCAGTTCTCTGTGTAGGCGGACAATATCTTTTATTTAGATATCATTCATTTGATTTGTCAATTAAAAAAAATTAATGTACATGTTTTAAAATGATCAGCAGTAATTAATACTAGTGAAAGAATATCTTAATTATCAAAGGAAGACTGTACCTTAACCAACTCATAAGGAGCAAACGGAGAAACTGATTCTAGGAATGGTATGTTGTACATCACGGATTTAAAAAAGAACTATTCATTTATCAGAAATGTAAATAAAGCTCTATATTCTTCTTCTCTGCAGGATTGATCCTTATACAAATTGAAATGTTTGGTACTTGGCAATGTCAAAATCCTATATTTTTTAAAGTCTAAAGCAAATGTCTGTAAAGACCTACCGTTGCCATCCAGTTAGAGCACAGCCTTGAACTTTCTTGAACTTTGACCCCTCCCTGGCCATGACATCGAGCCACACGGTGTGGTTGTCTAGGTGATAGGCAATGTTTGTGGCATAGGCATTCGCTCCTGTAGCTCCTTTGAAAGCACTTGCAAACCAGATGTTTGGGAAGACTTTTGAATACTTGTCCCAAATATCTGTAATGTGGACATGTAAAACTTGAGTGTAAAGTTTCTTGTGATGTTGTGAGGTGTGTACAAATACACAGCGAATTGTGTGGTTTTCTGAGCATGTGTGATTACCAATTGGAAGCCTGAAATCTGACAAGTAATGCCACACCATTGGCTCAACCATGTCTCCCAGACCTGAATCTAAAATAAAATTGAGTCCAGAATGAATGTTAAAGAATTTTTTAAAAAGTGGGCTTCAGTAATTTAAAACAATATGATAACAAAACATTTACTCATCAAGATAGGTAACTCTGTATGCCTGAGCATGTCATCCCACATGATACTGGTGATGGTGGGGTGGGTGTTCTTGATATGACCCAGCACTGCCTTCACGTGAATCAGAAACAACTGTTGGGGGGAAAGGTTCTCCTCAGACATTCTTCTTTTACATCGTTCGCACACTCCTAAGTGATACACCTGGTGGTACACAATACATGTACAAATCATGTCAATTTCATTGAAACCTAATAATACATGTATAACATTGTATGCATTTGCACGCACTTCATTTCTAAATTGCATTTATTCTAAGTTACTTTGAAAATGTAAATTATTACATTTCAATTAGATTGTAGCACTTTCTAAAGTGCATTTGTTGATTTATTTTTATACTTAAAGTAAGAAAATTACCCCTGAGATTTTAATTAAGATTTTTATTAAGTTCTCATACTAGATCAAAGTTAATTCAAATTTTCATAAGGAAAATCAATATTAGAAAAAGCTTTAAATTCCTTAAACTTCCATGCATACAAACTTACCTCATCAGCTCCAATATGAAAGTATCGTATCCCAGGATGCAGTTCCATGACCTGGTCAATCATCATACACACAATGAGAAGCGAGTCTGCTCAATGAAAAATCATTAACATTGGATCAGAAGCCTTGAGCAAAAATCTCAAGTTATACATTTATTGCATTCAGTGAACTAAAAATAATGAACTTTTATTAAGTGTTAAAAACATTTACCCTCATTTGAAGGACAAAGAGCCATAGGGTAATTTGGAACTTCTCGTATGGATCTAAACTTCTCATGTTTAAGAACGAACTAAAAATTAAATGTATTACAATGAATTAAGAATTACACTACGGAGAAAGTAATCGAAAGAATTTATATATGCCCTATGATGAATAAATTTTGATGGTAAGCTATGTTTTTAAAAAAAAAATACCCAACCTCAAAATGTCCAATGGATTGAACTAATGGAATAATACTCAGGTTGTTCTCCTCTGCGAGGCGCAGAATGCTCGACACACACTCTGGACTAAAGTTGACGAAATGAACATTATATATGCATAAAATACCGGTAATACATAAGGCATTATGCCATATACATGTATATCCATGTATATATGCATCTAGATTTAGTAAAAGCTGAACTATCCAATGATTTAAAAAAAAAAATTCAGAAAACAGAAGTTACCTGTAAGCAAATTCTGAAGCAATCTCTGAAAGAGGCCCCCAGTATGGAAACATGTCCTCATATTCAATCAATAAACCTGTTGCACCCCATTTCCTTATCAAAGGGAAAACCTATATAAAGCATAGAGAAGAGGTGGTTTTTTAATCAGATATTCCATGTTACTCAGGTAATATCACAATGTGCATCAAAATACATTCTAAAATAATTATTTTGTCATTTCTTCTCATAAAAACTCTATATCATAAGATACCTTCTCTAAGTAATGAACTTTAGGTGGTGCTCCTTTTAAATCCAGATGAACAAGTCTAAAAATGAAAACCAATAAGTTTTTATAAAAGTAGATTTATTGCAGGACAGTACTGTGCAAAGATGTAAAAAGGTTGATCAGTAAACCCACATTATTAGCTGATTAAGGAGCTTAATTAAATTAAATATACATTATATAGAACTTTACTGGTTTGTACAAAGGCTATGCCTGCACATGTCCACTTCTCAAAAAAGAATAGTTCATTATCAATATCAGTTCTCAATTTGCAATAGTTCTTATTTAAGCTTACTTTTGCATATCATCCATATCCCTATAAAATTATTGCAGTCGTCTATGCATAAGTCTTAGAAGTGGATTAAACAGTTAATTAAACGGCAGGTACAACAGTCACACCAGTTGAAACGGGTCTGCATGGTCACTTCTCAATCATTCATTATTCCCGTTTTTTGAAAATGCACATCTACGATAAATATTTGAATTAAGTAACAAATAATTAATATATTCATTTGCAACCAGAATCAATAAGTGACAATGAAAAACAAACATTATGTTGTTTGTATAAATACCAACGATCGTATGTGCCTCATAAAATCAATTTTCAGCTGTCGCAATCAAAACAAGGTCAATTTTGAAGAATATACATATTTCAAAACGGAAAGATAAATTCTAGCTAAATCCTTCATAGATCACATTTTTTAACGATAAACTAAGCTATCATTTGCTCAAAATTTAATTGAAAAATAATTTTTAAAATGCAAAACATTGTATGGTTTAGGTAATTAAGAGAAAAATACGTTGTATTCGTTTTGGATTTTTATCATCCTAAATATGAAGAGCAATATTTGTAAACAGAGATAGGTTTGTAGCCCCAACTGGTAATTTATTATCGAAGTTTAAAAAGCCATTAGAACTAGTCATTGATTCAACTTAAAGAACCATCAACCTTCTTCTTAGGTTCATAATTTCATAGTAAAATCTTGTTCCTTAACGTGTGTTTTTCCTTAACATGTGTGTTTTTTGAAGAAGGTCCATAATGATACTCCATTGATTCATAATTTAAATAATGTTGCCATGATCATAGCATGATAGCACTTGCACTAGTTGTTACTGTGTAATATAATATGCGCCTTTTTCACACATGCATTAACTATATTTACACTGACTAACTTCCAGTGCCCGGGGATTTTTGTGTCATTATCAACTGACCTATATATAGATATCGTATCAGATTCTATTAGACTTATTACTATAATAAAGTCATCAAACTTTTGTATTCAAATAAATTTATTAGAATGGCTAGGCCAAAGACACATAAAGTTAGACTTCATTTATTGCTGAATAAAATATTTCACACAACAGTATTACTTTTTCTTCTCATTTTTTTTTTAATTCATGCATCCCTTAAATTTTCATTTGAATGTTTCAGGGGGTATTATAAATCAAGCATGGGTGGAGTCAGAGTAAGGGAGGAAACTGATGAGCAGCTGAAATTGGTCAAGGAGCCAAGCTTGCAGTCATTTGGTATTGTGATAGGTCTGTATAGCTCAAAAAATGGCTTTTTTCTCTCTGTAAAGTGATTACCGGTATTTGTCTTCTAATAGATATAAGGAATGTGTATTATTAAATTTGAAGATTTATTTAATTGCAGCGTTTATGGCATGTGGATATGGAGCTGCTGTGTACAGTGAAGGTATTTAAAGTAGTACTTTAACTCTATTTTGAATGTACATGATTGTACATGCATGAAGAAAAAGTCCTTACTTGTATGTGTATGTTTTTAAGGTGGTATAGGACACCTCCATGTTGTGACGAATTGTTCATCGAAATAAACAATAAAGGGAAGTCAAATTATATACGTAGTTATTTCTCAATATTGTCTACTTTCAGCGTAGCGCAGTGGGTTAGAGGGTTTACTACAAATCTATAAGTCATGAGTTTGAATCCCGCTTGGGGTTTTACATTTTTTACCTCTCCAAAATTTTTCAAAAGATATGTTTTTGGTTAAGTAGTGTAAAATTTGAAAATTCTAAACTGATGAAGGTATTCTAATTTTAATGTACTTTAATCCACATTTAAATCGACAGATGTCCCATACCACCTTAAGAGCTCTATATAATTTCTTTTTAATTACATTAAAAAAAATAATGATTGATGCACCCATGATCATCAATATGTCTCTTACAATAGTACATGTATATGTTTATAATATGTTTTACGGTGTGACCGTTGGGGCGAGCGCAGAAGGAGTCACACATAGATCTGTCATCATTGTTAAATGCAACCCGTGGACTTAACCAAACCAAAAAACTTTGGCTTTGTCTCGAAAACTTTTACCACCGCAAGGAACCGGAAGATATCAAACTTTTATTCCAATGGTCCCTTACTAGGTTTATACACTTAAACAAAAAACTACCACTGAGCATTAATAAAATGTTAAACAGACTTATTAGAATATTTTGATAAACACAAAGCCGTTTTTTTTTTATTTTTTTATCTCTTCTTTACCTTTTAATAATGATCATTAAAATCAATAAATTGTGTGTCTGTGTTATTTCTCATTTTGTTCCTTGTTGTTACCGGTGTTTAAATTATTTTCCTCTGTGACATCAATTTTGTTTTTAATCTTTTTAATTTTTGTACGCTATATAAGCGTTGTAGACATGTACCCTCCCCCTTTTTTTAGTGTGTGATATCCAATATTATTGAAAGGTTTGACCACATATGCAACTATAACAAATACATGTAGATATTTTAACAGTTTCATTTTTTTCTTTTATTTATTCATTACAAAATGACGTGGCTACACGTAGATCTAATAATGATTAGACTTTTCTTTTTTAATAATTTTTTGTAACCTACCTAACGTATACAATGATTGGATCAATGTGACAATAAATTTAGCATGGAACTTGCATGTGTACTTACTGAGCAAAAAAAATCATCAAAACAAAACTAATCAGCCAAAGAGTCCCCGTTAATAGTGAGCGCAGTATCAGTATTAACGGTGACTCCCTACTGTGTACTTCCTACACGTTACATTCAGTACAGATGCTTGATCCACCTCTAAATGAATCGCGGGAATATAAAACACGAGATCAATGTGACGTCATACTTAACTTTTTGCGCTCGACAGTTTTCGTAAATTGTCGGACAAATTCGGGGAAGGAAATGACGTCATAGGTACAGTTTTTACGTAAGCATATGTGTTGTTTACTTTAAATGTTTTTAAAAGGATTTTTTATTGTTAAATGAAAATGATGTATGCGATTTACAGGTAAGAATTTTCCTTAGAAACGCTTCCTGTTCCACCAAGTTGCTATGCACCGCAAAGGAGCACTGGGATAGTAGAACGTTTTCACGTGGCCTCATAAAATTTTCTTTGAACAATGTGCAGATTTCAACTCGAATTTCCTCCGTTCGTACACGTTGTCTATGGAGCTCGCTACGCGAGCGGCGCTTCGCGCCGCCTCGCTGCGCTCGCTATAATAAGTAAAGGTCACCTCATCCTTTAACCTTTAATTTTCAAACACCCCTTGTGAACTGTGATTGAAATAGCCACGTAAGGAGCATTTTTAACTTAATAATTTCTGTAAGTCCATTAAACACTGATACTAAACTGTTGTGTCATGTTGACAGATTCGTCCCTATGGAAGCTGGTGTATGTAGTCAGTGGATTGTTTGTGGGACTGGCGTGCATTGAGGACTGGGAGGTACGCAATATTTATCTGAAATGATGCTTGGAAAAAAAATTCAAAATTTTAAAATCTGGCATCTTGATTACCCAGACATTTACTAATTCACATTCATAAGGATAATTAACAGTAATTGTTCTGGGGAATAGATAAAGAAATTCTCCATATATATATGTTTCTGGTCTATTGAGTTATAGAAATTTAAAGATGAAGGTTTGTATTAATCTGTGCTAATCTCTATTTTTTGTGATCTTTGATTTGTAATTAACTAGAGGATGAAATTTTTATTTTTCAGTATTGTGATTTCAACCGGACAACCAACGAACTTCGCCAGAAACGTTATACAGTGTATGACAAAATTCTCCATCTATTTTCCACAAAAAATGATCAAATTGGTTAGTGATTCTTCTTTGCCACTGTTAAATAATAAGCTACATGAATATTAAATGCACTTAAGTATCTTAACATTTGAAGTAGAGAGTAATACTCTGTACCAGGATGTGTTTTAAAACATGAATTATCAACATTGAGTCATCTTTTTAAATAAATAGGATATACGGTAACTTATTTATATTTGAATGAGATACTATTAAAGGATGAAAGGCCAATGTGTCATCATTTATGAAATATAAGGTATTTTAGCTCACCTGAATCAAATACCTGGTATATTAGTAAGCTTTTCCTGCTTTTTTTGTCCATCTGTCCGTCTATCCATCCATGCAAGAAAAGTCACCATTGTTGTATGGCTTTCTGAATAGGATGGAATTAGATTAAGAAATGCAAGTAAGCTATCTTGGTTGGAAATGGACAGTGTTGGTGAGCAATATGGCTCAGGGTCAACAATTTTTAACCGGGTTTTCCAACAGAAAAATCTGGTTATTAAAATGGTGAAAATGGCGGGCGGGCGGGCGGATGGGCGGGCGGGCGGCTGCCAAAAGGGTACCCTCATTGTACGGACAACTCCTCCTACAGTTTTCAAGAGAACGTTATTTTTTGGCAAAATATTGCATATAGGGTACCCTCATTGTACGGATAACTCCTCCTACAGTTTTCAAGATAGGAAGTTGTTCTTCTGCAGATCAATTGTACATATATCAGAGGTGTGCATATTGCTAGGATTTTGATTTCTGATTATTTATGAAAAAAATACCAGCTTTTGAACTTAGTCATTTTTTGGCAAAATATTGCATATAGGGTATCCTTTCACCTTATCCATTTCACTGGATACGGGTTGACATGGATTATGGATACAGTTGACATAAAAGAAAACCCGGTTTGCTGTCACATTGACAGCTTTTCACTTGTTCTCTTTAGGTCGATCACCATTGAAGATCTTACGCTATACTCCAGGTGTCTGTGTCTGGTTTATACATGTAGCCAACAATGACTCCTTTGTTATTCAAATCAAATTCCAAAGGGGGCAGGGGATTTATGGCCCCTTTCCCTTTAATTAAATACAAATTTAGCCTGTAAGTTTGTATAATTGATATCAGGCTTGGGGTAATGCTAAATGTAATGGTAATGCATTGCAATGCATTACATGTTTTCAAAGTAATGCTAGTAATGTGTAATGCCTCAAAATTAGCATTACAAGTAATGCTAATGTAATGCATTACTTTTCAAAATCTAGTGTAATGCTGGCATTACATGGCATTACTTTGCATTACTATGCATATTTATACATGTTCACTTTTAAAAATGTGATGAATAAATGAATAGTTGAAATTGAATTTGATTAAATTTATTTTTAAAGAAGAAAGAAATAATTCTAATAAAGAAAAAAATGTTTTAATTGTACATGTCTTATTAAAAAAGGTTTTTTAAAATTCATTTTTGAATTGTTTATATTACTAAAAATAACAGCACAATTTCATAACATTTTAAAGAGTGTTGTTATTAATTCATTTAAACAATTTACTCCAATTAGTTTGCACTTCAATAAGAAATGTGTCAACAACACACTATGCCCCCAGGATAATCTAAGTATCAAAACAATCTATTGTTATAAGAAGTGCTAAATACCCCAATCCCCTTCCCTTCGCTATGTCACAATAGAATAGGAGACAGACATGCACCTTTATAAGCTTCATTGCTCTAGTTAAAATTATAGAAATTTTTTTTTCTATTACAATTGGTAAATCATAATTTCAGTATTATATATATATCTATTGTATCTCACAATATCTTATATGATGAAAACATATATGAAAGCTGTATGTTGTTCTCCATAGAGAGAGTGCACGCTCTGCAGAGACTCTGAAGCCTACTGGCTTCGCATTTTGCGTGCCTCGCATATGTTTATAAATGTTATTAATATGTTTAATGCTGATGAGCTTATTGCTCATGCAAAGTTGAAATAAATAATAAAAGCAAAATGAATGCACTGTCCATCCATGATGAAAATCAATATCACTTCCAATATTATATATTTATTTAGTATAGGCCGGAAGATGGATGCATTTAAAAGATGAACCCTTTATAAAATTATAAAGATTTGTGTAATCTGGGGATATATCTAAATTTAGCTTTTAAAAACCGCAACATTATTTCATAAATTGTTTTTGTTACGCATGTTATCCTGTGTCTCTATTTCATATCTGATATTGTATCATGCCAAATGTCTATAAATATCATTTTACTTATGTAATATGTTTGTTCATATTGCCACAATATGATTATATATTGAGCAAATAAAGAATGACTCTTGTTTATTCATTAAATTTGAACCTGATACTGAGCATGAAGCTGTAGATATGTTAAAGAGTGTTGTATATTTGAAACATTTGCAAAAACTCTTTATTAGCTTTACTTTAAAAAAAAAAGTAATGGTAATGGTAATGCATTACTTTACTCATGTAATGGTAATGTAATGCATTACTTCAAGAAAATCAAGTAATGGTAATGGTAATTTAATGCCCAAATTAATGAAGTAATGGTAATGTAATGCATTACTTTACAATGTAATTTGCCCCAAGCCTGATTGATATTTATTTTCAGTGGTCACTAGCTTGTCAGACATCATAGATGTGGAGGTAGAGGAACAGTATGTTCGTTACTTTGGCAATACTTACCAGACTGTGATGGTATACGATACAGGGATCAGGATAGGGGTGACCGAGTCTTTCATTTATGGCAATAAAAGGTAATTTTGTTTTTTCCTGACAAAAATGTGTTGCATACTTGTTTGTTTAAATGTACATGTATTAGTCTGCTTTATTTGATAGTCTTGGCAATGCCAACATCTTATTTTGTAAAAACACCCACTGATTTTGAATAGAATGTATAGCAATATAACACTTATTGAAATTTCATTGTTAATGAATAATTATAGGTCTGTGCATGTACAGTTCTTTTTTCTCCCAAAGAGGAAGCTTTTAAATAATTCTCAACCTAGGGCAGTATAGATCAATATCCTTTCTATTTGGGTTTTCCTCAGTGACCAGGAAGCTATTGCTGACAAGATAAGAACATTTCTCAGACTGGGTGAGCGGCCAGGCGTGATGGATGGTGATACATCATCCTCCAGTGGAGATGAGGAGGATTTCGAACATGTGGACCCAGAGGAACTGAAGGATGACCTAGGAAAGCCCCTGTAAATAGGAAATCCCTCATTGAAATGACACTTTATCTGTCACACTCATAAACTGTTTTTATGGTTCTGTATAGGAAATAAAACAATTCACAGGAAGTACTCTGCAATAATAAAAGCTTTTAAATAGTTTTACTCAGATTTACCTTTTAGAACAAGGAAATAAATATCAAAAGTTCAGGTTACTTGTCATTTTATTCTGTGTGAGGTAACATGCTTTGTTGCCTTTTTTCGGCTATGTCATCTTCAGGTAAGTACAGTACTACCAGTACTCTGAGTGTAATTTTACATGTGTTAATTAGTCAAGTTGTCCGGTGTAGGGATAAGAATTTTATTACATGCATGTTTATCAACTTATTTTTCTAATTTTCTCAACTTAGATGCTTGTGATTCTTAAAGATCAAAGGGAAGAAATATCAGTTATCAGTTATTTTGTTGTTCAAGTAGCATTTTGTTACTAGTATGTTATTATTTTCTTTGCTATTTTCAAATATTTTAAGAGTTGATATTGATTGCCGGTAGTATAATAGCCAGTGTTGTGGTTGGTAGGGGTGTTGGGTTTTTTTTTCACATAAGATTTCAATACAGAATGAGAAAAGTTGAAAGTGTTTAATTCCACAGTGATTACCGTACCTTAAACTCTGTATGTTGAGTTTGCCTTGTGGTTTATCATATCATGGTACAAAAAAATTACCGTATGTTATACAGATCACTTGTTGAAAATGAATACATAAATCAAACAATTTGTTGGATCAAAATGCAAACTTGACCCCAGTAAACCTGAAATTCTAATTACGGTAAACATATTTTATTGAATAAATTCAATAGGATTGGACACCAAGCATATCTTAATGTGTATCCTCTCTGTAAATTCTGTTTTCAGGGTCTCTTTATAAAAAAAACTGTGTGTATAAACCTATCTCATTGAGTGTAGATTTATATTGATATACATGGATTAATTTAATGGATATCTCACCAATTTGGAAAAGAAAATTTCAAAACAATGTGTGAAACAGGCTGGAGTATATCTAGTCAGGGTCGGGTATTGATGGTCTGTTCTTGTTTTTGTGTTTGTCTGTTTAATACTAATTTTAGCCCATTCAAGACTGTTTGGCGGGGAAACATTTTTTGGCCTTAATAGTTATGCAAATGAACTTCATTCATGTTTTGGATAGAGAGTAATATGTATACAGACACAATACATTCAGGTCGGATTCATTCCTGAGGGTCCAAGTTTATATGTCTTGGTGACCTACCAGGAATAGTAATTATCTCAAGGGGCCCCAAGGTCTTATACTTAATTTCCATGTATATGTACATTTATGCTTTATCGGTACTACCTTGATGTCTTGATGACTTGCATTTTGAAATAAAACCCATATTCTCCACACAATGGATATTATTTCATTTACCAGTGTGCTTGTGTTAGATGTGGCATATCGCATACAGGTACATGAAACATGATAATATGTTATATAGAGGATGCTAAAACAGTTTTCACCATGCTAGTACAATAGAGTGCATTAACATTTTACATTGGGATCAACAATTTTTTTTTTCAATATAGATTTTAAAAGTATTTTTACCAGTATTCAGACCCTTCTGGAAAATACATTACATACCAATGATGCGTTTAATCATAAAATGTGAACCTTCATTATAGCTGATAGACCAAACTTTGGGATGATCTAGTCACAAACTTTAATGATTGTTAGAGATTAGACTTTTGATTGTTGTTGGTTGTTATTTTTATATGCATTAGCTTCAGCTCTCTGATGTGTATTCTAGAACATGTGTAACGTAGTATTTGCACCTCGCTGAGATAAAAATCAGGATGTTCCTGTTTTGTATTATGGGTTTTTTCCAAGTGTCTATAATTACAGTACTAGTGCTCTTCTATGCCCATGTACATGTATATATACATACATAAAATCATTTTTTTAAAAAATGGGTTGGCTGTGAAAATACACATACTAGCAGTCCATGACTTGTTCTCTACTTAACTGTGTGATATTTCGTTTGATTTTAGTCTACTTAGTACTTTCATTTTGCACATTTTTGTTTAATTACTACGGTATTATTATATATAGCAATTTGATAAAGCTGGTTTTATTAATTGTAAAAAGTTTATGCTTGTTATTGTTTCACTTTGGGAAATTAAAGTTTGTTTACTTAAATAAACTGTTTCAAATTCTTCTGAATGTGAAAAATAAAGTCGATATGATTACTTAAATTTCTTGATATTTTTGTCGTTGTTTAAAATGTATCTGTATGTGGTCGATTGTAAGTCTTTGAGAATATACATTTATTACCAGGTGAATATTTTTTCATAGATTATTAAATTGGCTGAGCTTTAGGTCACAAACTTATCTATTAATTGGTATATTGATCCACAATTTTGTTGGATGATATATGGAAAGTGCATGAAAGTGCATGATATTATAAAAGAGAGATTTCCTTAAGTGTACACTACTCCACTTATAAGAGATATACAAATTTTCACTGGGTTTAAATGTTTAAATTGTTCATACAACTTCATATTTATAAAGATGAATTTCTATCAAATTTTACCCTGAAAGGTTTGCTGAAATTAGCTTAATATAAGATTTGCTTTTTATTGAAAAAATACAACCACAAATTTACATGTATGTACTTAATCTTTCGTATTTAGAAAGGGGAATGGTACCTAAACAATATATTGCAAAAAAAAAAAATTGTACTTCAAAATTGTTGAGCTTAAATCCCAATTCTCAAAGAGAATTCCATGACAATATTTATTATATTGTGATTTAGAGTTAGTGGCATTTATTATACCATAAATTGGTATACCCAAATAAAACTTGTTGAAAAGATTGTCAATGTTGTAATTAATTTCCATGCAAACTCCTAAATTATGCAACCAAAATAAGTTCATGTACCAGTTTATGGATTTAATTACCAATTCATGTAACTGATGTATAAAATATCTTATTCATTGATTTTTTGTAAAAGATATATGGTATGCTTCATTTGCAATTTTTACCAGATAAAGCAAAGATGATTCAGAAGAACCTTAATTTCTAATTGTTTTCATCAATATTTTCATATGTTACTGGCACTGTACCAGTTATCGGCTAAAATTTAACGTTTTCTTTTCGTAATTCCTTAATTAATGATATTTTTAGATAAAACTTGACATACTTTAAAAAGTGAACTCCTTATTTATCAATCTGTTAGTTTATATCATTATTTAGAACCCAAAACATCTTGTATGGTTCTTTTAAGCACGCCCCGAATTTGCCGAATTTTTACGATTTACTGTACCAGTTATCGGCTTCGTGATAATAACATAGTAAAAATCCGTGTTCGTGTTGATTTTATACTCTGCTAAATGTAGTTTGAATTATGCCCCTTGTGAGGTCAGAGTAAAGTATTCGGGGTCATGATACATTATAAACAAAACTCATAAAATAATTTTTTTATTATCATACGGTAATACACCAAATCGTATACCATTCAATACATAATTGTGCAATCAGGTGTTCAATTGCGCTACAAATCTCTCGGAAATTCGTGAATTCCTTTTGTTTATACATGTTAAATGTATTGATTTTATGTCAAATCAAAGCAGGGATATAATAACGTATCACAAAGAGGTGATATTCTATTTTTAACTTAATTATTACGTCACTTCCCCCCACTGCTGAAAGTGCAAAGATGTAAAATCAGCGGTAAACAATGATCGTTTAAGCTCATGTATAAAACATATTCAAGAAAGTTTTCAAGCAAACTTACTTTTCTTTATTCGAAAAAGACGACTGAATTAAAAAATCTTGGATTGTCGCGTGCTATAAACCCGAACTCTCAGTTTAGCCGATAACTGGTCTTAGCCGATAACTGGTACAGTACCAGTATAGTATTTATCTATGTAATATATTTATGTCCTAATCAAACAACATTACAATTAATGGACATTGAATAAATGATTCAATAACAAATTCTCATGCCAATTTTAAAAACAGAAATCTTTCTAAGGAAAATGGAAGCTATATATATATATTCATGAAATTAATATGGAACCACCATTCCCAATATAAATTTGCAAGGGACCTCTTGAAGGTTATTTTAACTTTGAATATACGAGAAAATATTCTCAACTTTATGAAATAAATATGATTTGAGAAATTATTACTGAATCTGAAATGCAAATATTGATTAATTACCACAATGAACACTATGGTGGGAAACGGCCGTACATCAACTCTTCTTCAAATAACGGATATTTAGTGAATTAAAAATAAATCTCTGTTAAAACAGAATACACCCAACTCCTTGGGAGAGAAAAATTCAATCACTTGGGTTCCCAACTCTGTTTTCATGAAGTTCTCCTTTTTCATCACTAGCACAAGACAAAATTTTGTTGATTTTTTTTTTTTTTTGGGGGGGGGGGGGGGGGGGGGGAGTTATACCCTCAGTGGGGTCATGCAGGGGTAAAAATGTTTGGAGTAGCTCCCATTTCTAATAGAACTGGTCTGGAATTTGCCAAAAAATTCTTGGATGGTGCATTTGAGGATTCTGAAGGACTCAAAAAGACTCGGATGCTGAATCTGAACATTCAGAGCTCAGAGGTATACCAGCCAGGAAAGTTAAAATGTCTCAGATGCATTTTCCCAGCAGGTCATATATTTAAGTGCATAACCACTGCTCCAAACTATACAGACTTGCATGATTGATGTTAAAATGAATACAAAGAACAAAGGTAGATCTAGATACTAATTTAATCTTGATCTCAAATATATTATCAACTTTATTAATGCAGCACTAGGGCAATGAAAGTTTTTTGGAGAAGTTCAAATGCAAGATAGAATCTAGGAGTTGGTTAGATGTTAACGAAACTACTGATTCTTACTCATTAGAGACTTGAATCAATAACGTAACAATGAATATGTAACAGGAACATGATATTGTATACGCGGGGCATCATTGTTCTGGTAAACTAAATGGCCCGCGGGCCTTTGGCTATAACTGAAAAAGAAAAGTGGGACTTTTTATTTATTGTAGTCTATTCAATTAAGTCTATTTATATTTCTGTATATGGTAAGATTGGATTGAATGTTATTCTGTGCTATAGGGAAAAATACTTAATGTATCCCGAGTTTTCATCGGGCTCAACATCGTGGGATGATGTAAACTTCCGGTATCCCTACTTGGATAAAGAAAATATTTAACATGATCCACAGGGGCTCGTCACGAAGTTTTTTCAATCTTTTATATATACCACCTCTATACTATAAAATACACAAGGGAGGAATCAAAACTCGAAAAAATCGCTACCTCCCGATTTCGGTCGCCTCGTATTAATTCTTCTCGGACGTTAAACCCTGCCCTCTAGGTATCATTAGATCGGGAAAGGACCATAGTTTTTAGGAATACCTGCAAAATTTAAACATCGGCAACAATTTTAGAAGTTTTCACGCAATTTCTTCCAGTTTACTCTCCGGTGACACTTTCTTCGATCAGATGTCGCGCACCAAATTTATTCATGCGCTCTCATTGGTTAATTTTGTTGATCAAGATAAATCGTACGTTGACTCGTATTTTAGAGGGATATTCAAATGATGAGTGAAGAAGTTCTTATTACGCGGTGAGTATATGTATTAATTTTCATATTTATGTAGAAATATTTTAACCATACTTCGGACATTCGGTAGGACGTGACTATGTATTTCTAGCATCAAAGCAAGTTTGAATATCGTTTGAAAATCCTTCTAAAATACAAGTCCGCGTACGAGTTATCTTGAGCAACATTGAATTGACCAATGAGAGCGCGACATCTGATCGAAGAAAGTGTCACCGGAGAGTAAACTGGAAGAAAATGCGTGAAAACTTCTAAGATTGTTGCCGATGTTTAAATTTTGCAGGTATTCCTAAAAACTATGGTCCTTTCCCGATCTAATGATACCTAGAGGGCAGGGTTTAACGTCCGAGAAGAATTAATACGAGGCGACCGAAATCGGGAGGCAGCGATTTTTTCGAGTTTTGATTCCTCCCTTGTGTATTTTATAGTATAGAGGTGGTATATATAAAAGATTGAAAAAACTTCGTGACGAGCCCCTGTGCATGATCTTGAACAAAGCAGTTAAAGTCTGATTGTGATTAGAGGCAAAGCGGCGGTGTAAGTGAAATTATTCCCTTGTTTATTTTTGCCATGTTTCGTTTTCTACCTACTTTTTGGTGGCATGTAATAAGCTGTTTTACATTTTGAAAAGATGATCGATGAATGAAAGAAAATTTTCCCATGAACCGGTTGATATTTGATATGCTAAAATTTAATTCATTTTTTAGTGGGGTATTATCATATTTGAGGTCGAATTGATGAAAAATATCTTAGGGGTCTTTATTTTTATTAGGGGAGCACAGTTTTTGATTTGGTTTCTATTACATGTTTTACAGCTGTTTTATATTATTTAATGTATAAATATAACTTATACTTACTAAAAATTTTAAACTTTCTATTATAACCATGTTCTTCTGTTTCTGAAGAAGACAGTTTGGCTATGAATAGATTATTTCATGGCATTTTTATTCTGCATCCTATATTAGCCTGACAACTCTCGGACTGATAAACAGCTACCGGTATTCTCTTTTGAGAAGTGGACAGGCATAGCCTACATCCACTTCTCTCGCAAGCCCTAATATTTTTACTCTGGAAAACGTATAAATGGTGGAACCAAAGTTGGTTAAGCTTATAATTAACCCATGTTTTGACTCCAGTTTCCCTGAATTTTTTTATTGACCTATAAATTCTCACATTTTAAACATTATTGCATGCATATGCATGTATATCACCAAAAAATACCCCAACACAAACCCGCTGTCAATTCATTTTCTCAAATTTAACATTCTGGGCTTAAATTTTGTGTATTAATTGCATTGGTTAATAAATTTTATTACATTCACTATTATGAAAGAAAAATCTTCCCTTTTCAGTCGCTTTTAAATATGTTATTTCATTGAAATATTTAACATTGGACCCTGTGGTTGTTCTGTTCATATTTTTAATAAATTTTACTGACCAAGGTATCACATGATTGAGATATTTAAAAAAACATTATGTATAAGGTTCTTGCATGCTGTAGTTTAGGATATGGGTAGGAGCGGTCACGATTTCATGAAATGTTTTGGCTATTGTTTGCCTAAAAATATAAAAGAGAAAATCACAGTTTTCTTTTGTATCAGTTACATTTGACCAGTAAGCCATTTCCACTTAAATATAGCATGTGTTTATAGTTGAGAGATTTTAGGGCCATTATAACAGGAGCTTGGACTTGGGGCAGTTCATGACAAACTCTGATTTGATGGAGGTGGAATCTACTTATGGTTAACTCTCCAGTTATAAATACATTGAATGCAGTGACATTGCCCGATTTCGTTCAGGGCTGTACCCAGTATATTTCAGTTGAAACAGCACCAATTTTACAACAACAGAGTAGATCTTGGGGGGAAAACGTTTCGATTTTGACAGTCTACTAATTATAATGAGCTTCTCCAAGCGAGTTAAAGCAGAGATGATAATGTAATACATCATATTATAGGGGATTCCCCCAATACAGGCACACATACCCATGAGCAAAAAAAATTTCAACCACTTTAATCAAAGGGCAATTATCAGTATAAAAACAAATTAAGAATGTATGAATTTAGTAAATCTGAAAAACAAAAACTGACAAGGATCCCAGATCTTCCCCTTTGTCCTTCCCCCTCAATGACAATTGGAGCTTGTGACTTGTACTTGTTAGTTCTACAATTATGATATTTGTGATGTGAGAGAGGTTTAGTGACACAGTGATTATAGTACAATCATCTGCTGTATACAACAACAATTTTCTAAGTGCATCCTGTATTGCCACAGATCAATGTACTAGTAATACTAACTATATACAGTTTGGATTGCACATATGCTATTTTTAATAGTAAATTGGTACATGATCTGACCCAGTGATAACTCTAATGATATCTTTAGTAGAACCGATTCATTAGATCCTAGTTTATGCAGTAGTAGTTTATTTACAGAATTCTTGATCATGCCTGTTCTAGTACCTGGTATAGATTCTTCGCAGTTACTGTCGTTCATACTTAGTTTTCATTAATTAACGCCAGACAGGAAGTGGCCTATTCACTAATGTGATACTAAAGGAAAAGTCACGATATAGGTAGCTTTTGGTTGTTTACAACATACTGTTCATAGTGCGCAGATTGAAACAATTTAGGATGGTGAATCTGTGATTATATTTGGATGATTGAGCTAAAATTTTAGTGGTCATAGGTGCCCTGTTACTTAATTTTGATATTTAGATTTTGAAGTAACACTAATGCTCAAACTTTATATGGGAGATACTCTAGTTTTAAACAATGGATTATGAATATTAGTTTTCTATTTTCTTCTTTATTTCATTCATGACAATGGATTTCTATAAATTGGATAGACAATAACAGTGCTCAAATCTATTTTAGAATATTTGTGATCATACATTCAGTGTTTTGTACTTGTGTACAGTTAATTGTACACCAAGGATTAATTTTTGATTTTTACAGTGAAGTGATGTTTTGTTTCTAGTGGTTTGGAGACGCCATTGCAAGGTTGTGGATGAAAAAATGTTAGTGTGATCAAGAGGTTCTGACAGAATGTCGAGTGAACAGGTGGAAACCTTAAGGTTAGTGAGTTATACACTGTGATAACAGAATGTCAAATCTGCAAGCTAAAATATTATGTTTTTATAACTTTTTGTTAAGCTTTATTCAACAAGAAATATTGATGAATCTTTCAAAATTGTTTGGGCCTATTTTTATGGAATACAAGTTCTAAACAGGTTTATTGGGATATAACATGATGGATTTCCTTATATGAGTTTTGAATTAACTGTATACAAATATTTTCTTTTGAATTTGAAAAAAGAAAAATTTACTCATTGCAGTAATGGTAGTTACTGTTTTATTGTAATAGCTGGTTTCATCCTGGTTGTGACCGCCACACTGCGGAGAGTCTACTGCTACAGAATGGAGTGGACGGAACATACCTCCTCCGACCTAGTTCTAAACCAGGCGACTATGCTCTCTCTGTCAGGTAAATCTATAGATCTAAACCATAGGATTCTGACAAAAAGCTATGCGCTCTTTTGTTCAGATAAATTCTAGATCTAAACTAGGGGACCCTGTCCTCTTTGTAAGATAATATTGTACACGTACATCTAAACTGGAAATTCCATTACATATTTTTTCAGATCAATACTAGACTAGATCTAAATCAAGGAATTTCTCGTTTCTATGATGGTAATATTGATTTAAATACAAATACATGTATAAAATTCTATGTAGCAAGCAAAACTTTGATGAGAAAAAAACTGGTACATGTACTTTTTAACTGCCGTGAAATTCAGTGGTTTGAGAAAAAATGCCTGAATGTGATTCATTCATAAGGGTTTTGATTTTGTGGTTTTATCTTAAACTTGTAAGTGAGAAATTTTAAATGCCAAACAATTTATGGTTGTGGAGGAAGTGATTTGCTGGGAACAAACACACCACAAGAGCAGCAGAAATAGATATTTATGCTTTAATTGTGTGGTACAGAAAATGATTGAAAAATGTGAGCTTTGGATCTTTCAAAACAATATTTTGGATATCCGAAATGCATTTGTAAGCTTATATGCTTGTGTTTGATATTTCTCCTTCATTATTCAATCAGACCAGTCAAAAATACTATGAACCTTTTTACTTTGCTTTTGTCCATTATCAAAAATCTTTACAATGATTTATAAATTGACTAGACAGAAAGCTTTACAATGTCTATAATATTACTACATGACATAGTGTTGGTACACAAAAGTTGGTCATGGCAAGTAAATGACTATAAGGAGTGGTTTGTATTGATAAGTTGATTAATTGATTGATTGATTGATTGATTGATTGATTGATTGATTGATTGATTGATTGATTAGTTGGTTGGTTGATGGGTTGATTGATTGATTTGGACAAGGTCTAAAAGTTGATTGATTGATTGATTGATGGATTGATTGATTGATTAGTTGGTTGGTTGGTTGGTTGATGGGTTGATTGATTGATTTGGACAAGGTCTAGGAGATAAAAATGCTATCTGTGTAAATTTAAAGTTTTTTTTTAAAAAGGTGATGGAAGAAGGGTCAATGCATTTAGACATCTTTACAATAAATCTTTACCTTTATATACATGTTCATTCAAATTGAAATGGGAATGCACTTCAATATTTGTCTTTTTTTCTTCTAAGAGTCTTAGACTGTATTATTTGAATTTGGAAAAAAGGTTGTTAAAGATTGCAAATTATAAAAGTGATATCCACTATTATCCAGCCACTTAATGTCCAATAGTACATGTATATATATTGTGGAATTAGAGAAAGTAGAGTATCGCTGTACCCAGATCTCATTGACACATGCAATTCTATACTTTCACTTACTGACTTAGGATGTTTAATACTCTTATTAGGTGTGATTCATCGGTGAAGCATTACCCCCTGACATGGACAGGGACTAATTATAAATTCGGGCATGGAGAATTTGAGAGTGTTCAAGATCTACTACACCACTTTCAGAATAAACCCTTAATTGGGTCTGAGTCAGGTAAGCTGTAATGGGGAGTTGATTTCTGGTTACTGGAAGGAGTAAATTGTTTTCTCTAGTGGGCGTTAACCCCTTGTGTTATTATAGTTATCATTATTAACATACAAGTGCTGGATTTAGATAAGGTAAATTTCTAATACCGTTTTTGAATTGCATTGAGAAAACGTGTTAAATATCTTGTGTTAATGAACTCATCATTGTTTGACATTTTGTATACATTAAAACACAGTTATAGCGAACACTCTTATAATGAATTGATGCTTACAGCAAAGTGGTTTTCACTCCCCATCATGACTTTATGACATGGTGTAAACTTGACAAATATAACAAATTATGGTTATATAACGAAGCAAAATCACCCATCACTGGAACTTCATTATAAGCGTGTTTTACTGTATAGGCTGTTTTTACAGGAGTTTAATTTTCACTGATGGAATAAACTGTGAAAACAACACAGTAGTAGCTACATGTATATAATTATATAATGCCCAAATATACTTATGAAATATTGTAACTCCTGGCATTATAAAACAAATTGAAATAAAAATTTAATAACATTTATAGTATTTGATTGATTGACATTTTAAATGCAATTTCTCAACTTAAAGGCATGTACATGTATTTATAGATGTAAATTTCAAGTTTTAGGCATAAGACCATGGAGTTCATAAATGGAGATTTGAAAACTGATTGAATGTGAAAAATATATTATGTAGTTTGTATAGTGATGTTAGATTAACCTTATAGGATGTCAGTTCATGCCACAAATATTAATTTAGTACAAAAAGTATTTATCACATTGAACAATGAGCTTAGTTTGTAGACTTCATTTGTATAATGATCTCTTTTATGTAGGTCAGTTGACCCTGTTGAATTACCCCTACCCTCGAGTTATCGATGAGCCCAATATGTACGACACTATTCGAGTCCACGCTGAGTTCAGCACGGCTGACGACTACACACGGGGACCCGAATTCTCAGTTTGTTTCTATAACTTATAATTTATGAATTTCAAAAACAATTCATATTGCATACTGGTAGTTTTATCTGAGATAATTTACATCAGGAAAAATAAAGTTTAGAACTGTAATGCTGTATTTCTTATAAATGGAAATTATAGTTATACACTAGTCTATTGCTTTAAGTGTAGATAAAAGTACATGTATATAAACAGTGAACTTCAGATACACATCATTTATTATAGAACTATCATTCCTAGATTACTATATCACTTATTTACTGGTACATGTATGTTATTCAAAATTTAAGTTTGTAATTTCTATCAATTCAAACATATTCCCTTTGCAGATCAACTCAAAGGAAGGATTTTTAACAAAACTAGGATCCACCTTTAAGGTATTCATGATTACATCATATGCAATTGATTCGTAGTTGGCAGCAGTAAAGTTTCACTTGTCTTTAAGAGATACATGTATTGTTCAGTAAAAGTGCCCTAAAATTATAACCTTACAGATTCTTTCAAATTACTGCTAAACAATTCCCCACTCTTTTGACTACAATGTATTATTATCTTTAAGAATTTTCTAATAAAATTATTTTGTTATTTTACTGAATTGTATCAAATGATATACAGGTATTACACTTAAGTAACTTTTTATCTTTGTTATTTTTAGACATGGAGGACTAGATGGTTTGTGTTACAAAAAAATGAGCTCCGATATTACAAACATAAAACAGACAAAACTCCGATCCGGGCATTAAATCTAGATGAGTGTTCTGAGTGCCAAAGAGACGGCTCGCATAAGGGGAAATTCAATGTTTTCAGGTAAGCACTAGATAGGTAACCTTTGATGTGTTATTGAAATTATCTAAATATATATGTACTGTAAATGAATTATAGCTTTGTCAAGGGGAGTATCGTTTTTTTCAGTTCCTGTTTGATTGAATACACATGTTGTACAATTTATCTGTTTTAATTCCCAGTACAAGCATCAATTTGCTTGCATTTATAGTATATTTTTTGTACATTTGTCACTATATTATAGTCAAGCCATTAGATTTGGTTGATAAAGTCTAGTTAACAATGTCTTTTTTGGGGGAATATGGCCATTTTAAGTGGGAATGTTTAAAACCACTGACCAAAAGTAGATTTTAACATTGCAACACTAGGCCAACTGTATGGAATTTTAAAAAACCCACCATTTCGAAAAAAAAATATTGACAAGAAAATCTATTACACCCTTTATGTCTTTCTGCTTGTCACAAATCTCTATCTTAGTTTTTACATCTTCCACAACTTTTAAATATTTGTTCTTCATCACTGAATGTTTTTGTTATAATTGATATACATGTATTTAATATTGGTGCAGAGTGGTGTTTAAATGGCGGACATTCTACATGTATGCCACAACGGAACAAGAGTGCAATGACTGGATCTCTCTAATTAATTGGCGACTGGTACGTAGAATATTCACCTGTCTGTCTGTCAGTCAGTCAATAAATGTTGCAGTCTTTAACATTGTCTGTTGTTATTAATGTCACTATCTATCCACGTTAACCACAGACAAAACACTTGCATAGTAAAACTTCATTCCGAATGAAGGAGACATGGTAGGTATACATTTTCAGGTATTTAAAGTCAATCATTATCATCTATTTTTTTGTATTCAATCAGAGATTTTACTTCATGTAAATGTATCTGTTCTTGTAATAAATGTATACCTGTTGATGTACACATTGTGTATTATAATGCATGAAACTGAATGTTCAACTGTACCAAATGTAGGTATGGATTTAATGAGAATGCACTTCAAGCTTATATACACACATACTTTCAATCGGAGCCAGAGATGTATGGTCTTTTAGTACATGCATAATTATTGACTTTTTTGGTGGCCAAATTCCTCAATTTAAGTAAATGAATGACAATTCAAAAAAGATTCTTTGGTAATATCATTCATGCTTCTTGGAACTAATCAGTTTGATAAACGAGAGCCAAGATTAACAAATAAACAATCAGCAGTGTCATCCCGTAATGACAAGTGAACAAAATACTCCCAGAGAATCTTTTTAAAGCAGTTGAAAATTTTTAATTATTTTAAGAAAATCCCTCTGATAAAATATTTGTGTCAGATTTTGACCCTCAGAAATTGTAGACACCAGTACAATTATTGAAATAATTTTAAGAATTGAAAGCTACAAAATTGAATGCAATTTTTTTCATGATCAAAGGGATTCAGCATGTTAGTGTAACTTCAACAATAAAAAAAGAGGCGTAACTACTTAGGAGATGCATTTGCAGATGAGTTTGGCTTTTCCTCCTGCCATAAGCTTGTACATTTACAAAGTCCTTGTGGCAGTTTTATCTGTAAATCTAATTATCTTGTAGAATAGTCTTTACAAGACAGCTATGTCTGGATACTGGGCACTACCCTTCTAACACCTGTATATGTACAGGTACCAGGTATATATGTACTTGTAATTGTACATGTATAGATGATGGGTTATATGGCTTTACCTGGCTATTTCACCAATCTGCGACTGTAGATACACACATGTAATAAACAGAATAAGCTTTAATTAGCTTTTATCTTCCAAATACATTGTATATGACTATTTTATCTGATTTCGCGTTTTGATAATATGGTACCCAATTTAGCTACTTTCACAACCATACAAAAAAACAACACTAAGATATTATGTTTATAGCCTCTGCTGCTATAAAAATTGACTTGCAAAAGCAAGAAAGATTACATTTGCTTAATTTGCAACATGCCAAAAATGTCTGGCTGTATGGTACAGTTCCTTTTTGCAGCAACATTCCAAGAGTTTCATTTAATCAGAGCTCTCTATAATTCATTCATTGGTACCGGTATATTCAATTGAAATCTTTCAGTAAGTTATCTATATATGCATGTTGGAAGTCATTAGATTTTTCTTTTTCTCTGGAAATATATTGATTGAATTGGTTATGTTTAAATTATTTTTTCTATATTTTTCTTCGATTTCTGAATTCGAAATAGTTTAAAAATGTATAATCAGTATGTATCTTTATATGCTGCATCTACTTTAAAACCTATATCATACTTGTAATGAAATCAAAGTATCATGTGCAAATTTTTATATATGCAAACATCTGAAGAAGATGATTTGTTGAAACTGTCAGTTTGAATCTGTACAAGATATTGATCTAATTTTTACTGACAAGACCTGAACTTGATTTTCCAGAAGTCCGGTCATAAGAGACAATCTTCGGCGGCTGTGTGACCTAAGGACATCGTAAAGCTCACCCACCAATTAGAACAGCTGACCAAAACACGCCCACCAATCTCCTGACCTAGATATTGTCAAGTGGACCTGGGTAATTTTAATGTAGAATATGTATTAGCAATATTAAGGAGAAAGAGATTTTTTCAATAGACTTACATACACAGACTATACAAAGAGATCATTCAGTTGTTTATTAAAATAATTGAAATGTTGTTAACTATTAATAATATTTTCACAAGGCTGTATCACTTTTTTTGTATGATATGCATTTACATGCACAAGTTTAATATGTATTTATATTCAAAAATGTAAATTTTGATATTAAGTATTTTAAAAATCTTATCTCTTACAATGTGGGTAAAATAGATTTAATATATTTAATTGTACATCAGTAATACAAATGTATGTGTGAACTATTTATGTGCATTAAACTAGAAACCAAATGTATGTTAGAAGATACACAATCATGTGGTACATTAAAAATGTATGTGCTTTGCTTTAAATCCTTTTTCTCACATTTAGGTTTGTGCATTTCTTGTTTGATGCAAGAAGATCTTTGAGCTCAAGGTTGCTTTGATTTTGTTATTTTTTTCCTTTTTAAACTGATTTAGTTTACATAAGCTTTAAAAGTTGAAGGTATCAATGACAATCTATAAGATGACAAAATGGAACTATTCTCTTTGCATCCCGTTTTATTGTTGCAATTCTTTTTTTTACACCTTTGTGCTTTAATTGTTGAACAAATAAGTTGGTTGTCACAGAAATGGTTCGGTCCTTCTGATTGTAATATTAAGTCGAGGAATCAAAACACAGACAAAATATTGCTGATTATCATGATGTCTGATGATAATCAGTAGATTTGTCAATATTATGTAGCTTTTCTTACACATTTTTGCTTTGGTGAACAATTAATTACAAAACTTTCTCTGTATAGTGACGCTGCATCCAATTTTCATGCAGGTGTTTAAAAAAGATTATATTAAGAATGCCTAGCTTTTTAACCATATTTGAAACAATTATTTTACCTCATGTTAAGAGAGCATTAATAAAGGCTAATATTGATTTATGTATAATGCACATGTATATTGCCCTCTTTGAAATCATGACCAGATATTGCCCTCTTTGATATCATGACCACATATATTGCCCTCTTTGATATCATGACTACAGTTATTGCCCTCTGTGATATCATGGCCATGCCTACAGAAGTGAATGTTGTTGATATGTGTACTGGAGAGTTTGATATGTATTTACATTAGCCATAGGTTGTAGCTGTTTTTGTAGAAGTTTTGTATGTTTTTCCATTGTGTTTTAATTGTGTTTGATTGCAGCTACATTTGAATTTTTTTTGGTAAAGCTTTGAATGGTGAAAAAATCACCATTTTGTTTCCTCTTTTTTAATCTCTGATGCATTGGGCGGATGTTGTTTTGTCAATTTTTTTTTCATCTTGTAACATGTAAACAGTATTATCTTAGAAGAGATCCCATATTAAGTCTATACTTCCTTTGAGAGCATATTTCTACCTAATGGTAAATCAAGTACTATACTTGCTCAATGGTTTATTTTTTCAAGCAGCCTTTAGCTGTTGCATTATATATACACATAGATATATGTCAAAAACAGCTTTGTTTTTTATATTATGATTTTTTTGTCTGATGAATATTTTAAACTGCAAAACTCACTTTCCATATTTTAAAACTTGTCTATTTCAATTAGATTTAAGTGGCTGCGTGTTTTTCTATTTTAATTACAATCATTATAGCACTTAAACCGATATTGTGTGAAATTCACTGCATTTTAAATTTTGAATTAATTTTTAATCAGCCATTTTTAAACTTTTAAGTTTTTATTTTGTAAAATTTCATAATGACATGCTCCCAAGATTTCCTAATTGAATTTTAGAATCGATTCTTAAATGGCATCTTTCTCTAATTTGAAATTAATGAAGGTTAGACATATCTTATTTCATATATGAACCAATTTATCTGGAATGAACCCATATTGTAATCATGTAAATTTGCAGAGTTGATCTTTTTAGATTTGGACATATTTTGCTAAAAAATTCATTAAAAGAATACTACATTACAAAACAACTGTATAACTTTGTACATGAAATACTTAACAAAAATCACCCCCAAGACAATTTTTTTTTTTTTGTAAAATAACATTAAAGAGGGTTCGATGATGGAGGCCATTTTTAGACTATAATAACCTCCTGGAGATAAAAGAGCTTTGTACAAAGATAAACAAAAATGTTAAAATTTTATAATTAAAATTTTGGTTTTTTCTTTTCTGAATACTTTATGGCCAAATTTTTGGTAGTTTGTTGATGAACCAGCCCCTCTAAAGATGTAAGACTTGATTTAAAAAAATGATCACCATTAAATTTACACTGTAAGTTTGGAGGTAGCATTCACCTAATTATTGTGACGCAGTAATTAGGTGACTGCTACCTTCATACCAAGAGATGTTTTCATTATATGAATACCTCTATTTGCCATTTTTACCAACTCTCTGCCAATATTTTACATTTTTTTACTCTATGTGAATTGAACAAATTTACATGTAGGTATTTGAATTTTTGAATTTCTTTCCATAAAATAAAAAAGCATTGCTGTATGAAATGTTCTGAAAGTTTGGTATAGATGATCAATATATATATATTTTTAAAACATTATTTTAAACATGTAAGGTTTTATTTTATTATTTTTGAACTGGTGTTCAATGTAGCTCAAGTTAGTAGAAAACAACCCATGAAACTTGCAATATGTATTCTTGTGCCTAACAAATTCCTAGTTTCTCTTTCATTTATGTGTTATTATTTTTCTTTGTTTTAAAAAAAAAATGAGAAATAAAATGTTTCATTTCACAAGTCTTTTTTGTGTGTATATTTCATGTATAAGAGCCCTAAAATCTAGAGTTACCAACCATTGTAAAGGATAGACCACATTGTTTTAATTTTCATACAACAACCATCAGGGGACATGACATTATCAGCTACACCTGCTCTGGTGTGTACCACTGTGCACCACTCGTCCAGGGTAAATATTTGTATGATGATGATTTGGTGAAGCATATGCATGGTACATGTAGTTTTTTTTTTCATCTTTCAAATGTTTTCTTTAGAGAAATTACATTAATGGATTTACAAATGCAACAGAATTTAAGGCACAAAGCAGAACAAGGGATCAGTAGGAATGCAAGCAATTGGGTTAAAGGATTAACATAGCCAACGTTTGATATTTGACATCATTTATTTCTTTGAAGTCGGCAATATCTTGTAAAATGATATTCTATATTTCATTTGATTGAAGTAGAAGATACAGGAAAAAAAGAAATACAGGATTCAATTATTCTGAATCCCCATAGGACTAGGAACTGAAGCTCTTGATATCATTTCTCAATGAAGACAGAGGTTGTGAACACGTTATGGCAGTAATACAGCCACGGCGTCATCCATGCGACAGTCACGGAGAGCCCGGGCCAGCACTGAGGCCTGGGCGAGACTCCCTTCCTGGGCCCTCCAGCTCCTCAGCATGGCATACACCTATAAATTGTTACAGACGCATGATTTAATTGCAATAGATATACAAAGCAACGTGTTTAAGTCTGCATTAACGCCAAGAATTAATGAAACCGTAAAAAAAAATGTCCCGTTTTAAATTTTTCTGATTCAAAAACAATTTTAATATAAGTATAAAATGATTTGTCCATACAGAAAATGGACATTTCTAAGCTTGTGGGTCTCTATTCGTGGATTTTAACGTTTCAAATTCCTCTAACTCAGAGTTTTAACTTTTAAATATCATAAGTAATAGTTAACCTGATCCTCAGGGTCCCTGTGCTGGGATTTGAACTTATTGATTTCCTCCGAATCAAAGTTGAGTTTGTTGGCGAGCCTGTCCCAGTCCCTAGACTTGACTTTGTCTGCCACTCTCTTTAGCGCCCCATCCCCAGGGACCGCCCTCTCTGCAGAACTACGGGGGTCAGGGGTGCCGAACTGAAGAAAAAATCGTACACAGATTGTTTATGGAAAACCACCAAAGCTGGAAGGCAACCGAAGCCGTATTGGCTCAATTTTGAGAGGGTAAAATATTTCTGAACTTTATTTAACGATAGGTATCTCGTTATGATGACAGCATCTTTGGGTGCAGGTGATGTATATTTCCTGCAATGCTTGCTACCTTCATGCCAACGTGAACTACTAAAGACAGTAATTTACGTGACTGATAGTGATACTTTAGTATTATCCAAGCATTATCCAATAGCGGTAATTATGTGTATATAACTTTGTACACAAATTTTCACACTTTTGATAAATTTCAAGCAGTTTCAAGATACGTTACGAAATTACCAATGTAGAGATGAATATCGATAAGATTGATTCGTGCATATTTTTGGTGCTCCACTACAAAACTACTCAGGTGGGAGAAAACATGCTTTTTAAAAGTAATTCATACCGTTCTTGTCATGCAGTCATCTGTAAAAGCGAGTCCAGGGTGTTATATCAAAAAGACGTATATACATTTAAACAATTAGAGCATAATTACGAAACCATAATAAAGTGTACTTCATAAACCAAATATTAAATGTGTGTGATCAAATCTTCTAAATTAGTCAGAAACCTTTTTTTAAATTAGAACAAACAAAAACCCAAATATTATTTTATACAGTCATCTAATTAATATTTATGTTTTAAATATATGTAAGCTCCAATATTACATATGCCACTTTAATAAAACAAAAATAATTAAAAGAATCTATTTTACCTCTGGGAGTTTGCTGTGAAGTTCCTGTCTCATATTTGAGGGCAGAAGTTCAAAGTTCAAGGCACTTTCCAGCGTAGAAGGTGGGAGTTCACGACAGGCCTTCACAAAGCTTGCCTCTGTGATTGTACCTGGAAAATGTAGAATTAAATATTATATAGTTGTTATTGCAACATATAGTTACACGAACCACATAAAACAAATGTTGCACCGGGGCTAATTTTTTTTTTTTCGAAATTGAAACTGCTGCTTTCTGCTTTTGATTTTTTGTTCAATGAAAATTTGAAAAACATTCTCCTATATATTCAGAAGCTCATTCAAAATCAGAAATATTCAATTGATTTAAAGAATTCAGCATCCTACAGTTTTAATAACCACTGCATAGACACAAAGAGAGCGTATACTTAATTATCACGGAAACTGGTCCAGACTCACCTTTGTTCTTGGGGTCCATCATTTTGTATAATGTATTGACGACGCTATCAATATTCTGCTTGATTGAAAAGAAACTAAGCATAAAACAATCATGAACAAAATTGCATAATTCTACTACAGACACTTTCAGAATTCAGATTTATCAAAATTAAAAATGAAATACAGTAAAACACGCTTATAGCGAACACGCTTGTAATGAAAACGCTTATAAATAATGAAGTAATTTTCATTTTCAGTGATTTTTACTACATGGTGTAAACTTGACGAACATAACGAATTACGCTTATAACGAAGCAAAATCGCCCGCTTGTCCCTGACACTTCGTTATAAGCATGTTTTACTGTAAACAGCACTCACCCCCCTGTCCTCTGGTTGGACGTAAACTCTCTTAATTATCTCTCTAAAGATGTCCTTGGGTATATCTTTACCACTATTCAACATTCGGAAAATACCTATAAGAATTTAGACAGTGAAAAGTAATTTTCTTAAAAGGCTACAGATTCGTGTGTAATATTTACCGCTATCGTGGGTTTTGTAGTTGTGTTCTGCATTGTTCGCTGCCTTCATACTCGCATGAACCATTAAAGAAAGCATTTTATACTTAAATTGACTGCATGACATAGGATAAAGTGTATGGACTAACTTTAATCAGACATTGTTGCAAATGATAAAACCTATGGGCTTATTCTAATTAGACTGAATACAAACATTTTTTTTATTTAATATTTCAAAGCTGGTCGATGATACCTTTAAGTTTGTCCTCCAGTTTCGAAGTTTCACACCATTTCAGTCCTCGGAGAAAATTCTCAAATGTTATTGTTTTTGTCTTTGGGTTTACGAACTGCATTATTATCTGCAAATATTTTAAAAACTCGTCTTAAAATTACAATCATTTTAGGATACTTATTGTTTATTTTGAAAACCACAGTTAATCATCATTCTATTTCTTCATTTGATAGAAGCACAAAAAATGGCTTTCACTATTTTGAATATTCTTTAATCATTTTTTTTCTAAAATATTGATATCCGAGATACTCTTGTAATGGCCGTAAAATGTTTCGACAAAGATATTCTTCTCTCGTAGTTAGATACGGAGACCGCGAGTTGACAACCCACCCACCCGTCTAGAGAAGGCGTCCTGGTACACGGAGTGTTTAGACAACTTCTCCTCCGTCAGTTCTCCATTATCCGAGCACCCCAGCTGCTTAAACCTCAACCACAGCCGGTCAACTTCGGCGAGGTTCACTGCAAAAATGTTATTTATGGCAAGCAGATTTTACATTCATGTACTATACAAATATAAAATCCATTTCGTTATCCCCTCCCCCTCCGATTTTATAAATTACTCGATTCAGCTGATGAGCTGTATGAAATGTCCAAATTTGGAGCAAAATCCGAATGCACGTTGGCTCTTACAGCAATGCAATGCACTAATTCATACATATAAAATGTTATTTTACATATGCAATGAAAATATAGCCTCGGACAACCCCCCCCCCCCGACCAAACTTCAAAATCTCCTTCGGACCCCCCCTCCCCGTACAAACAAAAATCTGGATCCTATCAAGTAAATGTACACTCTGTACATGTAATTAAGAACACACCGTACCCTTTTCATGGAATACACTTGAAGACTTACATTCAATCGCTACAGAATGGGCAGATTACGTTCAGTAGCTACAGCGTGGATAATCTTACAATCAGTAGCTATAACAAGGACAGACTTACATTCAGAAGCTACAGCATGGGCAGACTTACATTTAATAGCTACAGCATGGATAGACTTACATTCAGTAGCTACAGCATGGGCAGACTTACATTCAATAGCTATAGCAAGGACAGACTTACATTCATGGACAAACTTACATGCAATAGCTACAGCATGGACAGACTTACATTCAGTAGCTACAGCATGGATAGACCTACATTCAATAGCTACAGCATGGGCAGACTTATATTCATGGACAAACTTACATTCAATAGCTACAGCATGGGCAGACTTACATTCAGTAGCTTCAGCATGGATAGACTTACATTCAGTGGCTACAGCATGGACAGACTTACATTTAGTATAACTACATCATGGATAGACTTACATTCAGTAGCTATAGCAAGGATAGACTTACATTCAGTAGCCACAGCATGGGCAGACTCACATTCATTAGCTTTAGCATGGACAGACTTACATTCAATAGCTATAGCAAGGACAGACTTACATTTATGGACAAACTGACATTCAGTAGCTACAGCTTTGACAGACTTTCATTCAACAGCTATAGCATGGATAGACTTACATTCAGTAGCTTCAGCATGGACAGACTTACATTCAGTATAGTTACAGCATGGATAGACTTACATTCAGTAGCTACAGCATGGAAAGATTTACATTCAGTAGCTTCAGCATGGACAGACTTACATTCAGTAGCTATGGCATGGATAGACTTACATTCAGTAGCTACAGCATGGAAAGATTTACATTCAGTAGCTTCAGCATGGACAGACTTACATTCAGTAGCTATAGCATGGATAGACTTACATTCAGTAGCTACAGCATGGACAGATTTACATTCAGTATACTTACAGCTTGGACAGACTTACATTTAGTAGCTATAGTATGGATAGACGTACATTCAGTAGCTACAGCATGGACAGATTTCATACAGTAGCTGCTTCAGCATGGATAGACTTTCATTCAGTATAACTACAGCATGGATAGACTTACATTCAGTAGCTACGGCATGGACACTGATCCAGTTGGCGCTTTTTGGGTCGGTAAATTTGGTGCATGCTTTGGACTCTGGAACCACTATCTGGCTTGTATACGCGCCCATGTCCCTGTGATTGTCATATGTAGAATTCATTTACATGTAAATGTAACATACGCCATTCGCATTTGAACCAATGTGTTCATTATCTTATTCTCACTAGAAATGATCCCTATCACCTATTATTTAGAAAGATATGTCAATGTAAAAACTGTTGATATTTGACAGTTTGAACGTAATAAGTCAATAAGTAAGAAACGCAAGACCTGCGTAACACAGAATACCTCCCTCCATAGGATGTATTAATAACAGTAACGGCACAAAAAATTATAACATTTCAGTACACATTTATTTATAATTTCCATATATTTTGTTTCTGGACATTAAAAATGACTAAAGACATGAAGTACAGTTAAAGGTCCAGCATGGAGGTTACTTTGTACATATAACCGTTCTTACAGAGAGAGAGAGAGAGAGAGAGAGAGAGAGAGAGAGATGGCACCATCAGAGAGTTTCTTGATTAGTGAGCACACTTACCAGACCCGTTAATGAAACATGCGGGTCCTCTGACAATAACACCTGACTATGCTTACATACACTGTAATACCAGTATTCTATCAGAAGGTCATCAGAAGCCATTCAAATGAGACAAAGACTCATAAATGCACACGAGAGAACACGGTCATTTAAACAAATAAAGACGTCTTTAAATGCAATTTAAAAACATGTTTCAGACCGTTTTATAGCAACATTTTGGATTGCAATTAAGAATTTGTCACCCGAGAGTGGGTATGGGGATTTCTGGGCCATGTGTGTGTCTAGATCTACATCCCAAATACCTGTCAGAAAAAGATTATAATTTTTCCGCTTGGAAAAAATAGATACAAGTAGATCAAGTATTCGTGAAATCATACTAGGTAAGTGCTATGTATTCTTAAATCAGAAAATATAGTAGAGTCGTTTTTCAAAATGAAGGGGATAGATAAAAAAATGTATAAGCTAATAGGCGTTTAAGTTTATTATTCTATACAAGTAGATAAATCTATGGATATTTTTTTTTTCATTAAGTAGGAGCCGCCCCCCCCCCCCCCCCTCTCCGTTGCTTCAGTGTCCGTCCCCGTCATTGGTTTGAACATATTTTATTGTATATATAATATACAAAGGGTTCGAACACAAGTTCTTGCAACTTACTAGGTTCTCACCCAATTACAAGTAATTTGCAATTGTCATAAAACATTGTACATGTATATACACATATATTGAAAAAAATGGTAAAGAACAAAATAGTATACTTATGTAAATCTGCGAGAATTGATTATAAAGTTCTGCACAGCTGTGAAAATTCTAACATTAGTTTTATAATCTAGGTTGTCATTACCCCATAGTAAAGTATGCGAATCTATAGTACCTAAATTTTGTATTTGGAATAGTTCATTAAATAAGGTATTCCTTGCATTAGAAAAAAGTTTGCAAACAAATAAAAAATGATATGCATCTTCTTTCTTTCCACATATGCAATTTGGAAAATCAACAATATTTCTTCTGTGTAAATCATAATTTAGTAAGCAATTGTGTCTTAATTTTGTAAGAATGATGTTAGCTACTCTTTTACCATGAAGAAAATATTTTGGAACTTTTGAATCACTGCTATTATTAGAGATGCTTCTTTGAAACTGGCGGATGGATGTTGATTTTTTTATATCCGAATTTAGTGAGTTCCATTTGCCTATAGCATCTGGAATAAATGATTTTTTATATGTATCATACTTAACTCTAGGAGGTATATAATTGTCTTCATAACGAGTATTGTAGCGAGAATTATCTTTCCTATAAATGTTAGCAATATCACTAAGATATTGTGGTACAAGATTGTAATGAATTTTGTACATAATCGTCAGTTTAGCTATTTCCCTTCTTTTAGATAGAGAGTCCCAACCCGTTTCGAAATACAATGATTCCCTTGAGGCCAAAATTGGAAGTCCTGTGACAATTCTTGCAGCGTGTAGCTGTACTTTCTCTAACTTTTCAATTTCTGCGGAAGAACAACCATCCCATACAACAGAAGCATATTCTAATATTGGCCTTACAAAAGTTATATATAATTTTGATAGTTTGTCTCTGCCTAAAGTAAATTTAAGTTTCTTAAGTAGTCCTAATTTTTTACAAGCGATGTTCACTATATCATTGATGTACACAGACCACTTCAAATCATCAGAGAGCGTTAGGCCTAAATGTTTATGACAAGAAACAATATCTAATTGACAATCTTGAAAAAACAGTTCTAGGGTTACATTACGTTTTGATTTGCTAAAAAAATACAACTTTGGTTTTATTAGGATTAAATTTAAGTAACCATTCATTGGACCATTTTTCTAATATTCTAAGGTCATGATTTAACACATTTTGTACATTTCTTAAGTTTTTATCCGCATACTGGATTGAATTATCATCTGCGTATAATCTACAAAAGGACAACATATTTTGTGCAACATCATTGACATAAATTAAAAACAAAAGGGGCCCAAGTATAGATCCTTGTGGCACTCCAGCATTAACACTTAAGCTGGATGATAATCCATCTTTATACATCACTTTTTGAGATCTGTTACACAAATAGCTGCTAAACCATTGAAAAAGATTGCCACAAATACCGTAAGTTTGTAATTTAAAAAGAAGCCCTTCATGCCAAACTCTGTCAAAGGCTTTTGATAGATCACAAAAAACAATGCAACATGATTTACCCTCATTAACAATTAATTGACTGGTTCCAGATTTATGGACTATAAATGGCCGTCAGATTCGTGTTGTACTGCATTTGCTTTGTAATGACTCAAAACTGACCCATGTATATTGTAATTTCCAACAACAGCATTAATATGTATCTAAAATCTTGGATTATAAAGAAAAATTAGCATCGTTTTTGAAGGGGGGGGCCAGACTCATCCAAAAAATCTTGACGAGCAAAAAAAAAAAAAAAACTATGAAATTTGTAATTTCCGAAAATTGTCAAAAACCTAATTCGTGGGGGGGGGGGGGGGGGCTTATAAAAAAAAAATGGAAAATTTGAAATTTCCAAAAATCTTCAAAAACCTATTCCGTGCGTGGGGGGCGGGGGGGGGGGGGGGGGCTAGCGTAGTATATAACTTCAATTTCACTCCTAATTTCCTTATTTTCATATCAATTTTTTACATACTCCAAAAAAAGTTGGGGGGGGGGAGGCAACTCCATGATAATTCAATTTTTCATATGTTAATTTTTTGAAAATTTGTTGCGGCGAGAAAAAGTGGGGGGGGGGGGGGGCTGCCCCCCCCCCCCCCGATGCTACGTTCTTGTACTTGCGAATTTGAAAAACCGAGAAATGATGCTGAATAGTACATGTATGAGTTCCGTCCAAAGATCCTGTGGTGCTGCAATATATAGCGCAAGCACAATTTACGACACAGGCACGTAGCATCGTTTTTTTCAGTGAGAGTGGAGGGGGGGGGGCTCGTTTCTAAATGTAAATTGAATTCTCTTTTATTGGTAATCATTATTTTTGAATCAGTGTACCATTATTTTTGAATCAGTGTATCTCCTGTTATAAATTTAAATGCGTGCAATTTAAGCATCACGGACAGGGCATCAGAAAAAGACACTTCTTAGAGGTTCTTAAAGCAGTACAGTGCCAGTTATCTAAAGAAAATAGAATTCTTTATCATGTGTTTTCGTACCACAACTGGATTCAATGCTTCAGGTATTAGGTTCTGGTGATAAAATTACAAATGTCACTAAAAAGTAATGAACTCATCGGCGACATTTAGATTAATACCATTGTAAAATTTGGTCATCATTTTTCAGAAAGTGACAATTAGTAATTAATAATTTTACATTTTATCCAGATGCAGAGGGGCATGTTTAATACAAAACGTTTGTAATCCGTTTTTTTTTCTCCATAAACTAAGTTCAAAAATTATATTGACACCGTTTGGTCTAATACCACGTGTTTGTATTGACACAATTAAACGTCCTTTCCTTTCCGATCAGTAGAGTACAGTTCATTAGTTCACTGCACACATGTACCTCTTAGATATCAACGATCAATGATTAGTTTACTGTACAGGCACGTAGCATCGTTTTTTAAGTGTGTGGGGGAGGGGGGTAGAAAATTCTAATCCGTGTTGGTGGGGGCTGGGGGGAGGGAGGTAGTAGCGTAGTATATAACTATAACTTCAATTTCACTCTTAATTTTCTTATTTTCATCTCAATTTTTTATATGTAAATTTAAGAAAAATAGTTGCTGCGAGAAAAAGTGGGGTTCCAGTCCTCCCTGTCCTCCGTGCTATGTGCTCCCTGTAATCTTTGAAACAAGCACATACTGACTGGTGGGATATGTCTTCTTCTTATATTCATAAAATTATGGGAAAAATAATACAAACCAACTGATCCCTCCCTTTCCTGAGAAAACACAAATCAGATCATGATAACAATGATAAGTGTACTGCAATTCCTGGAGCAGGCACGTACCAACGGGGGGGGGGGGGGGGGGGGAGAGGGGGTGGAATCAGTATTTCTTCTTCATATATTCATAAAATTATGGAAAACATGATATAAGCCAAATGATCCCTCCCTTTTTTGTGACAACAGACATGGAGAAAATGTTATGTATGTTTTTCAAGCGGAGTACCATTTAAAAGGAAAAGAATACCTTTACGCCTAGGAAAGCACGCATTTTTTCTCTATGATAATATATATGTTAGAGTATGAACTAGATTTTGTCAAAATATATTTTTATCCTAGATTTTGGTCTTGATTTGAATCAAAACAAATACTTGACCCAATTTCTGTCCCATCTGAACCGGGCATGTACACAGATATGGAGACTCTGATGATGATAGCAAGTGGGCTGACTGTAAGTGACAGGTTCATCTCTGTCTCACAGCTTCACGGGGGTTTATCTTTACAGCTAGTGATAGAGATATGATATGAATATTCTCTCTACTTTGTCTTTAACACACCCTGAAGTATGAAATCTTCTATCGCTGGTAAAGAATTAAGGTGGTATGCATGTATACAGTAAAACTCCTTTAGAACAAAAATGGATGCAGCAAAATCTTCGATATTGTGAAGTATTGTGGAGTCCCCAGAAAAATTCTAAACATATTCGTGCCAAATTCTATGATTATAACCAAAACGGATAAATAACGAATTTAGAGATATATGGAATTGATTTTGGATCATGCCAAAGTGAAAAATAACAAATTTTAAAACTTTAATAACAAATTTCTTTATAGCTTAAAAAGCAAGCAATATCAATTGACATATCAATAGTTTGAATGAATTTATTTTCACATGATTTGTTCCATTTACATTCCAATTATGGGTTTCAAAAGAGCGTATTTTCATTTTATAAATTTTAGTGTGGTGCAAGAAAACATGTATATATAGCAAATTTGCTATTATAATACTTATTATTAAAAATTCTTTAAACAGCCATAATGAATTACAGATACAGCAAAATAAATCCACTGGTCTCTCCGACTTCGCTATATAACCAAGTGTTACTGTACTGACCAAAATCATGCAAATAAAATTTATGTACCGGTATACAAAATATGCTATACAATGTTACAATATAGTATTGATAAGAATAAAAATACATTAAAGATAAATAAATGAAATGAATACGTCTGAGTAATATGTTTTTGATTTTATTTTCAAATAATAAAGTACCTATTCAAGAAAATAGAGTAAAAAATATAATATGTGGGCGGAATGTTTTAGGAGACAGAAGTACTCCTGAATAAAGTGAAGAACACAGATCAGAAAGTCCGGAACACTGCAGTTACTATGACAACAGGGCTGCTGCGTCATCCATGCGACATTCACGGAGAGCCTGGGCCAGCACCGAGGACTGGGCTAAACTTCCCTCACGACTCTTCCATCTCTTCAACATGGTATACACCTGAAAATGGTATGTGCTTGTCTTTTTATTGATAATACAATCATGGGTTGGAAAAATGAGTGTTTATAATTAGGTAAATTTCTAAATGAAAAAGTATTTTTAAAAATATGAAAAAACACTGAGATTATAGGAAACTATGGTGGGCAACTCAACATTGATATCACTCACTTTCAAACATGAAACATAAAATGATACATGGAAACAATTAGACCCATTTATATTTGTTACAATTAAGGAGAATATTGGACCATTTGACCTCATATAAGTTAAGTAAAATATATATTCATAGCCATGCCATTGTAAACCAACAGTATTAATCTAACAACTTCCTGAAAGAATAAATTAGAACCTAATCAATGTCTAGTTGCATGCATAGCTACCATTAGTAGCCGTTTATTCAATCTAATCTTTCACCTGTGTGGAAACAGATATGTGGTGCTTCAAAAATCCCAATTACTATTGGAGAGAGAGAGAGAGAGAGAGAGAGAGAGAGAGAGAGAGAGAGAGAGAGAATATTTCATTTTGTGGCAGTAACCTGAAAACTTGGACTCTGGAACAAGACATATTAATACATCAATTTTTTCATGGGATATATGGTATATAAAGTGTTCAAATAACATTCATCATTTCTATTCTAGTGAAGGTACATGTACTCACATTTAGGGGGAAATTAACTGTGTAATTTGTTCCATATAATAATTAATTCAGCATAATTATGGAACAGCCTAGTTACCCTTTTTTACTGAAGTATTCAAACTGAATTTATCTATTTTTTGTAATAAAGCTAAATTTTGTAAATGAATGATACTGATATTTAGAAAATAAAAAAAAAAGAATAAATCAAAAAAGTTACCAAGAAGCAACATCTTAATCATACACTTTAAAAGCAATAGAGAACCCAGAACTTCATGTGATTTCTGACCTGTGAGCGCTTGTCATTGTTCTGGGATTTGAACTCTTCAATGTCCTCAAACTCAAAGTCCAACTTGTTGGCGAGTCTGGCCCAGTCCTTGGTGTAGACCTTGACGGCAATCTTCTGCAGTGTCTTGTCGTCCGGGATCGCACCCCCTGCGACTGACCCCCCTACATTACTCCTGGGGGCAGGGGTGGGGCCAGTGCTGCTGAACTGTTTGTACAAAAAGGTTGAAAAGTTAAAAGAAACCCTCTCAGTGGAAAATCTTTGCCATCCCCCCTTCTTGAAAAAAAACCATAACAAAGATTATCATTTATTTAATATGTACCGCATATTTCTCCTTACTGATCTGTGTTTATAAAAATATAAACAAAAACATAGTAATGTGTGTATATTAAAGATAACTTTCAACCTTTCAACATGCGATTATGAGAAAATAAAAGTTTTTGCTGTAAAGAAAACTAATATTTGTCTGCGCAGATCTAGACAATTTTTCCGGGGGTGGGGGAGAGAGGGGGGTGTCAGAATGTTATTTAAGTTTGTCGGGGGGGGGGATGGGGGGGGTGTCTTTTTATAATGTAATTCGAAGAAATTCAAATTTTGCAAGGGGGGCTTTTTATAATGTAATTCGAAGAAATTCAAATTTTGCAAGGGGGGGGGGGGGGGGGGGTTCTGGACCCCCCTGACCCCCCCCCCCCCCCCCCCTTCTAGATCTGCGCATGGCTTGAAAAATGAAGTTGTGATATAAAATCAAAAAATGTAGTACTGTACATGTACTTGTTTGCCTGTGATTTAGTGATTAAGTGATGAATATGTACTTATATAATGCAGGTACAGGTGAAATCAATAGTTCACAGGTGTAACATCTGTTCAGCTGCCATAAATAATAGGATCTTTTTTATCATTTCACAAGATGTGTCTTTCTGTAAAATTTGTCATATATGATAATACCTATTAAACTGATAAACTGTTGACATTTCTCACAGATATATAAAAATAAGGCTTAAATACAAGATTTTTAAATTAAACTTTATCAAAGAAGTGAAATATTAAAAATGCAATTGTTCAGTTATATGAGTGAAGTGATAAAAAAAATAGTGTATCAATTAAACTGGAAAACTACCAATCCATCAAAGCCATTTTGGGTTTTTCTGCCTGTAGCCATCTGTAAGAGGTCATTAAGTTAGAAATATATCTGTAAACATGTGTGATATTTTGATAAGAAATGCAAGGTAGCCAGGGATGAAAATCTGATATGCTTGCAGCTGATCATTGAGTGAAACTTGATTGATATCACTCACCCAGGCGTAACACATCAAGTCGGACATCTATCTGTCATCCTTATGTGATAACAATTTAAAAGTTTATGTAAAAGAAAGCTTATTGTATCACACAAAATCTTATTCATTGTAATGATAAATAAACTTTGTTACATGAATATGGTATATACCTCACCATTAACTATAACGTAGAGAATGATACATACCCTTTTCCATATTACAGCCTGTATCAGCCCGGGACTCCAATATTAGTCTGAGGGCCGAAGGCCTGAGGGATGATATTGGAGTGGGCTGATACAGGCTGTGATATGGAAAAAGGGTATCTATTATTATATTTATTACATACTTAGTAATAAAATTAAAAAAAAAAAACATCAACTTGAACAAATTGATTTTCAATTTCATGTGAAAGTAGTCTGTTCATACATGTATATTAAATACAAATATGAGATCTAATTGTTTTAACAAACATGTAGCTGCAGAACTGAAATTTCCTCAGGTTTTAAAAGTTAACTGCTCCAAAACAGTTGCTAGCATTTGAAGTTTTTAACTGTAACTTAAAAATGTTGACTGTAACAAATGTTTTATTTTTTGTCTGTAAACATGCTCAAATGCCAACATTTCATTTCAATGTCAAAAAAGGCAGACGAGTTCTGCAAGGGGTGTGATACGGATCCGTATCAGCCCTAGGGCTGCCTGATAACCTGTATCAGCCCCGCGGAGGCCGATACGAGTTGTGTGATGTCATCTGTATCAGATATGCCAAAAACCTGTATTTATTACTAGTAATAAATGTACATAATTTTCAACTAGTTCTACATTTGACTGCTTATCGCTACATATATAAATATTTTGGTACACCTCACAATATTATTACCTCAGGAAGCTTGTTGTGAAGTTCTTGCCTCATATGTGAGGGCAGGAGTTCAAAGTTCAAGGCCTCCTCCAACAGAGGTTGAGGAAGTTTGAGGCAGCCATTTAAAAAATTCTCCTCATTGACTGTACCTGACAGATAGAATTAAACGAAAAAAAAAATAGCCATGATATATGAATAAAATTAGACCAAAACTATATTTGCTGTTTAATGAAGATGGCAGATAATTTTATAATCTCTAATAACCAGAGAGTCAACCTGTTCTAAAGCAGACAAATATTTTTGTAATTTTCTTTATCAAAATGACAAAAGCCTTTTTACAGCAATAATTGAATACTTGGTATTAATAATCCACTGTCTATAAATGATGAAAGGTGGAATATATATAGGGAATAAATGAAATTCAGCCTCATTAGAATAAAGCTGTCCCTACCTGTGTTATTGGGGTCCATGAACTGATAAAGTGTGTTCACCACTCTGTCAATATTCTGTTGGTTGAAGAAAATCAAAGTGTCTTAAATTTTATCTTAAAACTTGGTTACAACAAGTTTACTTCATTACATTTGTAATGTCTGAATAGAGAATTTGGAATACCGGTACTTGATTTCACAATGCTCATATATTTTTCTGAAAGACCTCCAAGTGTGCTTATTGAAGTTTTTAATATTTGTAACCAGCATATATTGTAAAGTTGAACTTAAGAAGAATAGAATAATTGGATGTTAATATATGTGATGATCAATTTAAAACAAATTTAACAAATTTTGCTTTCTAAGCATTTTTTTATTATGTTCAATACATAAATTGTTTGCTAAATCAAATTTTAATAAAGTACTCTTTTTTTTTTAAACATAAGAATCACAAGTCCTTACTCCTTTGTCCTCTGGTTGAATATAAACTCTCTCAATAATCTTCCTAAAAATATCCTTGGGTAAATTGTTACCATTGTTCAACATTCGAAAAATACCTAGAAAATGCAAAAATGAATGGCATATATGTTGCATGTATAGTTAAATGTAATTTGTGCCGCAAGAAAAGAATAATTGGGGTCTTTGACCCCTTATTGAAGATATGTTCAAGTTTCAAACCTCTAAGCTTGTCCTCTGTGTTTGAAGTTTCACACCATTTTAGTCCACGGAGAAAATTCTCAAATGATATTGTTTTTGTCCTTGGATTTATGAATTTCTTCATTATCTACCATAAATCAAGATATTAATTTGATTAAGCATTAGAGACTTACCACAGCTAGCATTTGGAAAAAAAACCATACTGAAATCTAATTCATATTTAGATAACAAATTAGAAAGGTTTGGTTATAAATGATCTTACATTTCGTGAGAAGGCATCCTGATATACTGGGTGCTGAGCAAAAGCCTCATCAGATAATTCCCCTTTATCGGAGCATCCTAACTGCTTAAATCTTAGCCACAGTCTTTCTACTTCAGCAATACTCACTGGAAAAAAAAAGTGAAGTGTAAAACTGACAACTCTTTATTTAGAGTCCAACAATTGCATGATAAAAATTAGAAAAATAGCAGAGAATATTAGTGTAGAAAGTAAACTGTGATTACCTTATAAGAATAAGAATGGGGACTAAGAGACAAAATTTGTAGGATTTTCATTAATGACATGTATCATTGTAACAGGATGGGAGATGGAAAAATAATGACAGACCAGCCCGGTTTCAATACCAGTGCCAGATAGCTCAGTAAATCAAGCACCTGACTAGAGATTCAGGGGCCTGTGTTCGAATCCTGGTCTGTTGCGTCATTGTTTCTCCCATCCTGTTACATTTTTTGCTGTGCCTGCCCCTGGAACTTACAGGTTAAATCCTGCCAGGGAAAATCTCTGAGGGCAAAGATGATTTAAGGGGGTTAATTGTAGCAGTGAGACTGGTTCAAATACCAGTGCCATTGCCCAAATACTGTAAAACTGGTTATTTAGATGTGGGGAAAATTTACACAAGTTATGCAATTAGTTTAAAACAGCTTTAAAAAAAAACCTGTGTGTATGGTACATAAAATAATTAAATTCAAATTTTAGAGTGGTAAATAACAGAACTGCCTATTTAATACCCAAGCGTATTGTTAGACTACAGAAAACGTGTACTTAAGGATGACGTTTACTCAGAATGAAAAAAAATTCCACTGATGATAATGAAACCCCATCTATTGTATGTTATAGACCTTTGATTGTAGTGTTATTTTTCACTTTCAAAAAAGTAGGTCAATGACCTACTTTTTGAGTAAATAGCCATTGAATATTTTTTGAAAAATCAAGAAAAAACCCATAAGATTTTACACTACAATTGAAATTTTCTTAATTTTAAATATATTTCAAATAATTAAACACTTTAAAAAATGTAATACATTTTATGAATGACATTGGCACTAAATAGGTACAAAACATTAAGATTTCAGCTACAATTCGCAAAAATATTCCAGTCCGAATTTCCTCTATCAGTTTTCAAATTCCTTCCCATTTTTGATCTAAGTTTACAAAAAATTGAATGATGATAATACAAAAACATTTATAGCATTGAACTACTTATATTGACCTGATTCTGTTGGCATAAAATTTATATGAGGTCAATGATCAAAATTTTGAGATATGGTGTCTTTTATCGTTTTTAAGCATTTTTTAATATTTTCGCAATTCGTGCCATACAATTATTTTAATGAATAAGTGAGGTAAAACCACCAGAAAATATGAAAAATTATATAGACTAAAATATAAAATCTTAACTTTCAATATTAGAGTACTGCCAAAAATGTTTTAGCGGAAAACAAAATCTGCAAAATTCAGTCCGAATTTCCTCTGTCTGGCTAAAAGTCTATTTTTGTTGGAGCCTAATTCCGTAATAAAGTAAAAATATCAAATGTTTTGTCAATAATAATTCATTTTATTCATACAATTTTTGTTTTGAACAAATTTTACTCATTACATTGAACTTTATAACCATCCGAATTTGAGAACTCAAACCCTGAGTAAACAACACCCTTAACCAACATTATAAATAAGCACTTTTACAGTTAGCTCACTTTGTAGAGCACTTTGCTAGAGACTCAAGGGGCCTGGGTTCGAATCCCAGTCTGGTCCTTTATCATATCTCCAATCTCATTACAAGCATAATTATTAAGAAAAAAGTATCTTTCAGCTAATCACCCAAGAATTCTTTATTTTCATTTAGACATTTTCAACTACTATGAAAAAATAATACAGTAGTACCAAAATATATAATTACATCATGTTAATTAAAGTATTAACTTACATTCAGTAGCTACAGCGTGTATTGTAATCCAGTTTGGTTTTTTGGGATCTGTATGTTTAGTGCATGCTTTTGTTTCTGGGACTATTATCTGGCTAGTAAATGCACCCATATTTTAAGTGATGGTATTCTGAAAATACAAAATAGATTCTAAATACAATGTAGTGGGAGGTACAGATTGAATCAGTTAAAACAAATTAGGCCTATTATTTTTGATTGCAAAGTTAAGAAAAGTGGATTTTTAAAAAATCAAAAATTAATGACAGAAAGCGTGAATGATCTATCTCTCTCTCTCTCTGTTTACATGTTGATACGGCATACCGGAATGGAAAGAAAGTCTATAGAACTAAAGTCGAAAGAGAACTGCAAGTTCCGAAATTTTTTGTTTTGTTTTGTTTTTTAAGTGAATTTTGGATTTTTTTAAACATTTAATTAAATTTAACAATGATATGTTTAACTCAGTTTAAAGATTGGTATTAACTATATTGTTTTGTCCCAGGATGTATAGGCTAGAAATTTATTTCGACAGGCGATAAACATTGTTACGCTCTGATTGGCAAGGAACGACAACTGTCACGGTGAAAAGTTGTCTTGGTCTGGCTGAAGACGAATGAGAGATCAATCCATGTAAGGCAAGTTTTTATTCATATTTTATGAATGAGAAATGTTAAGGTTTAAAGAATGTTTGCTAGGCATGTAAAACTTAACAGTATCTGTGTTGTGATATTGCCGTCGTAACGTGGAAATGTGTGAACGTGACAGAGAAGAATGAAATTATGGCGTCGACCATGTCTGTCAAAATTACGACTGAATGAAAACTGCATTGATATAGCGAAGATGGAAAGTTAGATGTTGTTTTTTACGATATAACTCGGGTTTAAAATTGATTTACACCTGACTAAGGGGTGTATTAGTAAACATTCTATAAATTTCCATGTTTATAGTAAACATAGATACGTCACGTGTCTGATAAAACGTGACATTTGGTCTGTGCCAGAATTTCTTTTAAAATTGCGTTTTGATATAATTGGCCTGTGATCAAGTATGGTGATAAAGGATTCACGGATTCTCAAATCACTAATTGTAAGATAGACCCCGAAGAAAGATGTTTAACCCCCCCCCCCCCTTTTGCAATCCAATTCTATCACAAAGTAGTACATAGCTATAGGTAAAATGTATCCAGAAATATCTAATTGACATTGATTTCGTGAAACAAAGCTATGGACAAATCTGCGTATTTCAAGACCAAGGGGAATGACTTTTTTCCCACTGGAAGCTAGGAGAGTGACCTTTGCTTTAATACTTAAACAAACATAAACATTCCATGGTCAGGATGTTTTTCAGGATCTATGTCACAGCTGACATAGACTTAGACAGATAAACTCTTATCTGTTGTATACCTGTGTTTCAATACACAACTGCGTATATTCCTAGCCTATTTAAATTGAATAGCCCGTTTGCCGCCCATGCATTTATAGGACAGATTTTCATTGACGGCTAGTGTCTGTAATAACATATCCATTTATATTTCTGTGTTGCTGCAGATAAAGATGGAACAACAAAGAGTCCAGCTGGAAAATTCCCTGAAGGAAATAAACGAAGTGAAAAGGAAGCTTCAACAAAATGTCTCCGAGGTGAGTAATCATAACATCAGATCAGGAAACAATTAAATAGATACAGATTATGAAATTTGATTACTTTTTACTTTGATTTTAAAAAATAAACAGTCACTTTTTAATTGTACAATTTTAACTGCAAATAATAAAAAAGGTATTTTTTTTTCCATTTACAAATGAATACTACAGTTATTTGTAAGTTGACTAATTGAATGATAAGTTGTTTTACAGAGAAATTAAAAGAGGAAAGTTTTATTTTGTAATGATTATAATTTTTTTCTCACAAACAAAAAAATCTAGAAGAATTGTGGGAGTCAGTTAACTGAATAGCACTGGGTAAATTTATGAACTTCCTTATTTTTGAAGGGGGGCCTTGTGGTATATGTATATACATGTACCATTATATATATGCTGTATTAAATTTAAAAAAAAATTCCCTGAAACTACAAATCAAAATTACTGGCACATTTTCTTACAGACCAGAGTGTTCAGTTATACTGGTACATGTATTGTCACAAATTATAATTGTCATAAATTGTTACTGTTAATAGTACACTACAGATATTACCTTTTGAATGCACAGGTAAAGTTACAAGTTCAGACTGCAGTGAGCCGCAATCTTGAGGCGTTGAGGAACCGCGAGGTTTGGCTTCTGAACCAGGTGGAGCTTTTACAGAGCGCAAAGGACGAGGTCCTCAGTCGCCAACAGGGAAAGCTTCATAAACTTCTTGGATTCATACAGACCCAGAAAGGGGGAACAACTCTGACAAGGTAAGGAGAGAAATGGGTGTGTTTAGTGTACTGCAGAATCATAAGAATGTGTGGTGGCTCAATTTATTTGTTGATTTTATGGTTTTCCTTTTTCCTTGAATTAACAATCCCAACAAAATATTAAACATAGTCTTTGCAATAACATCCCCAGGAACCTTTTGAAAATTGAAAATCTACAAAACATTGAGAGTTTTTTCACATTATAGGCCTCCTGTATGTACACATGTTGCTACATATTTTTAAAATGTAGAGATTTTGAAATATGGTACACAAATTATTCTGTTGCAAAATTTGGAATTATAATCAAAACTTTTCTAGCTCTTTTCCCCTTAGAGGTTTCTATCCTTTAACCCTTAATGACGCGTTTTGACGACCCTGGCCATATCCTTAATGACGACTTTTGACGCACCCTATATACAGCTCTTAATTAGACCCCTCAACACCTGTTGTTTATTATAAACATTGACTGGTATACACCTGGCCATGTATACGGATGGTTGTTCACTCATTCTAAATAAAGATATCACGTGATTTACCTGTGTATGGTGGCGTGATGCATTACTACAATAAACAAAGATGGCGGACTACGATGCGGACATCGCACATGTTTTCACTTTTTGTTTATAATCAAGTTTAGGGGCAGAATTTTCTAGATTTGTTGGTAATGAGATTGAATGATGAAAGCCAGATGTCAAATTCATGCAAAATTTTGTGGAAAAATCTGTTTAGTTACAAAAAACGGAACACAAGGTGTGCATTACCTGCAACCCCTAAATACACGAATATACCAGTAAATTTGTATTTTTTCAAAAAGTCAACACACTTATTTTGTTAAGCTAGATTTATCAAATTCTCTTACACCATTTATTGAAAAAAATTCGTAAATATAAGTCTGAAAACGATAGACATCAATTGAAAAGTCAGCCACAGGTACATTTAATTATTTACTATCAAAAAACGAATTCCATGATGATAATGGAATCTTTCTATAAAAATTATTAAATAATTATTTGTAATACATATAGTTTTAAATATGTTTATCAAGTATCTGTTGTGAAATTATTCTTAATAAAGCTTTAATGTAGAACACTCAGTTTTATTTTCATATACCTGTTAGCACCTGTATTGCTTTATTAGTGACTTAAATAATTTTTTTTTCAATGAATATTAAAACTTTAATTTATTACAAATCCATTGATATATAATTTTCTATGTGTTTGATTTGCTAAGACCTGTAATAAGTCTATTCAAAAACACACACCAGCTGTTTTCAGTTCATCTGAAAACAGTCTAAGGGTAGCCCAGGGTAGAGTGTTAAGGATATGGCCTATGCGTCAAAAGGTGGCATTAAGGGGTAAAGAGCTAGTCTTATTTTGAATTGATGCACCAATAGCAACCAAAAAATCTACATTTAAATAATTTTCTTTAATAACTGGAGAAAGTTTTACCAAGTTAAGAAATTAAAAAGAAAGAAATATATCTACCTGTATATAGAATTATGATGATATTCAACATTATATAAAGTGAAGCAATGAAGACATTCTTTTATAGAAAGAAAAAAACAATCAATCTTTAGAAATTCAATTTTATTTAGAATTGACCCAAGTGACTTAAAGCCCGAAGAGTCTGCCTACCTGAACTTCCGATGTGACGCTAGCTCACTGCGTGAGAGCATCAACAGCTTCGGTAAGATCGAGGCCAGTGGACTTCCTCACGCTGTGTTTGTCCAGGCCGGGAATCCCTCCACCAGTCTGCCGAAGCATGTAGAGGAGTATGAGGACGCTGAACAAGATGTCCTGTATAAGACCCTGCAGGAGATCCAGCAGGCCAAGACGTCTAGCTCTTGTGTAAGTATGATAGAACGTGGAAAGAAGGCTGGGTATCAGTGTTAGGCACATGTATGATGGGAGGGATGAAGAATTGGAAGGTACCCTTTTAGATTTTGGTTAACGAGGCCGAGTACAGAACGAGTACGCACGCTTTCGCGCAGCGTTTCATTGGTATTGTGACGTCATATTTTTGCTTTGTTGACGCCATGGCGTAATAGTTTCAACTGCAGATATTCTGCAAAATTTGTTGAAATTAGCTCGATTGATGCGTAAAATTGATATTATATTGTGGAATAGACATAAATGTCTCGAAGTATAAGCTATATTTGGGCTCGGTTTGAATACGTGAAGGGGGTTCAGCAAGGTTAGCCCTCTGTCACGTTTTCTTTATCCGCCTAAATATAGCTTAATTTCTATATTTCAAGACAGTAACCATGTATTTTATATTAATAACCCTTAATATGCGATGTTATATTTATTTATTACTGAAATGTGTCTGAATGTTTTAATAATACCTTAAAGATTACCATTTCCGTCTTTGTCAAATCAAAAAATAGCCATTATCTGGCAAACTGGGAAATTAGGCATGCAAAAAATAACTTTGATAAGACCCCTGGATCAAACCAGGAGGTAAAAGGGTTTTTTTATTTGGCCATTTGATGTCTTTAAGCAATAACTTTAATATGTAGAACAGAAAAAGAAATCCCTAGGGCAGAAGTTTTAAAAAAATGTAAAAAACGTGCAAAATTGATACATTTCAGGCAAAATCCCATAGGGTCCCATGTTAAAGATAAACAAACTTTGAGATGACCCCTTGAACAAACGGTGTGGTAAATGTCTGATTTTTTTTCCTTAAAACAATAATTATATCAGTAGAAATTTATGTAAAAAATTTCATTAAAAAATCTAGGGCAGAAAAAATTAGACCTGGCCTCGTTAAGTGCAGTGAAAGGGAAAGGGAACCTCAAGCTTTTGCTAGGGGGGATACTTCCAGGTCTTGACGTAAGCTTATTGGGTTGTTGCAATGACCTTCAACTTATGTGGTTGAGACAACCCAAATATGCTGTTGAAGACATTTGGAATGGAGGATACCCTGCATATATTCTGTACCACTGAAAGGGGGAAAATACCATGCAGTTTTTGATCAGTGTAACAGGGTTGCAAATAACATTTTCAAACCCAGGGGCCATGTGGGCTCCCAACTTTTCAAGTTATAGAAGCCCACAAAAATTTATAGGGGCCCACTCCACTGATATTCACAATGAAGTTAGTTTATAATATTAAAATATATACATGTAGAATAAAAATTGTAAAGTGATATTATTAATTTGAATTAGATCCAATTTATTTAATTTAATTCTCTTTGTATTCATACATTTTATAGATGAGATGTTTTGTAATTGTTAGCTTAATGACAAATAAAATTAGTCTCTGTATTTCTGTGTATTTTTGAGGTATTAGTCCAACCCTTTGATCCAGTTACAACCGTTATATAAAAAATCTTATTTTTAAAAAGATAACTGCAAAAAAGCGGTGTTATGTTTATTTTAGCATTAATTTGACCAAATTATTAACTAAATACAAATTACCAACTAATAGTAATATCAACACTACAAGTAATAAACATCGGTTGAACAGTATGTGGTTGCATCACCCGTATTTATAACCCCGAAAGATAAGACAATCTCGAGTTATTAATTACAACAGGTGTTAACTGAAGCTGTGAAAACTTCTTCAGAATTAGTTAATTATCATTTGATTGCCTTTGGGGTTAATTCAAACGATTGTAAACTCATAACATAGGGCAACTTTAACTTCTCTTATGGAGGAAATTCCAACGAAGTTGCCGATCAAAAAGTGACTATTTAATTTAAGTTGGTCCTTGATTGCCCCAAAAATTTATACTCGCCATGTGGGCAACTAAATCGTTAAGAAATAGTCGCCCACAGTAAAAATTACTCGCATTTGCGAGTGGGCGAGTGGTTATTTGCAACCCTGTGTAATGAGGATGCTAAAGGAAAGCATAATGAATTTCAGTCAGTGATTATTTATTTTGCATGACATGGTCAAGTTTGATTATTACTTGAACTTGAGGCTGTGAGAGATATATTTTATCAGTGTGTTTAACCATTTCATGGTTTGTTTTTTTAGATTGATGTCAGAATCCCAAAGCTCTCCCCTCGAGCTTATGACTGGCTGGCCAAACCCTCCACCATTTCAATGATATCCGTTTCAGAACCCAAGTTCACCATGCCTAAACTGAGCAACAAGAAAGATGATTGGCTGTACCAGTCTGCCGGAAACAACAGCTCGAGTTCCTTATGCTCCACCACAAACAGCGTCTCCTCCATCATGTCGGGTCATGTCTCATCCTTGACCTCAAGTCACAGTGTTCCGTCCTTGACCTCGGTCGGGACATTCTCCAGTACCCAGAGTTGGCTGAAGCAGATCAAGCAGGACCAGGAGGATGAGGATGACTTTGAGATAGTGGAGACAGGCGGATCTAGCGGTGAGTGGGCAACGAAGGCCACAAAATGATTGTTGAGAATCTTGGCAGATGGATTTATTTTAGTACAAAATATCCATAAATACTACATATCCATCAAATATCTTTTTCTGCTATATGCTTAACTCTTTCAAAACTTGAAACTACAATAAAATATATTACTGTAAATACAACGCCATATTTATCCAATTAAGATATAGTATTGTGATATTTTATGAGATTTTGTCTTTACACCATGCATAATAAAATCATATAGGGTACCTGTAAATCATATAAAGAGAACTTGCAAAGCTTAAAAAATGCATTTATATATGTACATACCAGTTCCAATGCAGAAAAGAAAATAAGTAGTACATGAGTGAATAGTTTACCACATTGTGAACAAAATCGTGTAGAAATTTCCATACTTCTGCTGCTCTTTATAGGAACTCCAGAGACAGACATGGATTTCCACCACGATTTTGTCATTTCCCCCTCCCACTCAGCCCCCAATCTGCTCCAGTGGACATACAAACCATCCTCCACGGTTTGGCTCAAGTCCAGGCCCTCGGTGGGCCCCACTGATTGCAAGTCACATGACGTTTTCCAGCACTACTTTGCCACAGTGTCTCAGGATTCCAAGCACTGGTTAGCCAAGAAGGTCAGTGCTTGCTAATAATGTTTTTTGACATTCCATATCAGTATAAGCTTATAATTTTTTTGGGGGGGGGGCAGGGAAATGTTTGTTTGAGTTTTTTTGCCAGCCCATAAAGAAGTTTATTTTCTGTCCTCCTCTCTTGAAGGAAGTGTTCAAGTAATTTGAATTAACATTTACTGGAGAGCAAACTTACCATGTTTTTAATTTTCTGACAATGACTGTCATATCTTACTATTAAAAAGCTCAGAGGAATCAAACAAGTTATTCGATTGGGCAAGGAAAGTGTATGTCTTATGATCATTGTTCTAGACTGCTGTTTCAAAGACATAATTTTAATGGTTTAATTCCCTACTAAGAGATAAGGCTTATTAAACAAACATGAACCATCATGATATTATATTAATACATCCTGATAGTAACATATCTGTGTGTTGTCTTTGCAGACAGAGAACTGCTGTAACCAGGCCTGTCAGTCCAAGAAGCCTGTAGACATTGAGAACCTGGGGTCCTGCTTGGGCCATGACCACCCCAAGGCCAGCGACTTCACCTGGCTGTGTACCGCCAGTGAACCCTGTAAAGGTGAGATCTGTCAATCACTCTTTGAGTGTGGTCGCCTGCATTTGGATAATCTGTCAAGTTTTATACTCTGTCAACACACTTTAAAAGTTTGTGGTAAGAAAGTGCTATTAATTTGATTAACGACAAAAACATTATCTTTAATTTTCTAGACCAAAAATGTTAAAGCAATATGAGCTGGTTTTTTTTTAGAAATTTATTTTGCTACAAAAACCTGCTATTATGATAAGTCTGCAAATAACTTTATCTTCTACGATAAATGAAGTTGGAAAAAATCATTAATTTTTGTGAGGGGAAAGATTTCTCTTCTAAGGAATATTTAGCAAATCGATTTTTGTACAGGACGACAATAATTCAATTTTGCTCTAATTAAGGCTTCTAAACGGCCTTTATCACAAAAATTTGGCAAAAAGATATTTTAAAACCATGATATTTTTTGTTATTTTAGCAGAAAAAAATTTTCGTGAAAAATAATTTCATCATAGAAATTGCAGCTCATATTGCTTTAACATAAAAAGTGGCAGACTGGTTTAAATTGAAAATTGAGTTATTCCCCTTTTCAAATAATAAATTTATTCAAGTCCGACCAGCATTTGACATCATGTGGGAGTGCCTTAGAAACAATCTCTTTCATATTTCTCCTGTGATATTTTACATTAATGAAGCATTTGTAGATTATAATTATAAATTGAAATTAAATGAGCTTTAAAAAAAAACCTCTTTTAATTACAAGGTTCCAATATTTTTTTGTAGATGTAAAAGAATGTTCTACAGAACCGAGCTGTTTTGATAAATTTCTCCAGAAAAATCCCACCTGTAAACTGACCAGCACAGACCCAATGATTGACAAGATGAGGAAGACTTACTCCGGTCCAGTAGACACAGGTGCTTGGTTACTTAAAGCAGGGAGCATTCAACCATCTCCAAATGCTGCTAATTTCAATCCATTGAAGAAGTACCTATCAAATACCAGCAAAACTAGCTCTGATTGGCTGAAACCTTGCTCACCCTCCAAAGAGGCCCCAAGAGAGGGGATTTCATTTAAGCACATTGATACAAAGTTATCTACCTGGATCATGGCCTCGGATAGCAAGATGGGGGTTGATTCTTCGGAGAACCAGAAAAAGATTTTACCCTCATTTGCACTGAAAGATAACCAGAGGTGGTTAATGTCAAAATCAGATTCAGGTACCGGTTCAAGTAGCTGGATATCTGGTTCAGAGAAACAAAGCCAGAAAGGCATCTTGTTTCAAAGTTTCGATCAAAACAATTCTCAATGGCTGATGAAATCAGGACAGACTGTTAAATCTTAATCTGTAAGGTGTGTCTGGCAACAAAGACTATTTCATTTGGGTAGAAATTTCTATTTGCCATATATTTTACTCATAATGATATTACGGTACATGATATCATGTGTCATGATATATGTGTCATGAACACAGATGTAGTTTAATATGATAATACTGGTATATTCATGGAAAGCATTTTTATTTAGAGAAAATGTTCTGTTTGTTTTTTAATATATTGTATAATTTTTTGCATGTAAAATAAATATTTTTGTTTTGAGATTACAATAAATGCCTTTAGCATTTAGATTTAAGATAGGTGTTTCTTATATATATTGATTATTATTCTTGAATCATAAGATTTCATTTGGAGAACAATTCATGAATTCATAAACAATTGTACATCCTATACTTTTATGACTATTTGAGACAGTTGTGTATACATTGAATTACATACATGTACCATTGAACATGTAAATTTGGTACAATCTGCAGAAATTTATTCCCGTCAAATTGATGACCTTTTATATCTACTAGTATATTTTTCATAATTATATAATGTTAACTGTCCAATGATTGTCAATTCAAGTAATTGGTGAGCAAAATGTGATGATTTTTTGTAGCAAAGGCCTTGTACCTGAGGGAATAGGTCTGGGTCCTATCTATTGGTACATATATACTTACCTGTGAAATACATAGGTGATACACACATGCATTTAATACCATATTTCCAATGTGTTAAAATATATATTGAAATGGGACTTTTCTTTTTATCCTTATTCACCTGTGATAATATATGTAACTTGTCTATGATTTATATATGTTTAAAATGTGTGTAGTATTCAGCAAATATTTGAAAAATATGAAATATTAAGATTCAAACTTTATTGAATTGTTTAAAGAGGCTATTCTTTTCAATGTACTGTACAATGAATCCATTGAACAGAACTTGGGTGGGTTTTTTTCTGACAAAACTTCAGAAACAATCGTAATGCACAAAATGACCACAGATCAAGCAAGCTGAGAATATATATGTTGATTTCTAAAACAAAAGGGGGAGGAGCAGAAACATGAGCTTTTTAAAACTTTAAAATTTTAAAGTGCACGTCAAAAACCTTGCCAGGAGTGCATATTATAGCATTGAATCATGATTTTTTGAAGTATACACTCTCATAACTGCCGCTGTGTGTGCATACAAATTGAGTAACGCGCGTTAGCGCGTTATGAAAATTTGTATGCACACATCGCGGCAGTTATGAGAGTGTATACTTCAAAAAATCATGATTTAATGCTTATATTTACATTTTTTCAACTTCTTGCCTTGTCTGCAAATGTGATTCATGCCTTAAAATTCCTATCTTATTCTAAGGGTAAGTTAATATTAATGGAAGAGCCACAGTAACAGCCACAAGCGTGAACTTTGATTTTCGCCTGTGACGTTGCAGTTTGCAGCGTTCAGCGTTTGTGACGTCATAATAAAACTCGTCAATTTGACCTTTGACTACTTGTTGCATTTAGAGGCATTTGAAGATCACAGAATTTAATGGAAAAACACAGTAGAATGTAAATATATGTACTTGTTAGCATGGGAATAAGTCTGTGGCAGTGAAAGATGTCTGAGAAAAAAGTCTTTCGAACAAGTGATGATTGTGAATATATGGGATTTCAGTGTATTGGAAATACATGTGTAAGCACTAGTAACTGTAAAAGACTTAAGTGTCTGTTGGAGCTCCGGCTGGCAAAATATCTTTAATAGTATATTCACTGGGGAACATTAATGTGTAGCCCAGGAAAGGCAAATAATAAGCAATCACAAGTGTGATCAACGATCAATATTTGGGGCAAAGAAATGTCAATTACAGAACAATGTATTAAACATATTGGTAATAGCTATCATATCTACATGCTTTTTTATACGGTTTTTTAAAAATAATTTTTTCGAATTTAAATGGCTTTTCATGGAAACTTACAAAGAAGTCGCGCGCGCGTGTGTGTGTGTGTGTGCAAGCACGAGCGCGCGTGTATTTGGCTTATTTGTGACTCGGTGTACTCATAATTACAATTGACAAGAGGGAAGTAGTCATGCTCAGCATTTTTCTATAAAAGTTAATAGTCTGTATTTTAAGCACTTTTAACCACTTTATCTAATGGTTAAAAAAAACCATGATGTCCTCTTCAGACACAAAGCATCGATTTTCTCTCTCAGTTGAGGGGGGGGGGGGGCAGACCTACACCCAAAAATCCCGACAAGCAAAAAAAAAAAACAAAAAAAACAACAAAACAACTTCTATGTATGACATGTGAAGTAAAAAAGAATGTCTATTTTTAATTTTAAAAAAAATCCTGGTGTCTCGTGACTGTTATTTTATGCAACATATTTTGGCCCTTCTTAAAGATTTCAGAGTCCAACTTTATAGAAGCTTGAATTTGGTTTCGCTTTGATGGACTTTATTAGAATTTTAAATATAGCCCAGTGGATAAGCTTGTAAACTCGAGCATCATTTCTCCAAAATAGATCGATTCTTAATAGCATAAGTCGTATGCGTTCAAAAGTGTTTTCATCCAATTGTTGAGAAAAATTTCCGCATAGCCCGGATATATCCTAAGAAATATTTTGCACTCGTTATACTTTGTGCCATTATTTGCCCAAGGGTAAAAAGCATGTAAAGATGCTGCAAGAGTAATATCACAGTAATCATAGCGATGTAATTCTTAACTCTTGAAATTATTTGTAAATATTTCCACATTATGTTTATTTGCATATTTTACCGTATATATTACATTTATATATACTATTTATATTCCACTCCTGGGTCATACCTTTGGTCCTTGGGTAAGAGTTTGAACAATTTTTATTTAGACTCCATTAATTATACCATAATTATGTAGGTTTTGAAAAAAGGATTTTAGAAAATTTCCCTGATATGAAAACGTTGCACCTCTCCCGAGGCCCCGTTATTGGTCTTCAAACAATTTTTATTAACTCTGCATACATCCGTGCATTGTAACACAACTTGCAAAGAATTATCATATAGTTGAGTATTACAGATTTGAAAAGATTTTTAAAGATATACGTGTACTAGTATATCTTATAAATCTTAACTTTGTTACCAGTTTTGACCCGTTAATTGGTCTGGAGATCAATTTGAACCTCCTCAATATCAGGGTGTTTGCTTAGTATTACCACAAATTGTAGCATATATAGTTCCTTAAAAAAAAGAATGAAATAATTTACCCTTAAGTTTACATTAATATGTGGAATTTTGCACACCGACTGGAACCCTATTCTTGGTTATAGAATCCCATTTTAAACAATTAATTAATGAATTTGCTCTTTACCAGGACATGATAATACCATAATTTTTAGCATATTTGTACGTTATTCTTAAGGAAAAAGACCTCCACATATACATTTCTATGATACCCTTGAAGTGAGTATGGCCCTGATATTTACAGTTATGAAAAAGGAGATGGATGGATAAGGCCTGTAAAATGCCTATACAAGGACGGTTAATGATACTATAAAATTAAAATATCAACAAAACTGATATTCTTTTAATAGCCATTCAAAACAATATATATTTAAATCAACATCGATTTGTAATTGTTAAATATGTTCAATATTAGAAAGATATTGATTTCAACTAGCTTATGCGTATCGAAACCTCCAAATTGTGTCATTTTTATACCTTCAGTGCCTTCTTTTTTTGAAGTGGGTCTTTGCTCCATATTTTTGTCATAAATAAAGTCTGATGGAAAACAAACCGATTTCAATAAACAAAAAAGTGGAGAGATGACCCACAATATATTAAACATGTCATTTTGTATCCAAACATTTGAACTTTAAAAAAAAATAATAATACAGGCCCGTATATTCATGGCCAAAGGCTTATGTAGCATTTAAACCACGAACTTTGTGACTGAAATAGCTCAGTGGTTAGCGAACCAGATTTAGGTAACCTTGAATAGCTCGGCATTTTAGGTTGTGGGTTCAATACCACCAAAACTTTCAAAGCTGAATGTAGTGTAGAAAATTTTATTTTTGCAAATTTGTATTATAACATTTATCAAATACGTGTAGTTTTAACTGGAGAAAAAAAATTGAAATTGTATTTTACGACTAAACCAAATGAGCATTTGCTCTATCTTATCCCCCCCCCCATCTTCTTTCTCTTCAGTTATGGAATGTCTTTGCAAAGTTTGGTTGATTTTGGTCCAGTGGTTCTTGAGGCAGGATGAATCGCGAATGGGAAAGATTTACAGACAGACGGGTAAACAGACGGACAGACGCTGGACTTGGCTGATCAGAGAAGTATACCTGAGCCAACATCTCAGGTTAGCTAAAACAGTAGAAGAACTCAAATTTTCTTGATTCTCGACGGTTGAAGTCAGGCTTGGGGTAATGCTAAATGCAATAATGGTATTACATTGCAGTGCATTTCATGTTTTCAAAGTAATGCTAGTAATGTATAGTGCCACAAATTTCCAAAATCTAGTGTAATGCTGGCATTACAAGGCGGCACTGTGCATTACTATTGAATAACTGAAATTGTTTTTGATTAAAAATTATTTTAAAGAAGAAATGAATAGTTGAAATAAAAATATTTTAATTGTATTATTGATTTTTTAAAAAATCCATTTTTAAATAGTCAATAATACTAGCTATAACAACGCAATTCAATAATATTTTTAGAGTGTTGTTATTAAGGGTCTGAGATAACTTGGAAAGTTTGTGAAGAATGTGTCAACAACACACAATGCTCTCATGATATGGTCTGAGTATCAAAGCAATCTAAAAGCAAAAATAAATGTCCTGTCCAACAATGATCTCTGTAAGGGAATTTTCCAGCTGGACTCTTTGTTGTTCCATCTTTATCTGCAGCAACACAGAAATATAAAGGGATACGTTATTACAGACACTAGCCGTCAATTAAAATCTGTCCTATAAATGCTATTCAATTTAAATAGGCTAGGAATATACGCAGTTGTGTATTGAAACACAGGTATACAACAGCTGTGGGAAAAAAAGTCATTCCCCTTGGTCTTGAAATACGCAGATTTGTCCATTTCACTTCTAATATTATAACCCATTTAAAGATAATAACTCACGTAATGGTAATGTAGTGCATTACTTTAAGAAACTTAAGTAATGGTAAATTAAATGCCCAAATGCATGAAGTAACGGTAATGTAATGCATTACTTTTCAATGTCATTCGCCCCAAGCCTGGTTGAAATTTTCCGAATCCACGAGCTTTAGGGGACTTCCAAACCTGTGTACCAAAACGGATTCGTGTCGGAAACATGTGAATCTAAAGGCAACCCAAGTTCCTTAAAATTTAAAAAAATACAGGTTAGTTTGGCAAGCGAGATATGGATTTCTCTGTTGTATTCATTCTGTGGAGCCAAGTGTTTAGGGAGTATAAAGAGCATTTGTGCAAATTTCTCAAAAAACAATTAAGGTGGAATAACACATGATAACAAAATGGCTGACCGCTGATCGAAACGACATTTCGTTTTATCAAAACGATTTTATGGACTGAAACATATAACTTACTCCAAAGTCGAGTGGATAAAGTGTCGGACTTGTGATCCGTATATCCCGAGTTCGAATCCTGCAGGTGCTTTTGTTGTTACTTACTGGAATAATTGTTTTAGATATTCATTTTTTACCCCCAAACTGCAAATTTTTCGCTTATTTGACATTTGAACAGTTTATTTATCATTGTATCTTTCATTTTCAAAAACATTTCTGTTAAATTGAGTGGCTTTTTCCAGGTGTGTTATTCAACCTAAAACAAACTAGAGGTACTGTGAGCAAGCTCACAATTGATACCCCCCGCTAAGAAAAAAATCATAACGCGTGTATTTTTGCTATTATTGAAAATACTGGATGAATCTATTTCACTGTCCATTTTCTATAAATAACAACTGCTTTATTTTTGAAAACTGTTAATTTTTAGCTTCTAATATTTCCATTAATACGAGACATGACACAGACAGAATTTAGCTTTTTTGAAACAATGACCTTGAACTTTCTCAATTGACCTTGGGTCAAGGTCATGACACACCCTTTAATTATAAGCAATCTTTGTGTGAAGTAAGAACTTCCAATGTTTCCCCATAAGAAAGATATGGACCAGACACGAATTTTGCATTTTTTCTGCTAGTGACCTTGACCTTGCCCGAATGACCTTGGGTCAAGGTAATGACACACCCTTAGGTTATAAGCAATCTTTGTGTGAAGTAAAAACTTCCAATGTTTCTCCATAAGAAAGATATATACCGGACACGAATTTTGCACTTTTTCTGCCAGTGACCTTGACCTTGCCCGAATGACCTTGGGTCAAGGGCATGACACACCCCTTGGCCATAAGCAATCTTTGTGTGAAGTAAGAACTTCCAATGTTTCTCCATAAGAAAGATATGGACCGGACACGATTGCACAGACAGACGGACAGACAGACAGACGGACGGACGGACGGACGGACAAGGTGATTCCTATATACCCCCCCCTAAACTTTGTTTGCGGGGGGTATAAAAATGTTGAAGAAGAACACCGTATCTTGTCCGGAACCGAACTGACCACAGTGAATAGAACCTACGTACAAGCTGTCTTATGTAAAACAGATTTGAGTAACACCTATTGGTGTTACATAGTGTTTAACGATGTAGTTTGTCCTACAATCAAAATGTGGAAAATTTACTTGTAAACGGAGAAAACGGTATTTATCCAGGAAAGAAATTTTTAGAACTCTGCCAGTGAAAAACAAGGAACTCAAACTTTTTACGCTAATTATATTTTCTCACATTGAATATAACATCGGACCAAATAAACGTTTAGTGAGAATTTCCGTTCACCCGTCAAGACGTAACGGTATGCAGAAAGAGTAGTGTTGGTCATCTTCGCTAGTCAAGAGTTTTCGGCCCACTCCGTTCCCCACAAAGGTTTGTGAGGAGAGATGCGGACACAGGCACTTGTTTCTGAGAAAAAAATTTACCCTATAGTATAATAATAACACCAACCTCTCAAATACAACTTTCAATAACATATATAACATGTGTAGTTACATACAATTTAAATGAAAATTAATTAAATGTGTTTATGATTATTAACCTGCGATATTATCATGTTGTTATACTTTCATGTTAAATACTGAAATCTGATTGGTTAAGACGCAGTTAATAATATTTACTATTACCCTCAGCGTTAGCAACGCACTTGGCAACGGGTAACATTAAAAAATGTTACATGCGCGAAAATTATGCGCGTACGGTTCGCTGTAGAATTCACGTTATTCCTATATAAAAGCAGTAAAATTTTCTTAAAATTTTTAAAAAAGACATTCAGTATAACAAAATAAATAGTGCCTGTTTGGGAGGATAACAGTTGAAATTGACACCCCGAGAAAACCATTGTCAACCGACGCGAAGCGGAGGTTGACAATGGTTTTCTCGGGGTGTCAATTTCAACTGTTACCCTCCCAAACAGGCACTATTTATATATTAGTGCCTACGGTTCAATTGGAGTCTATCATGTTTTGACGCAGATTATGCACATTAGAATACAACAAAAGTAAGCATGCTATATATGGTTGTTTAGATAATTTATTGTAGAAGAAAATGGTACTAAAACTTTTGCATTGCATTTCGTATAAAAGCGAAAACGACTGCAACACACGGGAGGGGGTGGTTTACCTCATTCGGAGTTAGATACCTTGTGTTATTATTATATTATAGGGTAATTTTTTTTCTCAGAAACAAGTGCCTGTGGATGCGGATCAGAAACCCTTGACTTGGGAAGATGATTGTTGGTACACGGGAGAGCATGTGCACCAAGGCATCTTATATTTAAGACTCCCGAAAACAACAGGGGGAAGAATATACAGGATAACAATTTGTCCGTATGGTAAATAGTTCAAATCAAGTCGACCAGCAATTGAGCAATTGATTTTGCATGTCACATGAGTCATGGTACAGTTAGTCACAACTGGTCCTATTATATCATAAATTTACTAACAGATGGATGGTGGAAGTCTAATCAAACGGTGGCTATGTTACAGTAGGGAGTCAATTATCACATATTTTTCTTTGTTTGCCTTCTGAACAAACAAAAAAAAGGTTGTCGTCGTTCATATCAGAGAGAGAGAGAGAGAGAATGAGAGAGAGAGAATGAGAGAGAGAGAATGAGAGAGAGAGAATGAGAGAGAGAGAGAGAGAGAGAGAGAGAGAGAGAGAGAGAGAACTGATTTTCAACAAACATGGCTCTTGTACTTTTTAAGGTACAATCAATGTCTGACAAGAAAGGCTACTATTGAAATTGGTAAAGTGATTTCGGTCAAATTTTCTCAAGTAAGGTCTGCTGAAATAAAATGCAATTCATTTATGCCCAGAGAGTACATTTGCGAAATCATTATTGATAACGACATGATTAACTAAACAAGTTGGTTCACTGGGAGACGTTGGATCTTCAAGTTTCTGTGCGAGACACTCGACGACTCGACGATGACATTTTACAGCCAAGATATTCTACATACTATTATATATTGTTATATTTTTGTTGAGAAGGCAGCCTAAACCTCAGAGTCCTAAAGACCCTTACAGGGAAGGAAAGATCCTATTAAACTATATATCGACCCTATCTAAAGTGGAATGTCAAATAAGAGTTTATTAACCTACACTGAGGGGTCATTTCTTTGATATCTTATTTAAAATTTCTATGAATTTTGTTCTGTATTTTTTTTTACTGATTAATCTCCCCCAATTTTGATTACCATTAACATTAATAAATGCGTGTGTTCCAACCAGATAAAGGCTTACTAGCTTATGTTGTAAATTTTGATTTTACTGGGTGGCAGTAAATACAAAATTTACAAAATAACAAGGTAAATACAAAATTTACAACATGACAAGGTAAATACAAAATTTACAACATGGCAAGGTAAATTCAAAATTTACAACATGACACTTAAATAGAATTACTAGTTGTGAAATTTGTTTTCTATTAGGTGCTCAATCTAAAGTTTTAGGTGAGAATGAAGTTTTTGATCTAAACAGTTACCAAAGTTATAGACCAAAGAAAATAGGACTCTCCAAAAATGACATTGGATTTATTTTTCTTCCTAAGGTGACCGGTGCCTTCTCTCTCTCTCTCTCTCTCTCTCTCTCTCTCTCTCTCTCTCTCTCTCTCTCGTCAGAAATAGATATCATCTCGAATCTGCTTAAACTTGATTTTGTCTAAATGGGGAACTCAGTTGATAGCACGCACAATTTGAACTTGATATGAAAGAATACGCATCCCCCATAAAGTACAACTTCCGTTGTCTAACAGTGCTTTAAAAAATATTTCCTTGTCAAACGTTGGACGAAATTGTTCAGAATCACATCTGTTCGAAATCTGAGCGAGGACAAAACAAAACAGATTTTTTCAATAATATATGGAAGGTAAAATCTCCAAATTCTCTCTCTCTCTCTCTCTCTCTCTCTCTCTCTCTCTCTCTCTCTCTCTCTCTCTCTCTCTCTGTTGCTATAATGATGTCTACTTCCGAATTATTTGTTAATTCATTTTTTATACGTCCCTTTACAATCGTTTCAATGATTAAAATTGCTAGCATACAGTTCAGATTTTGTTTATGTTGAATGTATTTTATTCAACACTCTTTTTAACTTTTAACGTTTTGACATTTTCTGTATACAATTTAAACTACAGTATTATAGATCTCCGGATTATTATCAACATGTCGTTTTTACTAATTCTCAATTATTTCCCGAAGTGTTACACAGTTGATGCAATATATCAGGATGATCATGGACATGAAAATACAGCCCTTTGGCTAAAAAAAGCCAATTTCCTTTGGCGTTAGAATATATGTTAATAAAATTTAATGGAGCGAAAATCAAATCGGTAAGGTCTCTGCCGATTTCGGATCGCATTTGCACGAGGTGTAAGGGGGTTACGAGGGTGGAGTGGAGGGGGCGGGTTCCATTACTGCGGTACCAAGAGACTATGCAAACATTCGCTAGCCAAGGGTTTTCGTTCCGCTCGATCGCCATAAACGGAACAGAATGGACAAAAAACCTTGGCTAGCGAAGATAACATGGGATATGTTAAAAGGAAAAGTGTTATTAACCAAGAGATTACCCGTAAATTTAATTATAAAAACAAGTGTCTGTGGATGTTAGGGTGGTTAAAGGCATAGTTTTGTGTGTCAACAAGATTAGAAATGAATTTTTTTGGTTTTTCAACTTTACGTACACTTCCGCGGTATAAGCCTGGTAAAGATTTATCAATCATGCATTCGATGACGTTTCCTGCAACAACACAAAGATGTTTTGTATCAATCAGTTATATGACGGTAGCTGAGATCATAGTCGACAATTGTCAAGCAGTTTATCAAATACTCTCGACTGGGGACCATTTACTAACGGCAAAGTTACATACTATTTTTGAGTTATGAATTTCTGAGCGATATCTAAAAGTCATTGTAGTAAATATCTGAAGTCATGTGTAGAATACTAATTTTTAACGCTATTGTAACACAACCACACTTTTATGATATAATGCTATTGTCCTTTCTGACATATATTATTTTTCAAATAATATCTGCAATATGACTACTTTTATGTGTCAGAAAAGACAAACAGTATCTTAATTCAGTATTAATACCAGTACCTGATCATACCGTGGTGACTATCCTCAAGCACATTTGGATAACAGTATTACAGAGAGAGAGAGAGAGAGAGAGAGAGAGAGAGAGAGAGAGAGAGATACGGACGGACGGACAGACAGAGAGACATGAGACTGAGAGAGCATGTATGCATGTCAGAGAAAGAGAGAAAGAGGGGGGTCGTCTTCAATTACATGTGTATTGCATTTTCGCTCTTTCATATTTTCGTTCCATTAAGGTCAGACGACACGTTCCTCGAGAATCTTTTTTGTATCTCCTCGTAATAAAGAGTTCCAATAAAAAATATTAATTTTATAATTATTTTAAAAATGATTAAAATTTAATGGGATATGTTAATGGGTCTAGATGGCCGAGTGGTTAGAACCGTGGCCGCTCACTGCCAGAAGCGTATTAATTGGTTCTAGAGGTCGTGAGTTCAAATCCAAGATAGAGTTCCACCAAAGTGAATTTTGCTGTGCTGTATATGTATTTATTTTTATATCAGCAATTCAAGTGTATTATCAAGAAGATTTTACAGGAAATTGCATACTCTAGTATTTTGCAGAAATGCCTGGTAAGGTACCTTAATTGTTTGCAAGAAAGCTTGTCAAAATAGTAGTAAACCTTTAACAAATTCCTGGAAAAAGTTATATAAAATTGAGGAACGTGTCGTCTGACCTTAAATGCTATGAAAGACCACTGACGATAAGATCATAAAGTTTATTATCATTTTAACATCTACTGTTTATAAGTATGATAAGTGATAAATCACATAGCTTCAAAAAATTTAAAGGCAGATTATAAGAGGATTTATTCAAAACGAAATCACGTGACTACTGCACTTCAAATACACTTCCTTTAACTAGCTAAAATTGCACAAAATTGTTTTGGTGTCGTCAACCTCTCAAATACAACTTTCATTAACGTATATAACAAGTGTAGTTACATACAATTTAAATGAAAATTAATTAAATGTGTTTATGATTATTAACCTTGTTTTTTGTATGTGTACTTGTTCGTTTCCTTAAATTTAATTTTTGCACCAAACTTTTACCACAAAGCCTTTCAGAAGCTAGGCATTAGATAAAATGCTAGCTGCAGGTCTGTATAGCTTCCGGTCTGGAAAAAATACATACTGTGCATGACGGGGGGTGGGGGTGGGGGGTGATCATCAGCCTAAGAAGCACCAGTATTCTGACGATGTTAACACTCATAAAATCATAAAAAAGACACCGAAGAAAATGTATGCATGTTTTGACACCGTTTCATCAATAAAAATAAGTCTAGAAAGCGGCACAAATAATAAAATACTAGAGAGTCCCTCTATGTCTAAAAGAACTAAACGGTAAAATAATTTTAAAAATAATTAAAATGGACTTTACATGTAGAAGTTTTAAACTCAATCATTAAAGTTTTGGCTAGAATAAAAAGTTTGGGCAATTTTTATTACCTTTTTATTTCAAATTCCCATTCGAAAGGGGGTTCAAAATATAATGGCTGCAATATATATTGAACCCCTTCCTGTTTCTAATTTTCAATAAGGAGGGAGTTCAAATTATTTCTATCTAAATATTGAACCCCCCTCCCCCCCGATTTTCCACTCCCATTGAAGAAGTGGGTACAAATTATTATGACTGCAAAATATTGACCCCCTTAAATATTGAACGCCCTCTCAATAAGAAATAGGAATGGGTTCAATATTTCGCGGCCATAATATTTTGAACCCCCTCTCAACTAGAAATTGGAAATAGAAGGGGATTTTATCGCGCATGTATTGCATTGAAGAAAATGTGCGATTTTAGTTTTGATGGAAGGTACTTTCTAGAAAGGGGTAGCCAATAATTAACATCATGGCGGGCAGTGTAGGACGAGCTCATCATGCATGGGGCAGATACCCTGGATCAGCGACTTTGGTCTAAAATTACAAATGAATTTACATGCCTTCGCGTTTTATAGATTATATACAATTTTATACTAGTACCACTGGAAGAATAATCTGATAATTATAATAATTTGTGAACCATGAACAGATTTTGTTCACAGCTCTACTGTATCTATATGGATAACTGATGTACGCATAAAACAGGGACGATGCTGTAAAAGCTTTATTTTTTAAACATCTTTTTTTATTTGAAAGAAGATGGGTGGATAAGGCGTGTAAAATGCCCATACACGGTCGGATAAGCTACTGAAAGATTAAAATATCAATAAATCTGATATTTGTTTTTAAAAATCATTTAAAACAATATATATTTAACATATCATTGATTTGTAACCTATAAATATGTTCAATACTTGGAATATGCTGACTCAAACAGGCGTATACGTATCAAAACCTGCAAGTAGTGTCATTTCGTAAAACTTCAAGGCATTTTCTTTCATAGAGTGGGTCTGTGCTCCATACTTTTCCAATAGTCTAAATAAAGTCTAATGGAAAACAAACATTCCAATCAACAAAAACGTGGAGAGATGACCCACTATACAAAAGTAAAATTAAAAAATTGAAAATATCATTTTGTATCCCAACAATTTCAGAACGTTTTGAAAAAATAATACAAGTCCATAAATTCGTGGCCAAAGTCACACATAGTATTTTCATTCATTCATTCTTTATTTGCGCAAGACATACATCTTATGGCACATAGGTTGTTACATATAATTAATAGCAATATTGAAATAATGGTATGGTACATGTACATGTAAAGTACATTGTCAATGTATATATAATAAAATTTTACTAACAGTTGAAAAAAACCCAGCCTATTTTCTTGTGTCTAAAATGGCTCAGTGGTTAGAGCACCTGACATAAACAAACCTTATATATGCAAACTTGTATTATAATGTATTTGGGAAGAAATAAATTCAAAATTGGTTTTTCACGACTGAATCGAATGGGCATTTGCGCTATCTTAGCCCCCCCCCCCCCCCACCCCCGGGGCCCCCATCTTCTTTTCATATAAAAACCTATTTTGGACAGAATTACAAATGATAGTGAAATAATGCATAAAAAAGGGACACAACACTGCATCTCTCTTCCCGCCTCAAACTGACAAGAATCCTTGCAGTAGGCCATGTATATGCGATTGAGGGTTGACATTAATAGATTATAGATAATGCAAAAGTGAAAGTATTTGCAATTGCAACATGCAATGACAGCATACAGAACAAACAGTCAAAAACCTAAAAAAGTTTCAATTGTTGTCCAGTCAGCTGCAACCAAAAGAATTTTTAGGCCACATATGATCAATTTCAGTCTAGATTTTCATCCCTGTCATCGAGCCTGCACATGTTGTTTTATGATGTCATTTTATAAAATTGGTTTGGGAAAACAATTAAGAAAAAAAATTGAGGCAAGTATATGCGAAAGAAATAAATGACATAGTATATAAAAAAAAATACGTACAAAAAATACAAAGTGTTATTTCCCGCGCTTGCGCGGTATATGTCTGCTGGTCGTTTGTGGTTAGTTCGAGTTGTCTTTCATGGTATGAAGTGCGATTTATAATGCAGGCATTAGATCCTTCACGCTCTCGTATTTGATATGTCGCTGTGAGGATCTAACAACATCCCATACGGGGTCATATCAAATACGAGAGCGTGAAGGATCTAATTTTAATTAGATTGATATTTTGAATTTTATTTTGTGTATATTTAAGATAATCTGGGCTGCATTTTACAAAAGAACTTATATTTACAGTCTTGTAAAATGATCTGTGAGAACAAAATTGACATAAAACCATTTGTTTACAAATATTTCAATTCCCATATTTAGATTTTTCAGCCATAAGAATAAATCATTAATTAGTTGGTTATTAATTAGCATTCAATAATTTGGTTTTAAGTCGTAAGTTCTTTTGTAAAACGCTGCCCAGGTCTTACGTTATTTACTTTAGATAAATGTGTAAACATTGCACATTTAAACTATAGACCATGATTCCGTTTATTCAGCTATTTACAGGCAGGGCAGCCTCTTAAACTTATAAATAACCCCTGGAAGTTTCGGTTTTTGTTACTATATATTCTACTCGGTGTTCCCTGGCATCTATTTTTAGAACTTATGAATATACACCTCGTATACAAACACAAAACACAAACATGGCTTTAAAGTAACTGTTGTCCAATGAAATGTTAAACATTTAGTTAATTTGGAAGGCATCACTGGTCGCATTACAGCATTTATACAGTTTCTTTTAATTCATATTTCTGGGTCACTGCATAGCTGTGACTAAAAATATAGTTTCAATTCCAAGTATTAGGGATTCCCGGAATTTTCGGTCACGTGGTTTGGCCCATATTAAAAGTAATTGTCGATGTTGTTAAAACTCCATAACTGATACTAACGTAGACAGTGAATGACAATTGGTATTTAACTTTGATTCCCGTGTGATTTAACAGGTGCAATCAAGGTAAGTTGACTAGCATTATGTTGCATTTATATCTTTATATTGCTTTTCAGAAAAAGGGCGGCCAATAAGAATTGGGTCATGTTTGTTGATAGTTTCTTTTTTAATGTTAAGCATGTTAAGGGGAACTTTGCTATATACATTTCTAAGTGATATAAACAAACGAATTACTTATACATGGACTGTCTTACTTCTTAAACCAGAACTGTCATTTAAATTCGTTCAAAGGAAATCAAACTTTTCAAAACAGATTTTGTAAACTATATAACTTATTTCTTTAAAAAAAAAAGCAATGCAGTTATTTCATTACGGCATTTGTTCTAATTTTAAAAGAAAAAAATACAAAAGTTAAAATATATAAATATTGTGAACGGAAGCGTACGTCTGAACATCTTAGTAACTGACGATCTTGAATATTCATAAGTTAAAGCAATTGACCAATTACTCGTACACAAAAGTTTTTCGCTTATTCCTTTATTGCTTTGATATAGAGATATATTTATGTGGCTGAATTGAACGTTAATGGACATTTAGCCATAAACAATAGGTGTATTTGATGTACCTGCGAGTTGAGTTACCTTTATGCACACATAGTTGCACGGATGGGTGAGCAGCTGAGCGCGGCCAAGGACTATACCCGTGTTTATTGATTTTGGCAAGGTGCCACTTGTTTTAAACTTCCTTGTTTGGAAGCAATAGATATTCTTGACCTGGGTCCCAGATAGTCATGTCATATCTACCTCGGGATCAAATCATAAATCGTCTTTAAACTAAATTGATCCAGATAAAAAATATGCGATTGCTTATACTCTTTGATCTTTTTTTGAATTTAAATAAAACATTGAACTTTAAACATTTCTTTTTTTTATGAAGATGGTGCAGAGAAAGCAAAGCCAGCCGGTTATTAACCAGAGAAAACCAATAAGGCCCATAGAGCGACAGAAAATGAGGCCATGGCTGGTCAACCTTCTTAACAACGAGAAGGTTCATGGATTTTCCTGGGTGTCCAAGGATCACGAGACTTTCCGGATATCTTGGAGACATGCAGCCCGCCAGGGATGGGACCCTATTATGGACGCCGGACTCTTCGAACGCTGGGCCAAACATACGGGTACCTTGCATTTACTGAACCTTGTTATTAAATAAAAAAGTATATACAAACTAGCAATGAGTATTTGGTGTGTAATTTAATCTACCGAGAGGCAACAATTTTTTCCGTTTAACATTACGTTTATTGCACGTACACAGCCTTTTTAAATGTCTAGAGTTTCAAGTATTCGTCATAAGGCCCTTGTAATTTGTATTTTAAGTGCTACTTTTAAATGGTGAAACAAACTAACTGGGCTTATGTCATCAATATTTAGGAAAGTATGTAGATGGAGATGAGCCCGACCCTAAGAGGTGGAAGGCCAACTTCCGCTGTGCCCTGAATAGTCTACCAGACGTCAAACAGCTCAAGGACCAAGGCCAGCGAAAGGGCAAGGACGCCTACAAAGTGTACCAGTTTTTGAACGAGCGGAAAAGTCTCCAGAAACACAAGACTGCAGGTAAGCCCCGATCCTAATTTATGTTTAAGACTGAGAGACCATGTACTTACTATCAGTGACTGAAATGGATGATGCTTCTTTGTGTTTCAGAACGAACGACAGTGCCAAAGGTCATACAGACCAAAACTAAGAGGAGTTTGAGAGCCCGCAACACAAAGAAGATCTCGTACGCCAAGATGATGGCGATGGACAGCGAAGGGGAGGAGGAAGAGGAGTCTTCTTCAGACTTCAACGCCTCAGAGTCGGACTGTTCCACATCTGCAGGGGTAGGTCTCCTAACAGCCATTGTTAAGGAGCTGCCAAACAAGCAAGCTTCATTCAATCTGAACATCTAAACTGTGTTGAGTATTCTAATGTTCTGGTTCTTTACCTTGCTTGTAGAACCAGACCCCTGAGCGGATGGAGGAGGAGGAGGAGGCTTTGGACAGTGATCCTTGTTATGAGGAGGGACTGGAAACACGTCTCCCAGACTTCAACAAAATCTGTAAATCCACCGGTGAGTCAGCCTAAACTAGTACTCCACATTCTTCATCTAAACTAGTACTCCACATTCTTCATCTAAACTTGTTCCTCCAGGCTTTGATAACAACAAGATAACAACGGGTCATTGTAAATGCCATTCTCAATTTTTATTTTGATAGACCTCACAGCCCTTCAAAAGTACCTGCCTTCTGAGAAGGACTTAAGGACCAATTTAGCCTGCACCGTCCAAAGTGCAAAACAGACTTTTCCTTTCCTGCAAGATACTCCTATGGCCATAGGAGGGCAAGAAGAAGATGGTACGTTCATGGTATTTAAGAATGTCTATATAAACCCCTGAAACTTTATTCCAATTCACAGCAGTGTTGCATACCATTTCTACACTGCCTGTATATCAAATCTACTACCTGTATATCATATTTTCTACCTGTATATCATATCCACTGCCTGTCTACACTGTGTCATGTTGTAAATTTTGAATTTACTGGGTGGGTGTAAATACAAAATTTACAACATGACATTGTAAATTTTGTATTTACACCCACCCAGTAAATTCAAAATTTACAACATGACAACTGTATCTATTACTTGCTATCATAATGACCCGTTGCGTTTTACATATTGTTATCATGATTTTTTTTTATTTCGGTTGTACAGATTCCACCTCCACAAGTAGCGAATTCACTAGCGAGGAACTCATCCAACTGGTCATGGATGCAGACGCCCAGGAGCAGTTCTCAGACACCAACTTTACAGACTTATGGGGGAGTGGACTTCCGGTGCCCCAAGAGGTCGCTTATGTCGACGCAATCATTGGTAAGCTAAAAAGTGGTCATTATTTTGGAGTAAGTATTAGTTATATCTTCATACTTGGAGTAAAGGTTTAACGGTTTCACGTTATTGCTGTTGCAGAGGAAGGTGAGACGACCTACTTTATTTTGGACAATGTTGAAAACGAGGTTGTGATCACTGATACCCCGGCGGTGCGCTGTGAACAGATAACCAATGGCACAGACGTAATGGTGAGTCAACATTGTCATCTACATCATAATCGACAGAAAATAATCAAAGACAATAGGAAAATAACTTAAATTTTACCTATCTCTTATCTCAAAAGCAGTCCAAATAAATCAGCGGATTAAGATATTTTTGTTACTCTTTTCAGCAGTACACCGGTCTTCGCATGTCCCAGTTATGAACGAGGTCTAGTGGCACTCATTGACTATTGTGATAACCCCCAATTATCATCAGTCGGATGGTTCAACAAGAAGAGGCCGGCCAAGTGTATTCATCCGCCATTCTCCGTTCTGAATAAATATATAAACGTTTTCATCTTTCATCGTTCACCATGTAGTGTATCCGGTGATTTTATGAATGGTGATTTCTTTTTACCGCCTTTGTGGACAAAGGAAGCAGGTCTCAAATGTTGAAGTGGAATTATTTGTGCAATGTAAGCAAATTCCGGCCGATTTCGTCACGCCCAGCTGCAATTCGAAAAGTACTCCACGACCTAAACAGCGCTATACCGAAAAAATGCTCAGAAAAAAATAAAATGCAAGACTATAGTGACTATTAACAGTTTAAAACTGGGCGTGCTTCTTGCAAAGATTTATACATGTTATGATGTATTTTACCGATTATATACTGTATGTACAGTTTTGATGAAATACATGTACACTGTACAATTATTATATGTTTGTTGAATAAAATATTGAAAATTGAGATTGGATTTTTTTTTTACAACAACCCTTTGGTACAAGTAGGATTGAATTTTGTAGGAATTGTATTGTAAATCTACATTTAAAAACGTATTGAGAATTTAACGCGTTAATTTCAAATTGATCCGCTACTTGGCCAACAAGGGGATCACAATAAGAATAGATTTGAACATATTATATTGTGTAAATTACACAAAAGGATTAGAAACAAGTTCTTACAACTTGCATCTTCCTCTCCTAATGATAATATATACAATTGCCATAGTAATAGTACATGTTACTTATAGCTATTGACTTTATAATAATTAATTCATAAACATGCATTTACAAAGTAATTGCGTATATATTGTAGATAATGTTTATATACAGTATAAAAGCAATAGCAAAAAGGAATTTAATTATTAAATCTTCCAGTTTGAACTGCTGAAAAAATAAAGCAGTTTGTATAGTAAGACAAATTGTCACTACCCCAAAGAAGCAAACGTGAGTTAATTAAAATTGTTTCTTCAAGCCTATTTAAAACAGGTAATTCAAAAAGATTGTTTCTTGCATTTACATAATTCTTGCATACAAAGAAAAAGTGATAAACATCCTCCTTTTGACCACAAATACAACTGGGTGATTCAATAATGTTTCTTCTATACAGATCATAATTCAAAATACAGTTGTGTCTCAACTTGGTATGTAAAATGTTAATAGTGCTTTTACCAAATGAAAAATATTTTGGAGGTTGAGGAATACTTTCAGTAATGTTTTTTCTTGAATATGTTGAGAGACGTTGCTTCCCTAACTTCCATTTTGAGAGAATTCCATTTCCGAATGGTGTCGGGTACAAAATGTTTTTGTAAAGTTCTAATCTGCTGATTGGAACACTATAATTTTCGCTATTTCTTGTGTGATATATTGAGATATTTTTTGTTACAGGAGAAATAATATTGCTCAATTACTCAGGTACTTGATTTGTATGAATTTTAAACATGGTTATTAATTTAGCCTTATTACGTCGACTGACAAGAGAGGTTCCCAGCCAGTTTCTGTGTAGAGAGATTCTGTAGATGCTAAAATGGGTAAACCAGTAACAATCCTTGAATAAATCACTGTAGTTTATTAAATACACGAAGGAAAATAGATTTATTGGGAGGACTGAGTTTACTGGAGTAACGCCATAAGAAGACAGATGAAACGGCCATTAAGACTGATTAAAGTAGCATTGTTGACATCAAAACAACCCTGTAATTTTTGTCACGTTGATGGTTATCAACAAACTGCCTTTTAATTATGAATATAGAATTAGGCCCTTCTTTAGACATCGGTCAAAAAATAGTTAGTTTTTCCTCACATTTTTTATCCATAAACTAGAGAAAAAACATCTATGAATTTGAAAAAAAATCCTCAGTGTATATATAATTAAGAAAGAGTAGCGATAAATCTATGCGGTGTATATAAGTTCAGATGAACGAAAACGTACAGGTAATTGTCAATATTCAACAGTAACTCATTTCGATTCCATTTATCCGCTGGGGTGAGAGAGAGAGAGAGAGAGAGAGAGAGAGAGAGAGATCCATTTTAGCTCATTTTCTCCATAACAGATTTTTAAATTGATTACGCAGCGTTTTTAAGGGACAATATGAGGTGTGACAAGGATGTACCTGTATACAATTCTTAATCTGCTTTTCTGAAATGCTAACGATGTCGTATATCTACAATATCAAGGGGGGAAACTGGCAATTTAGGTAAATAGAATAAAGTACAAGGAAACTTTTAGTTAGCTCTCGGTGTTTTATCCAAATCCTCTACACACACAACTTACATAGCCATAAATATATTCATGTATATTATACTAGTATTATATAAGACAGAAGAGCTATAGTTCTGCAGGAGTAGTCTTGTCATCCTTGTGTGTTGCCCACGAGTCGCAGCCCTAATGCTAATTGTCCGCAGGAAAAACTTGAGCCCTACTGCAAGTCCTTCAGTTTTCAGTTACCCACTGGGCAAGAGTTCGAGAACTGCTGCAAATAAAAAGGTGACAGGTACGTATATACTTGTATATACATATTATATGTATATACAAATAACCTTCAGCGGGCGTGTAGAAAATCAATATATACTGTAGAATATCTTGATGACATGGGAGCAGTAAGTTTTGTTTTGTTTATATCATTTTATTTTATTTTTGTCAACCAGTGATGATTACAAGGTCCGTAGTAGTATATAGTCAAACAAATCAGATTTTTTTTTTAAATTTTAAGAGCATTGCTTAAATAATGAAATAATATTAAATGACATGTATCTGTCACAGAAAAGTCAGAATTCGCTGACCAAAAAGACAAGTGATGATATTCAGAAAATTTTACCCTTATAATTTCAATTTCTTTATTAACCAATTGAGGGCCCTCAATGAGCAAGAAAAAGATTGTACAATAAACAATTATAATGCACAAAAATGCATACACAAGAGGGAAAGAGTTTGATGGTTGAAAGAAGACAGACATTTTAAAACATTTAATTAGCATAAATTTAAACAACACAACGCTTTCCCCGGTGATTCATGCGGGACGACATAAGGTGGCGACATTGCAGAAAAATTAGTATAATTCAAAAACTGTATTGGCTGCACCGCGTAGTAATACATAGCATGTGCTACATAAAAAAAATAGTGGTTTTAAAATAATGTTGTTTTAAGGTAGCTCCATACTCGTAAAATTCTCTGAGGAAAGTTGAAAAACCGAACTGATTTCGACTTAATAGACTTAAATGTCATCAATTGTTAGAAAAAATATACATGTCGTCACACTTTTTAAGATGCCAGATAAACATAAACGAAAGCATATTTTAGCATTAGAAAAATGTATTATTTTTTTTGTTAAAAGTAAAATCTTTTAGGCAGAAATTTGTTTTTCTTGTTTAATTTTAATGTCAACTTTATCAGAAAACTGAAATTACAAAAGTATTTTAAAATTAATCGTTGGAATAAGAAAAAATATAGCATTTAGACATGCAACTGAGAGAAAAGTCAGAAAAAGAGTTATTTCCCCTTTGCATAGATAAAATATATAAAAATTTGGAAAATTAGTATAAAATTAAGTGCGAAAATATCTTGAACCTTCCAATAATTCTAATTACATCCATGTGATTATATTCACATAAAATAAATAAAACTATCTTGCACAATTTTTAAAAGAATTCAAAGTTTTACAAAAAAGTGTGACATCACAGAACACTGGATCTACTTTAAGGTGTACAAAAAAGAAATAATAAAAATATAAGTTATAATGAATCATTCTTTGAATATTATGAGGTGATAACGCGGGTTATGTATTTTCTTTCTTTTAACTAAGTAATAAACTGCATATAAATTTAAAATGTAGGTAAAATTCATAAAATTACTGAGACAGTCAAATCGTTTCCTATCGGAGTGAGTCTGACATCACCATGATTATTTCGTGCAGTCCTGTCAGTTTCAGTGGCTGTCGACCAATTAATAAATTTCAGTGTGTGTGTGTGTGTGTGTGTGTGTGTGTGTGTGTGTGTGTGTGTGTGTGTGTTTATAGAGCTATGAATGAACCATACGATTCCGTGAGAAATTGAGGGAACCATACTCGGTAAATGTAAATATATGCTAGTATAGACTGACTACATACTATTTGAATATTAATACATACAATGAAAATAATTTGGTTAATGATCTTTAAATTCCTTTGGGCTTTATGGGATTCGATCACGTGACCAACCCGTACTTATATCCCGATATAAATCCAAAAATGATACCTCGTTTCTTAAATATTTAGAAAATAACTCATTTTTATTTATTACCTTTATCCTTGGAGTTTGAGATTTCGTTTAAATTTTTTATTGTGTAATACATACACAAACAAGGGGGTATGCTAAATGAAAATTCAATTCACAATTATTCGGAAAACTCTTTCACCCATGTCTACACCGTACCTCATAATAACTCATCTGATCTGAGACTAGATATACTTTAGTGTTATCGAGTGACTGTCCAGCAACATATTCATAAAAACTTGGCAAAACTACTGTACACATGCCGCTTTGATGATCATTGCTCGGCCATTGCTGTTATTACAGAACCTTTGTTTTTCGAAATCGGTCGGAGATTAAACAATATTCTAATCTTTTTAAATTGCAGATTATCTTTTTGAAAAACACATGTTTTCACACTGTATGGATAATCCATTTTCTTTAGATTAATAAGATATAATAATATGAAGAATCTTGAAATGTATGAAATATGTCTGAAATATGTGTGTATGTGGATTTATGTGTAAACAAACAAAAAAATTATTTACAATTTTTTTTTTAAAAATTAAAAAAAAATCTTTTTGACATCATACCGTATATAACATATATGAGATATGACTCTAAAATCTTGCATAATTTATCCAAAAATTTTATGAAATTCGGAAAATATAAAAATTTACCAATAAAGGCGTACCGCTCTATAGAGTGTTTAGTCTGTAAATCTTCAATGACTTCTTTTATAGCCAAAGCGTTACCAATAGACACTACGAAACCGAGTCTAATACCTGCTCTTTATAGAAAAATTATAGAACTATAACATGAGCAATTTTCCAGTTTTTGCAGATCTTAAAATATTTATATTTTCAACTGTCTTTGTCTGTGATAATATTACGAATCAATTTTGAACCCTAAATCCCAATAATTGGTATTGGCTGCGCCGCGTAGTAAGTACATAGCATGTGCTACATAAAAAATAGTGGTTTTAAAATAATGTTAATTTAAGGTTTACAGATTAGAAACAATAAAAATATAAGTAATAATGAATCATTCTTTGAATATTATGAGGTGATAATTTCGGTCGGGCTTTATTGGATTTGACCACGCCCCGACAGATATAATCACCTCGTAATACCGTCAAAGAATGATTCCTTATTCCTTTTAAAAATACACATAAAAATTCGACAAACCTATATATACTAGTCCAGCTATAGATCTTTACACAGATGCATTATGTTCATGTTCGGAGGTGTAAGAATTTTTCTTTGGTCAATTTTTTATCAAAAGAAAGAGATGTTGTCTAATACTTATTATTCACTTTGGTAATGGAGGTGTGTGTGTGTGTGTGGGGGTGGGGGGGGGGGTGGGGGGGGGGGGTGGTCATTTAGTGTTGAAGAAAAAACACTTTTTTTTTCTATTGTGCAATCTTATTTTAAAGGTTCTTGATTTTATTGATTATTTTGCATTAAAGGTTCTGGTAGATTTGCCGATATTATTCTTGAATAGTGAATATTTGCATTAGACTACCAGAGTATGTATGATGTAATACATTTTTTTAACGGTGCCTGTACAAATCGTAATTTAATTTGCTTAAAAATGTATTTAATCCCCCTCGTACCGAGTTTGGTTGTTGGTGGTGAGGGGTGAATAATTGATATTTGGAGCTATGGGGAGGGGGGGGGGGGGGCTCAAATTATCGCTATAAGTGCATATTGGACTCAAAATTACAAGCAATCAGAATTCTAAAGCAACAAAAAAGAAAGAAAAAAATAGGAAGAAAAATAAGAGATATAAAGAACACATTAGGTGGAAATACTTAAAAACTTACTAAGTAATATGTACGTATACATATGCTCACATACTGGGTATGTATTGTGTGAATATCGTACAGTTTTAAAGATAAGATAATATAATGAAACACTGTAAATATCATTATATGTACGTACGTGTACATATGCACACATACCGGGTATGTATTATGTGAATATCGTACAGTTTTAAAGATAAGATAATAAAATGATACACTGTAAATATATATGTTTGTTACTATGTATACATGTACATGTTTGATTAAGGCCAGTCTCTCATATTTCTTAAAAACCTCTTTGTGTCTGAGGCCTAAAAGCTAATATTTATTTATAAATTCTATTATTAGCATGGAGAATTCTCCCGATATATTTATAGAGTATTCAAAGACTGAAGCCTTTATATAGCCCAATTACACTTTATTCCAGTCTCCTTTTGTTTCAGACGTGGAAATCTAATTCAAATGTAAATAACTATCTTATCTGGAAGGCATTTAACTCTGACCCTCTCCATATATAGTAAATCACGTGATTCAAATACTCAGAAACGATCGATTTTTTTTTTCTTGGGAAGTCCACAAGTCTGTATTTGGCGGCAAATATACATTTTAACTTTCTGAAAAAATCATGAGCAGATTTAAGAAAACGTCTTATTTCTCTTAAACTACACTTTATACATGAATTTAATATTTTTCACATGCATACTTAGACACGTCGCGAATGTAAACATTTCACACAATGCACTGCGCGATAACTGACTGCCGTTTTCTGAAAAGCAAAATTGTATGAGCCGGCAATGGATTTCTGAAAACGAGCTATATAGTCGATCAGCTGCGAAGATTCAAAGAAGCGATTTGCATTCAGTAGGAAAGAAGCACTGTTTTATCGAGACTGTTAATATTATATATCGATCAGAAAAATTGGTTGTTACTGACATATTTCATAGTTCATTTTAAAGCATCTTAAATTTCTGGACATTTCTCTTCTTCGGATTGTCTGAACCAGCTGTGTTTACGTGTTTCTAAGGAGAAAAACTAGTATGGGAAGTGACAAGATGAAACGGTCAGACGAGAAAATGACGAAAAAGCGTCCAGTGGAACGCCAGAAGATGCGACCATGGCTCATGGACATGCTCAAGCAAGGGGCGACTCAGGGCCTGGAGTGGTTTGACGAAACGCAGAAACTGTTCAAGATAAATTGGAAGCATGGCTCAAGACATGGGTTCAACACCATGAAAGATGCCAGTCTGTTTGAAAAATACGCCCAACACACAGGTCAGTCTCCCACCCCTTCTGTTAATTACCCCCACCCTCCCCATTATTATCCCGGGGATTAAAAAAAAGCATTGACTGTATGCTTCTAAAGACCCAACTCTTGTTTTGAATTGGCGGTCTGAGGTCTATTTATTGCATGCATTAGAAAGTGCTTAAAAATTTATTTCAATCTTGGTGCATTGAAAGACGTAAGCATACCCAGTGTTCAATTTACAAAGAACCCTTGATGAAAACTGATATGCAATGCGGTCACACCTATATTGATCGAAAAATTGTTTGATAATTCATGATAACAAGTTACGTATTTTTAATCGGTACAACTCCTTTATTTAAGTAATGTATATTCAGAACATGATGTAGACTGATATTTAATTCTATTACTTTAATTAAAAATGAAATAAAAGACTATTAAAATGAATTGTACTATTGAAGACAAATTTCTTTTGAATCCGATATTGCACATCTTCGTAATTTTCATGGTTTAATTTTCATGAGCGGAACGTCCTTTTTTTATAATAAAAAAGAAAAAAAATATGAAAGCAAGAAAATTACGAACAAATGTAACTATGCTTTTTTTAAATTGATATTTGAATATACATGTAATTTTTTGCTTTCATAAATTATATTATTTTCTTTCTTTTATTTATATAAACATGAAAACAATGACATTGCGCCAAAACATGTGTCTGATTTTGGTAAAATTGTGTGTTTCGTATTCGTGATTGAACTCTTCGTATTTTAGTAATTAAATATTTTAAAATATGTTGTTTTTAAACGTATTTCAATATTACCTAAATAAAAAAGGTTTTCTCTTGTGTTATTATTATTGATGTGTGCGTACAAATTCTACAGAATGGGCGCTGTATCACAATTTGTAAAAAATAAAGAATATCTCTTCAATGACCAAACCATAAAAAGTAAATAAATAAAGATAAATAAATAAAAAAATGTTAAAAGTTGGAAAACTTCGAATAAAATAAAATAATTTTTCTGAATAAAACAGTGAACCAGTACAAAGCTACATAAAATGATGTAAATAAACTTGGAGTGAAATTGTGTGGTTTCTTATTCTTCCAAATACTATACTTATTATTTTTTTTTTATTAAAAGTTCGAATAAATTAAAAAAAATAATTTTGCTGTGTAAAACAGTAAAATACTACAAAGCTTCATAAACTTATGTTTATATTTACGGTTAAAGGACAATCAATATAGAAAAAATAAATTTTGCAAATATTACTTTATATAACTAGCTATCTAATTAATCGTTTGTTGGAATGTTCAAAATAAAAAATAAACAGAAAAACAAAAATAAAACAGAGAAAATAAAACTCACTTATAAATTTAAAAAGTTTAAAAAATACATAAAAACTGGACGGATAAGAAATCAAAAACATAAATTGAAATAAGTTGTTTTTAACCAAAATTTTAAAAAAGCAACAAAACAAGCATAGAAACTGCCAATTTTTCAATAAGAAATGGTAATAAAATTTCCTATTTAAATCTGTACATAGATATATAAAATATTAAATTTTGAATTATTAGCTCGTTCGATACCAGACATTACATGCAACAAATTTTAAAAAAAGTACATAAATGGAAAAACATAGTTATATCAATAACTACCAAAAAATCAAAAATCTTGTTATTTATTTTTAGGCGTTAAAATAAGTTTTAAACCATGTGAAAAAATCAACATAATTATTTTTTTATTAACATTATCACACACTTGTTTTCATATACAATGAGCCGGCATGTTTTAAAGCTTAAAAATTTGTCAAAAATGGAGGTAAATAAGATTACTAAATTGAGAGAGCATAAACTGATATTGAACTAGAGCAGAGCTCGTGGCAAAGCCCCGAGAGGTCTTCCGTTGTTGCTGCGAGTTGAAAATATATGTTATATGGTGTCAAACGATTATAATGACTATACTTTCAGTTCTGCTTTTGTTATAAAAACGTGTTGTGATTGAAAGCCTGTATATAAAACGTGTTTTGAAACAAAGAAAGGAAGAAAATATTTTAGGAAAACTATTTGTCGAGCAGAGTTTATGTAATTGTTTCAAACATTCTTTAAAAAGTGAGATGTTTAACGGCGAGTTAAATTTTCAAGGGTAGCAAGCATTGTTATAAACAGTATGTACTCATGATTCATGTCAGGAATTGTATTTCTTTTTTAAACTGAACCCGCCTACAAAACACGTAAACCTTTCTCAAAGATAACTTCTATATTAAAATATTTCTAAATTTTTGAAGACTATGTGCAAGTTTAGAATTGCGTGCTGACAAAATTTACAGACCATAAAACGTACTACTACACCAAAAAAGCGTGCGGCCTACGTGCGAGAAACGTTTCGTGTAAACCTGTTAGAGTTTCATGTAAACCGTTTAGCGTTTCGGGCAAAGCGTGTAAATCGTTTCGAGCAAAGCGTGCGAGAACCGTGTGAAACGTTCATCAGATTTCATTTGGAACTCTCTGACAAGTTAATTGTTTCAAAATGGCGCCCGTGTTTTACATTACTTTAACAAAATTAAGCGAATTTTTAACAAACAAAAGAAAGGTATATATATCAAAAGACGACTAGTAACAGATAATTACATGTATATTTAACGTTTTCATGCGATGTTTCAGTACTGAAACAATATTAAAATTCGCTATACATAAAAAATATTAAATACAGTTAGCGAAACATGATTTCTATTGGAACAAACCTAAATCAACTTTAACTTGCACGATCATGTTTTGATAAGCATGTATTTTTATTATTTATTTACATCGATAACTCTTACTGAGACCATTCGGCTGTGTACAAGCAGCACACATAACCTAGGACATCGGGTGAGACCTGCACCTGGCTAAACCTGTCAATCAAACTCTGTGTATTTGTTTTCATTGGATGGTCAGGCGTCTCTCTTTTGTCAAAAGCCAATGGAAAAATAATGACTTCAAGGTAATCGGAATACGTATTTGATGAAGCACACAATTTAAATGATAGAAAATTTATTAATTATTTGAACAAAATTAAATGTAAACATAGAAAGGTTATAAAAAAATTAATTATTATGAGAATCTATACGCATGGTACTCAATTCAAATAGATTATATTATGATTTTATTATTTTATGTAGTAAAATCACCCTTCCAACTGTTACTCAATTACATAACAATTGATGACCTGGGGCTATAAATGTTCTGATTTTCTGGTTTCCGTTGGAAACGGAAGACCTTAATAATGAGCCGGCATGTTTTAAAGCTTAAAAATTGTCAAAAATGGAGGTAAATAAGATTTATTAAGTGAGAGAGCGTAAACTGATATAGAATTTTATTTTACGTTCATTTTAAAATGAATTCGAAAAACTTGTAATAAATCGTTAATCACATTCAAACTTGAACTACCAAAGGCAAAATCTCTTATAAAAACTGAATCTGTCATGTGCATAGCAATACAGTTTTCTTTCACAGAAAGATATTTACATTTTTTCCACAACAATGTTTTTTACGTCATGAAAACAATATTAAAAAAAATGAAATTTTTATAATGCTCAAAGCCAGAAAACATACAATACAGAAAGAATCAAGAATTAAGGAAAGGATAATATTTGATAAGAAAAAAAATTGGATAAGAAGATGGGGGGAGTAAGATGGCGCAAATGCTCATTCGGTTTAGTAGTGAAATACAATTTTGAATTTATTTTTCCCCAATTAAATCTATTCAAATATATTATAATACAAGTTTGCAAAGCACAATTTCTAACTATATTTAGTTTTTAATATATTTAACAAAAGATAAGAAAAAAAATATTGTCTGTAATTTTGGTGGTATCGAACCCATAACAAAAAACCCTAATTAAGTAAGGTTAGCTTAATATGTCAGGTACTCTAACCACTGAGCCATTTCAGACAGAAGAAAGGGGGTTGTTTAAATATCATGTGTGACTTTGGCCACGAATTCACGGACTTGTATTATTTTTTCAAAACGTTCAATTGTTGGGATACAAAATGATATTTTTAATGTACAGTGGGTCATCTCTCCACGTTTTTGTTGATTGAAATCGGTTTGTTTTCCAATAGCCCTTATTTAGACTATGAGAAAAATATGGAGCACAGACCCACTCTATGAAAGAAAATGCCTTGAAGTTCTAAAAAATGACAGTATTTGCAGGTTTTGATACGTATACGCCTGTTTGAGTCAACATATTCCTAGTATTAAATATATCCATAGGTTAAAAATAAATGATTTGTTAAATATATATTGTTTTAAATGATTTCTTTAAAAAATATCAGATTTTTTGATACTTTAATTTTTCAGTAGCTTGCCCGACTATGTATGGGCATTTTACACGCCTTATCCACCCATCTACAATTTTTTTTAAAATTCATGCTAATCTGTATACGAAAAAATAATACTGATAAATTTTCTATTCATGCTAATCTACAACAATTTTAAGTCTATTAATCAAAACAAAGTCGAGACTTCATAATTTTTTCGACTATATTCCGAAAATAATTTTCAAGCTTACGGAAACAAAAAATATTTCTTCAAAACAAAATTTAGTACGCTACATTAAAAATTGGCCAAAAAAAATAAATAAAATCAAATATCACCCTTAAGAAATACATGTAGATAATGAAAAAGTCACATTATATAATATATAGGGGGTGGTAGAAGAAAAATATATTTATCAGGATCAATCAGTATCAAAAATATTAATTAATTTCAAAATCGACTCCATTAATATATGGCATAAAAATAAACAAATGGAATATTAGTTAGACGCATTTCAAGACATGTACACGTGTTGTGAGAATTTATTTAAAACCTTGTTTATTTTTATTATAGAAAACAATAGATTTCGAAAGAGTAATAGCAAAATAATTCGTTTTATTTTTTTCTTTTAAAATCAGTGGGAGTGTAAGGTAACAACTGTAACTGGATGTAGAACAGAACGACGATTGAAAGCTGTAATTGTTTTAAATTCAAGAAAACAGATATTGAAATTTAGTAATATAATTTTTTTCTACAGATTAATATATTTAACAAAATATATAGATATGTAGAAAAAAAATTTTCAGCACATAACAAATATCTTTCTATTGTAAAAGGTAAAAAAATATATATTTCAATATGATAAAAATAACACTTGCAATGCACGTACATGATTTAAAAATTCTCTTGAAAAATACTCTACGTTTAATTGAAAAAAAAATCCACAAAGGCCCGTGCACATCTGATATCAATAATGATATTTTAGTAAAATGTATGAAATACAAAAACAGTATGTATATTTTTAAAAAACTTTTAACTTTAGGCCGCTGGGACCCAGACGACCCAAGCCCCAAAAGATGGAAGGCAAATTTCCGTTGTGCTTTGAATAGTCTCCAAAATGTCATGGAAATCAAGAAATTGGGTGAAAGCAAGGGCGTCCATGCTTTCCGAGTCTACCAATTCCTGGAGGAAGATGACACGAAACCAAAAGAAGGTTTTTATCTCCATCAAATTTTTGAGCAAGTTTTTCGGGGTAGGTTGGGGGCTATTTGGGGCGATGAATCAGAAGATTTATTGGTCGGATGGTCAGATTATCAATGACCATAAGTGGCCATTTCCGTTTTAAAAGAATTAGTCACATTTTGTCGATATCACTCAAAATGTAAGGAAGGGCCTTTTGAAAAAATGTTATTGTATGAAAGACACCTATGACTATCGCTTGAATTTTATAAATCTCGTAAAATATAATAAATCCCTTACAGGAAATGCACGGAAATCAAACAAACACAAATCAAACCAGAAATCTACCAGAAAAGTGAACGCAAAGTTCGTCGAGCGTGAAAGAGAGGAGTCTGATAAAGAGGTAAGGAAAAAGATGCTAATATTTTGTAGATAATTAAATAATATGTTTAAAAAATTGACACTTTATTAATACTGGATTATATTGCTAAGGATTGTCCTTTGGGTGACCCTGAAAGAGAAATCCCAACGTCCACTTCCGGTGAGGGCGAAGAAATGTCAGAGAACCCGCCTCAGTGTACCAGTAAGTTAAATTAAAACTTTTTTCTGTGTAATACAAAGGTAGTCATTGTTCAGCCGAATGGGCGAACGTTATATGTGAGAAGGGGAGGATTTTTTATATTGTGTTCTTGTACATGTACACAGATTTTTTTTTTAATTAAAACAGAGCCAGAAATTCGTGTTTTCACATTCCCTACTCACATGGCGGGCTGTGTGGTTCGAATGGCGCCCAGGAAGAGGCTAGCGCCCTATGTATTGGAGGAGGAAGGTAAGATCTATATTGTAGGAGTAGATTTAACGCGGGTTGTGGGGGTGATTTTAATGAGGAAATTTTTAATAACATTTTTGGTGGTTTCTTTTTCACAGATAAGGAGGACCAGGTGGAAATGACGTCACAAGAGACTATCCAGGTACAATTTTTTACGTAATTCATTGTACAGATTTGGCTTCATTGAAAACAATTCAAACATAAATAAGAAATTATGTTATACATTCTTGATGAAATATTTCAGCATATTCAATATACGACCAAAAGACGCCGAAGAGACACTGATGACGAAAGTGTGATGTCATATACGCAGCCCTCCATAACGACAGACGAATCGTCCAATGACTCAAACTCTTCAGTGTCCAGTTCTAGTGTGGAGGAAGAAATACCAAACACGCCATATTTTTCCAGCCTGTTAACAAACATACTTGGTGAGTACTGATTAAGTTAATTTTGTGTTTCTCGAAGGTTACTTTATAAGGTTGATGTTTGTGTATGCCCTTTAGTGAACATATCTCTCCCTAACATATCCCGATAGGTATAAATGTTAATTCTAGACAAAATAGACTCAATAAGGCCTTTATGTTTTAGATGATGACTGGACAGTTGAGAAAGAGGAGACAGTGACCACCACACAACAGTATGTGTGAGCCGGTGGGTCTAGTACGGAACAAATGGCGGGGGGAGGGGGGGGGGGTGTCAGTAACAGTACAAAACGGAGCGGGGGGAGGGGTATCAGACCTTCGACAGGGACCATTGCACGTGATATTGAACGTCCGTAGACCATGGAGGACGGTCGGTCAGTGCGCGTGCCAAGAAGGTGCCATATCGTAGGGTTTAGACTTCACCAAAATACACTACAGCAGCATCATATAACTAACACTTGGACAATCGGCCATATTGTCATATTATCACAAACTGTCTTTCATTTTTTGTTTTCATTACATCTCATTTGTTATTCCACTGTTCAACGGTGCCTTTTTTAACATATGCTTGGATATTGTGCTTTTGTTTTATGTTTACAATAAACAATATAAAATAAAACGATATTCTTCATTGTTTATATGCTTGATTATACTATATAGTGTCCGGGATTTTATTTACACAAGCTAATACTGTTTTTGTAACTTCCACTGCATAAGATATGGCGCCGACATAATTACGTGTATTTGCTAACTGCCAGTAGTCACATATTGGCGTTTTCCAAACTACATGCAATAAAACCTGGATTCAGTTTTTAAATTTTTAATTACCATGTACTTAGTTTTGTTTAACATATGGAGCCATTCATTCTATGCGACAATGAGAGGCCCATGGGCCTCATCGCTATCGAGCAATTAATATCTAGACATCCAACAAAATAAAATTGCAAAGCATGTCTAAACGCATATTACTTTTACTCGCATTATAAATTTAAAATTCGACCGAGTTGAGTCTCTCTTGCATCTGTTGCCATTAATATCTGGATTCCCTTCGTGGTCAATGTCGATCTGTGCCACTGCATGGTATCGTGTCATTTAACTGCATTTTTGTAATAAAATGTGCAGCGCCTAACGTGTTCTCTAAATCGTTATCATTTAAATGTGCAGCGCCTAAAGTGTTATCTATATCAGAGCTGTCTTAGTCGTCAAATAACGGACATTTTAAAAAAAAAGTGTTGATGATTCAAAATTTTGTTCAAGTTTAAAATGTACAGATTCTTTCAGCTAACGGTTTATAGCAAATACGCCCCCTAAGAGTATCCCACATCGGAACTGTGCCATATTGAACCTTACAAGGTCCATTTATAACAAACCTTTTTAGAAGAGAACCTGAATCGTTGTTTTATATGACGACAGGTTCGAAGTTTTTTGAAGAGTTTTCAAGATTTGATACATTATGTTTTCGGAGACCAAAGCATTTTGATGGTCATTAATTGTTGGGTGTCACTGTTTATAAGGAATAAGGAATCATTCTTTGAGTATTATGAGGTGATAATTTTGGTCGGGGCGTGATCAAATCCCGAAGGGCTTTATGATAGATTTGATCACGCCCCGACCGAAATTATCACCTCATAATATTCAAAGAATGAATCCTTATTACTTATATTTATATTTTTTTCAACCATCGTACGATTAAATATTTAAATATAAATACGCAAATCCCACTGGCGCCTCAATTTGGCTTTATGAGTTATATAGTACAAAATCGATACGTAGTGTTATCACAGGCATAGACACTAGAAAATGTAAATATACTTTGTTATAGTATATATATATATATTGACCTTTAATTCTTATAAATTAAAAGACAGATTTCAGCCGATGGCTTCACCCCCCCACCCCCAATGGTTTGAATTTCCTCACGTAAAACCTATAATGGTGTTAGTCTATGGGTGCCAATCCATATTCTCTACGTGTAGCTAATAAAGGTGCTAGTCTATGGGTTCCGAGCTAAATCACAATCTCCACGTGTAGCTAATAATGGTGCTTGTCTATGGGTTCCGAGTCAATCCAGATTCTCTACGTTTAGTTAATAATGGTGCTTGTCTATGGGTTCCGAGTCAATCCAGTGAATCCACATTCTCTACGTATAGTTAATAATAGTGCTAGTCTATGGGTTCCAAACTCCTTCACATTCTCAAAGTATAACTATTAACAATGCTGCTAGTCTTAGCTAGTAATGCTGCTAGTTTGTGGTTTCCGGTGAACTCGCAAAGGGCAATCCCGAAGCTGCATTAGTGTGTTCAAAATTTTGAAATTCGATAACTTAACTACAGCTGAATTATCAAAAGTTCAAAAAATTGCTTCTACCTGCCAATATTTATTTCATAAATTACAGTCTCCACTTTCTAAAGAAGGATTTGACCATAAAATTCCTAACTTGGACACCCTCAACCCTCTCCCGAAAATAACCCCTCTCCGAACCCTTGGGGTTACGATATGACTTAGTATATAATTTTGTGTACTAACTTGCCGAGATGAAGTTCAAAAGCATATTACCTCCTCATTGAGGTTATAACATTACTTAACTGGAAATCGATAATATACCGTATAACTGGTAAATTTCGTGATGAACTAATTTGCGCGATTACTTTTACATTATATAAATAGTGCCTGTTTGGGAGGGTAACAGTTGAAATTGACACCCCGAGAAAACCATTGTCAACCGACGCGAAGCGGAGGTTGACAATGGTTTTCGAGGGGTGTCAATTTCAACTGTTATCCTCCCAAACAGGCACTATTTATTTTGTTATACTGAATGTCTTTTTTAAAATTTTTAAGAAAATTTTACTGCTTTTATATAGGAATAACGTGAATTCTACAGCGAACCGTACGCGCATAATTTTCGCGCATGTCACATTTTTTAATGTTACCCGTTGCTAAGTGCGTTACTAAAGCTGAGGGTAATAGTAAATGTTATTAACTGCGTCTTAACCAATCAGATTTCAGTATTTAACATGAAAGTATAACAATGCAAAATGTTCAATACGCAGATATTATATCTGGTATTCTATGCCACAAGGAAAAATTTTAAATCGCAAAAATGAATGATGCAAAAAAAAGGTACATATTCTTCCCATTTCCCCAAATTTTGTGACATGCTATAATAACCGGATATACGGTATCTTGCTTCTGTATTATATGGTGTTCCGATGGGGCCACTTCGACCAAAAGTGCAAAGTTGCGAAGTCGAAGGAGCGATAAGTACTACTATCGCTCCTTCGCACTCTCGCTTTCGTCTTTTCATAATTGTGGAGCTCTCTATCGTTTAAAGACAGAAGTCTAAAAATGCATGTGTACACATTATGGCGGACGTTATATTTTATGTGGAGTACATGTATAATAATTGGGCATAGCCAGCACTGGTTAACATATATGTCACATGTACACATTAAAATATTTATAAACATTCATAGTAAGCACGATGGCCTAGCGCATGCGTACCAATAATATCTTGGCGAGAACGGTGCCTGCATCAAATTCTATGTAATCGACCGAGACTTGCTGAATGCAATCAAAAAAGGCGAAAGCGAAAATGCGAAGTTGCAAAGGCGAAGGAGTATCGCCCTTCGCCATCGCATCTCCGCACTTTCGCTCCATCACCTTCGCACTTTCGTTTTCGCAACTTCGCACACTCGCAAAAGTGCAAAGGTCGAAGTGGCCCCATCGGAACACCACAGTATTACTCTTAAAAATTAAAGCATTCACTGTATTCAGTAAATACTTCCAAATATTTCTCATCCTACTAGGAAGTTTAAACGAAGTATAGGACCATTTTAACAAAATCTTGGACTTGGTAGGAAGTAACTATCTATTCCTTGCATCAAAACAACTAAGATTAGGCTTCAAGTGAAATATACACAGATTGCGTAGACTTGGGTCAAAAGACAGAAAAATCTTGTTTATTTCATAAAGCCATGGCTGAATGGCCAACAATGAAATAAAAACATTGCTGTTTGACACAACTACCCTCAGTCAAAGCTCTTGTTACATTCACGGAGTATTTTTTCCTCTAAATATTTCTTTAGCAAACCGATTGTGATTCATAGCTTTATTGAAACTAACAGGGCTGAAAGCTACAAAATCCAGTTCTAACATATGAAGTTTATAAATCCATCGAAACCTAAAAAAATTAATCACGGACTCACGAAATTATCATGATGACAGACTCAAATTCCCACAGATGATTCTTTGATGTCACAATTTTTTGCATCCTCTCCAATAGGCTTGAGGCGATGTGTCATTAGCTTACATGTATGTGTTATTTGGTAAGGCGGGCAAAACGATACAGCATGCATTGGACTTTTTTAAAGATATGACAAAATGATAAAGAAATTTTTGTCATTGGATTTGGTTGGCTAAACAATCGGAACGCATCATAGGCTTTCTCCATTTAAAACCCATGTGTCATATAATTCAAAAAGGTCTGCAACCTTGGGCATTTTCATCTGTATAAGACGTGAAAGGACAAGAGCGTACAAGGCCTAACAAATCCCCCGTACTCAGGATTTTGAAATGGCATATGAACATATAAAAAATCTTTACATTTGAAACTGTGCATCAGTACATGTACATGTATAATATAGAACTGCATTCTCTGACAAATAAATAATATACAATAATACTGTACTTAGTACTTATCTCCTTTGTTTTATTTGATGCTTTCTAAGCATTACAGCATGATTTCATATATGTGCTAGCGCATGGACATTTCATAATTGTTGTCATGATATAAATGGTGTTAGATTTTTTTCTCATAATCAATAAAAAAGCAAAACACGTTTTACTTAAAGGCAAATGAATTAAAAATAAAACGCCGTCTATTCGATTCGAACACCCTCTCAATGGAGAAGGACGGACTATGAGCCTCCACCTAGCACAGTGAGCTACGTTGACACATAAGAGTACGGCTGAATAAATTTATCTCTTTGACAATAATTAATAAAGTAAAACGTTTTTGGTGAAAATCACAAATTTGACCCATTATGGGCCTAGACTCCATTTTAATAAATCAATAATAAAAATCAAAATTAACTTATTCCTTTAAGGATGGAGTCAGAACCCATTCATACCTAATTTTGCAATTAAGAACAGTGAATGATCAAAGATTTAGGCAAAAAGGATGCGCAGCTTAATTTGGAAACCGATACCTGGCGTGTTTATAGAATGAAAGCACAATATTGACTTCCATCGTGAAATTTATAATGAAAACAATGCATACAAGTCAAAAATTAATATTCTAACTTGAATTGAAATTCTTCATTGCTCTGAGGGGGGGGGGGGGGGGATATGCAACGCCTTGTATGCCCCTGTTCTGTCTAATTATGAATATCAATCATATTTTTGGACATCAGAAATAATCACATGAAAATGTAATATGTTCATGAAAACAGAAATTATCTTTCGAAAACGTGTAGTTTTCACAGTGAAGTAAGATAGGATACATATTCGAAACGAAGTCCAGATTTCTTCGGCTTCGATTTCGTATTTTGATGAACGTCCTGTCAAGATTTTAATTTTTACAATTATCGTTAAAGGAGCCTTTGGTCGGCCTATTGGGTTGATGTTCCTGGGTAAAACCTGAATGCATCTCAGCTCACATATCGAACGACTTTAAGAATAGGAGCAATCTAAAAATGCGATTTTTCGTCCGATTTTCATTCGACTTGCTCAAATAAATCGATTAGAGTCGATTGTTGAGGTGGCCATGCAATACGAGTTTACAACCCATTTCCAAATATTAAAAGTTATTCAAATATTATTACTGTACGGGGAAAAGTCATGACGTCACGATTCTCACCGGAGAGTCGATTGAAAATCGGACGCACTTCAGAGTGTCAATCTACTTTCAGACTGGTTGCGACTTTCGACTTTGGGTGGTCACGGTACAATTTGGTCGAAAGCGAATCGGATGAGGAAATCGGATGGAAAATCGCATCGTGTGCTCTATCATGGCGTCATGGCCTGGTTACATCATAGTGCTGTGCTGAGACAGTAACAGATCTTTAATACATTTTTGTTAAAACTGAATTCTTCCGCGGAACTCATAAAAAAATATTCAACATCATTTTGATTTCTTTTTTCTTAATTCAGATATCTAAATATTGAAGTTTATCGAAGTACATTTAGGTTACAGACATGCTGTCTTTTACCGTTTTTATAATTTTTCTTTTTGTAAATAATCTAAATGTAATCTGACCAATATTCTTTTAGAGCAATAGTCAATCTTACAAACCCCTCTATTTTGAACCAATGAAGATGCTGGCAGAAAAATTTTGATAGAGCTTTCTAAAAATATCAATTATCTAGGTTTTTTTTGTTTTGATTCAAATATAGAACGTTTATTATAGAGAGCCCATTGGCTGAATCTCTTGAACTCATTTGCATTTGGTAAAAACCGCGTGAAAACGAAAGTTAAATTCTTAGACGCGGCGTTACTATCCCAGTTTATTCATTGTCTTTCTGGAATTAGAGGATTAATTAACATATGAGCCTGTAAGTACACACCGTTATCACCCACTCAAATTAGAAAACAATCTAAACTAGTTATAGCAACTTCTTTGTGATATTTTTTTCATCGAGAAAACCTTACTTTCATTTTGCCATCTTTTAATTAAAAGGAAATGATGGCATGTCATAAGCAGAACTTACTCGCGTTCATAAGACAATAAATGGTATTTATGTTGGATGATATAGAAACTTTAAAGTTGTTACCAGTTCGGCATTCCAGCAATAACTATAACCAACAATATTATACATACATGTTTATTCGCCAATCAAGGGCCTCGAGGGACATGTATAATATGAACAATATGATTAAATTAAAAAGAATAAATACATATATGATGAAAGAAAACATTGTTATGGAGGCTGTTGCGAGGGGAAAATATACGGTAATTTTTCTTTCATTTTCTTAGATGTATACGAACATACATTGACCGTTTTGTTATCAATGCTGAGAATCCGTATTGTATGATAATACAGGAAGAAAAAAACAGATGAGATAAACATCTGCCATGTGCGGATCTAGTGGGATGGGAGGAGGTCCGGACAACCCCCCCCCCCCCCCCCCCCCCGGTGATCCAATTTCTTTAAATTACATAGCAAAACTACTGAAAATATGCCTCCTATCCCCCCCCCCCAACTTAAATATCCCTATTATACAATGAGAGGATAGGATAAACGTAGGCTATGCCTGTTGTCCAATCCTATTGAAATTATTCAATAAAATATGTTTAAACTATAATAATTCCTCGGAGCCTCACCCCCCCCCCCCGGAAAAAAATTCTGGGTCCGTGCATCTTTTATCATTAAATAGTGGGTCTTTTTAAAACTTGAGTTTATCTATTACGACAACGTTGCAAACCTAACAAACGGGCTGCCCGGCTTTTAATCGACAAGCCGGATACTAGTATGCAAGTATTATTCAGAGAATTATTTCCGTTTTGACTGATACGTGCAAGATCACTCATTTAAAAAAATCATCAGGCGTTTAAGAAACGCACCACGCATGTACAACCATGTAGTATTTGATACGGTATAGAACATATTCGTTTAATACATGTACATCCATGTCATTAAAGTTATAAATTAATATTTTAAGATAAATTCTGATGTTATTTATCGTATATATATTCCAACATCATACAGTTTTCAACAACATACATCCCCTAAAATTCATACATATAGAGTAGCCCCCCCCCCCCTCTCTCTCTCTAATGCATGTATAGAGACCCCCCCCCCCAAGTTGCAACAACGATGAAATGATTTATGGGAGCGAATCATACATCAACATTTTTAGAATGTTCCGGGTTTTTTTCCCGTTGCAGATATCAAACCTGATATTACCTTCATGTTCATGTCACCATTGCTTCAGCTTGTGTTCCTTATTTGCTGTATAATGTATACTGTTGTATTCCGTATCAGTTGCATGCGCGGATCTAGAGGGGGGGTCGGGGGGGTCCCGACCCCCCCCCCTGGAAAATGAAAATTCATTAAATTTACATAGTAAAATTATCGCGAAAATATGCCTCGGACCCCCCTGGCAAACACAATTATCCTTCGGACCCCCCCTGGAAAAATTTTCTGGATCCGCGCATGAGTTGGGTGGGGGGGGGGGATGGGGGTGGGGGTGAACTACACCAGGTTTGTAAGCAAACTACCTTAGAAAATTGTCGATCTTTTTACAATATTTTATGTTCTGTTTAGCAGCCATCGAGATATGTTTTACGTCTCTTCGAGAATATTTATTCTTCCAACACGTAAATATCTAATCGGTCATTTGGTGTCTGGGTTGGGGTCAAAATGTACTAGACCCTCGGATCAAGCCAAGGCCTTACAACAAGCTCTTGCTTCGAACGAATGAAACAAACGCATGTGGATCAACCTGAATCTCACGCAATGCACATTCACTACAGAATTGTTAACATCAACAGATTCAATGACATTTGACGATGAAAACGACTTATGAATATTTTTTTTTACTTTATTATGCATACACAATACGGAGGGGTAGATGATATATTGGGCGACCGATTTTTACAGGTGTTTGTGTTAGACTCGAGTGAAGTCATGCACTGGGTAAACGTTCTTATCTCAATGTTCATGTATTTCTGAAAATCGTAATCTAGTCGTGTGACTGTTATTTCCCGTACAATGCACTTCTTTTGTGGAACCAAATACTGCACAAAGCAAAACGCATATAACTGCGAAGTTTCTGCATGTAGTGCACAGATTGGCCAATTAATTTCCTTGTGTTTGCAGCATAAAAAACAAACAATACAGAGGACTCTAAAAAGATTTTTATTGCACATCATATAATAAGTGTGACGTATGCTTTTTCTAAAAACGAATTTTCTTGTTTTGCGGACTTGCTTCACCAAAGTCACCTGATCTTTTGAACCCTCCTCTGCCACCAAAGCTCCCTCTCCCCCCAAAGCCCCCTCTACCGCCAAAACTCCCCCTCCCGCCAAAACCCCCTCTAGATCTGTTGTTGTAACTGGAAAAGTCTCTGCTGCGCCCCCCAAACGACCCCCTCCCCCTGCCGCCACGGGCCCCTGGGGAGAAGGGTCTTTCTTTTTCCTGTAATTCAGGCAGTTCTGTGGCCTTGCACAGGGTATCAAATTTCCCGTCGGTCCAATAATTCAAGACCTGAGATTCACACTCCGAGGGAAAATCAAACACAGCTCCCTGTAAAGATAAAATTATTGATATGTAAACAAAATCGGATCTTTGATCCCCTCTGTTTTATTCGTGGGCGAATTGGTTTTTTTCATCTCCTCTAATCTGTCTCAATGCGGTACATGAAATATGTGTCAAAGTACAATATTCTAGTATGTTTGTGTGTGTGTGAATACGTTATCTTTAATATCCTGCGTTAGACCATACATGTACGTCCCAACTAACGACCATAGACCATGGCAATGAGGGTGTCTCACTTGATGTTTTGACGCTCGTGTTTTTGTCTCCATACTCAAACCCAGGTCCTAATTAAATAGTTCAGACCAATTCGGGTAGAACACGCACTCTATGGCATCCAGTTAAAACCCATACATTGTACCTTTAATGCACCATTCTATACAACACAGGGATACTGTTTTGAAACTCAAATTTTCAAGCAAGCTCTATTATTAACCGTATTCCATAGGTAACCTTGTAATGATTTTGTTAATACATGATTTCTATACTTAAGAGCTCCTTCAAAACTCCGCCAAAAAGAGACAATAAAGGTTGGCTCTATTAAAAAGAAGATAAAATAAGTTGATCAATCATTGAAATAGATTTGGGTCCTTTCCAGGATATGTCATGACAGACAATGTCACGTTGGATTTGGATTTCATGCTCCTAGAGTAACCTGACCCGAAGTTCACGCAGAAACACCACGGGTATTTGAAAGTATTAATTTGCTAAAAATCAATATCAAATCTAAGATCTAGCTGGATTCCAACTGATGCCTTCAATATAAGGAAACTTACAATAAGGTGCATATATAGGTTGGCCAATATTCTTTACCACTAAAACAGTGATGTACTGTGCCGCCTTGGATCCCCAAAACTTACTTGTTTGACCATGCATGGCATTAAAACACTTGGGTATTCATAAATCAAAGATATCAAGTCGTAGCCTTTGTTTAAAACTTAACCTATGAAAGTTTCACGTAAATTTCCCCGCCAACTTACCCACAAAAGAATTCATGAACAGAACTGTCCTCGACTATTTTTGCCTTGTTCTGTGAGATGCTGTATATAAGACTTACCATTCTGTCTTTATTTTTTGGTAGGTTTTGTATTTGACACTCGTAATTATGTCTTTATTTTTGTAAGGTTCTGTATGTGACTATTTTTGTGAGATTCTGTACTCGACACTTACCATTCTGTCCTTACACAGGGTCAGCCATCGGATCTTCTCCACCAGGTCCTTGGGTAGACACCTCTCCAGGGCCCGGTACACGTAATTGTTGCGCTGTATCTCCGTGTTCGTTTTCAAATAAAACGTTGTAAAACCCTACAAATTCAGATAAAAAAAGAAATTCAAAAATCAAAATCGCGTGCCCCGTTCATTGGTGACTGTAACCTGCAAATATTTTATAGTATGAGGTTGATATTTTTATTTAAAGCGTTAAAGTCAATCATTACCCGCAGGCCTCTGCCACAAAAGCATGGTTTGCAATGTATATTTAATATTGTCCCTTATACTAGTAACTCTCAATAGTTATATTCCGAAATGTCCAGGCACCGTTATTAAATAAATCAATAATAAAAAATGCAGAGTTCTGCGATTCTTGAATTGTATAGAGAGTTCCACAACAAGCATTAGTCACTGCGCTATATTTAGGTGCTGTCACCTGGATTTTTTCCTCTCCCACATGCCGATTACCTGGCGAACCTTCAGGTATCGATTTCATATACCGAGAAACGAGGACTGCGTTTTCTGAAAACCAACCTTACGCTAGACTGGTTGGAAGTGCTATTTATAGAACAGAACTATTTGTTTACGTTGCTAAAAATATAGTTTAAGGTCAGACGACACGTTCCTCAATTTTAGATAACTTTTTGCAGGAATTTGTTAATGGTTTAATACTACTTTGACAAGCCTTCTTGCCAAAAATTAGGGTACCTTACCAGGCATTTCTGCAAAATACTACAATATGCAATATCTTATATAATCTTCTTGAAATATTTTCAATGAAAATACACTTGAATTGCTGATATAAAAATAAATACATCTAGTGCACAGCGAAAATCACTATAGTAGAACTATATCTCCGCCGGGGTGGGGCTTTGAACTTACGACCTCTAGAACCTACTGGAAGTGAGCGGCCACGGTTCTAACCACTCGACCAACTAGACACATACACAAATCCAAGTAAATTTTGACCATTCTTAAAGTAATTATAAAATTAATATTTTTTATCGGAACTCTTTATTACGAGGAGATACAAAAAAAATTCTCGAGGAACGTGTCGTCTGACCTTAAGCAGTGGAAAATCTCCGTTTCGTGTGACGGAACCTATCTTGTTACTTTATGTTTTTAGAAAATCTTTAATGCCCTTGAATTTATGCCGACAAAACTTCGCCCTTATTATATGTCTACTGAAGCACACACCTGACCCATAGTACAGCAGTACCCCGTCCCACCCAACCTCAGTCCGACAAAATAGCTGTAAGTTTGAAACATCGACCAAGAGAAATACAGTTAGATAGCTGCTGACCTCATATTTCGATGTTTTATGTTCATTGTGGTCTAACGCGATAAAGCCGTTTTCAGAAATTTCAGAAATTATATATGGACTAAGGAAAATCCCAGGTTATATAACGTGTTAGTGATGGGGATATTGCTACCTTTTATAAACTTTCCAGACGTATTTAGTGCAAGCAATATATATGTATATTTTTTTGGACACTGAGAACAGATTTCGATCAATATCTAATATTAAAAACCTGCATTTCTTTTGTCAGCGTTTATATGGATCTTAGCAGAGCAGTGTTTACTCGCTGCATAATATTATTGAACGAGAACTGCACGAATAGATTATTACGTAAAAAGATCACTAACACGTGCCTTTCTCCCACAGGTATAATACAATACAATATAGATACACATTATAGGTAGGGTCATGGCCGCCTAGAATAACTGACATATTTTTTTTCTGCATTGTTAGTTGGGACACAGGTACTTTCAGGTAATAAGGATCCGAAACTAGCTGACGTCACGCCTTGGCGACAGCCGACACCTATTGTTTACCTCTGTAAGTCGGCATAGGTAACTATTCAGTGTCCACAAAAGTATACAAAGTTAATTTTTTTTACTCATTTAAGCACTAAAAAGAATCTAAATTTAAATATTTTCTTAAACAAGTTATTCATGTCTACTATTACTTATATTTAAAAGTTTCATGAAATAAAAAAAAAACTCGGTAAGGAGACATCTGAATACCGGGTAAAGCTGAAACTAAAATAGATAAAGAACCTTGCAAAGACTGATTTGGCATTATTTGTAGGCATTATTTGTAGGTGTATTCTAATTTTTAGTCAGTGCAGTACATTACACTTTTGTATAAACCAAGACCCTGATTTTTTTTTTTTTGCTACTCTGACATCAGATTACAATGTTTACCTTTTTATAAGTTTTATCTGTATGCAAGGTATGTAAATATGGATTAGATTGCAAAGGACATAACAACAACAAAAATATCCCATCAGTAATGACTAATCAACAAAGTACAACAGTGTACAATTTATCTATAAAGGGGTAAAATAAATAAAATACATTTTAAGAGTACAAACTACTCATGATAACAACATATTATCAAGATGGTATGTGGGGCACCAAATAACAAATGCCTGGAAATTTAGTCAGAAAAAAACCAAAAAAAACCTGAGTAACCCTATACTCAGGCAATGTGCTGCACAGGAACTGTAGCTGATTAAACATGCTGACTAAAAAATCTCTGCTGCAATGTCACCAATAAGCTTCTAGAAGTCCAACAAAGGGGAGATAAAATCAATGGAAAGGAGACACCCCTCTCTCTCTCTCTCTCTCTCTCTCTCTCTCTCTCTCTCTCTCTCTCTCTCTTTGAGAACTTTGTTGCTAATAGACAGCAATAACCAGACTTTCTTGGTGTTTAACAGATCCTGGGGATAAGGAAAAGACTTTTGTAGATTGCTCTCTCCAGCTTGGCAGGCTATGAGGACCCGGTAATCGGGCTTGATTAGCACACCACCAGTGTATCTTGTATGATTACAGTACAGGCCTGGACAGAGATAAAGAGATAGGCCAACCACAATGTGCACAGTTTGCACTTCGATCTGTTTCCTCTACCCAGTACAAAGCAAGGACGCCTTTGAAAGTTCAAATGGAAAATTCTGGATTATTATTTAATTTTGCATTTAGCGCCCACCTCGATCCAACAATTCCATGCTGGTCGCTGGAATTTAGACTAATTAAAGATGCACAGAAAAAGCGCATTTTTGCATACAATATGCACCTATACTTGACCTTAAACATGAAACGTGTGACCTATTTTTAAAAATCGTGTAAACAACACGAGAGAATTTCCATCTATTTATAGAAAAGGAGCTATACATCATTAAAATCACAACTATTCATGTCTAAATCTTGACTTTGAATAAAAATCTGCTGTTCTTTATGCATATAGAAGATTTCAATATTGTATTATCATGTATCAAATTTATATGATCCTATCATTCTGTTTGTTTTCAATCTGGAACGGAAATAAATGCAAACTATGTTTCATGGATCAAAGTTGGATAACTCCCACACTAGGCTAGTTTAATACATAATACACAAGTTATCTTCCCTAATGATTTTATCCACCAAGGACAGCATACGTATATCAATACATGTAGTGATGTTTACAATTCAAACATTTGTTCTCTGCAAAAATATAGGAAACTCGACTCTTGTTGCAAAAGCAACAAAAAGGTCTTCCGTGTTGATATACACGTGACAGTTTAACTGTAAGACAATGCTTCTCTCACATAGAAAAAATAGTGGATGTGATAATTATTGTGAATGATATATCCAGACGTCACTTCCCTGTAAAAGAAAGAGAATGAAAAAGAAATCAATTTTTGAAGTATTTCCTGTGATGACCGGAAGTAACGTCGAACTAAACAAAACATTTGACAAAATTAAACCCGTTAAACACATCTCAGATCAAATATTTATCATTCATGAAAGCTTTGCATCTCAATCACTTACAGTGACAAAAATCTGGTGGACATCAAATTTGTAAAAAGGAAAGCTACATAGAGATATTTGAGATATCTCACCGAAAGTAAAATTCATTAGCTAATTTAACATTATATAGATGACATATGTTAGATTGTTTACTGATATTTTCATTTTAGGTAAAATGAATAAAATATGAAAAAAACCCAAAATTTTGAAGTGCTTCCGGTGACGACCGGAAGTTACACCACAGAACAAAATAGTGTAAACACATGTACATACATAGGTCTATCATTCCACAAAGTTTGATTGTTCAAGTTGTCACCATTTTTGAGATCTCGAGGAATCAAGGATTTTTGTCTCGGGACAGGAAATGGACAAACGGAAGTGTTCGATGAAAATGAAAGTTAGTATTTCTTAAACATTACACAGCGGGACTTTATTGGCTATCAATTTATCTTACATTGTCAAACAAAAACAGTTAAATTCTTAAACAACTTGAATTGTTTGAACTCTTCCGGTGTGGACCGGAAGTGACGGTTGACAAAATGAGAGCTTTTAAACACATCTTCTATCAAATGTCTATCATCCATGTAAGTTTCGTGTCTTGGTCACTTACAGTCTATGAGATCTCACTGTTACAATATTTGTTTCAAAAAGACTACCTGAGATACTGTAATTTCCTAATTAAACACGAGGAATTAATATCCGCGTAAAATCGTGAGAAGCATCCTTCGCGGATTTTAAAATCTCGCCATTATTTACTGAGAGTTAAAAACTATAAGAAATGAGGAGAAAAGTTCAACGTTCGCGATTTTATATTCCCGCGATTTGATACAAACTAGCAGCATCGTTGAATTAAGAACTCGCGTAATATAAGGAATTTACAGTATATGAGATATCTCACCAGAAGAAATTTTTTTGTTTATTCATCATCGGAGAGATGTCATATGTAAGCGTTTATACTTAAATTTTAATTCTGTGTTATACATATATTAATAAAATGCATAAAAAAATAATTTTTGAAGTGCTTCCGGTGATGACCGGAATTTACGACAAACAAAACAAAATAGTTTAAACACATTTACACATATAAGTCTTTCATCCCACAAAGTCTGGATGCTCATGTCTTTATCGTTTTTGAGATCTCAATGTCACTAGCTTTTTGTTGCGGGACAGGAAACGGACGACCAGAAACGAATTTTGAAAAAATGAAAAAAAAACGCCTGGAGATATTATTCTCTACCAGTCCTGAAAATTTCAATAAAATCTATCCAGCCATCTCTGAGAAATCTTGTGGACAAAAAAAGGAAAAAAAATAAAATAATAACTAGACTCTTGTTGCTATAGCAAAAAAAAGGTCTTCCGTTCCTCATGTATCAATCTGTACATAAAAATCCATTTCTCTTGTGAAAAGAAAAAGTGATATAATATATACTGTAAAGGAATTCCCAAGAAATTATTTCTACGTTAAACAAAACAAAAAGACAAAATGTCAATTTTTGAGTGCTTTCTGTGACGACCGGAAGTTACGCAGATCATACAGAACATAGTTAACATAACTTCATACATTGTTTTGTCTTTCCTCAAAGTTCCGATGTTCAAGTTTTTGTTAGTTATAATATCACTTTGAGAAAAGGATTTTGTTTCGGGACCGGAAACGAAGAAACGGAAGTGATTAAAGAAATTGAAAGTATATATTTTATTACATTTACCTACGGTATGTTACTGTTCATCACGTTGAGGAAAATGTTTAAAAAAATCTAAAGTTGAAAAAAAAAAATTCTTTTGCTTGAACGCTTCGAGTGAGAACTGGAAGTGACGGACGACCAAATGAAACCTGTTAAACACACGTTCAATCAAATGTCCATTATCCATATAAGTTTTGTATCTTGATCTCTCACAGTTTCTGAGAGTTTTGTGTCTTGATCTCTCACAGTTTCTGAGATCTTGTGGGTACTTTGTTTTTAAAAAAGAAGGCTACCTGAATTATTTGAGATGTCTCACCAGAAGAAATACTTTTTTGTTTTTTACCATGTGTAGATGACCTTTTGTATTACTATAGCTTAAATGTTACTTCCATGCTAAATAACCAAACTATTTTTAAAAAATGAAAATTGTGTGTACTTCCTGTGATGACCGGAAGTTACGCCAGATTAAACAAAATAGTGTTAACACATGTACATACATAGGTCTATCATCCCACAAAGTTTGGTTGTTCAAGTCATTACCGTTTTAGATATCTCGTTGAAATAAGATTTTTTGTCTCGGGACAGGAAACGGACAAACCGAAGTGCTCAATGTAAATTGTATTAAATATTTCTTGTATACTTGCTTTTTGTACATTATTCTTTATCAAACTATATACAAATATCAAAGGATGTGTTTTAGAAAAGCTACCTAAGATAATTGAGATATCTCACTGGAAGTAGAATTTTTTCGCATAGATAACCTCTGTATAGATTTATTCTTATATATTTATTCTATGGAAAAGAAATTTAATGCGTAAAAATAAATATTTTCGAAGTGCTTCTGGTGACGACCGGCAGTTACGACGAACAATCAAATAATTTAAACACATCTACAAATATAGGTCTATCATCCCACAAAGATTAGATGTTCCAAGTGTTTGCCGATTCTGAGATCTCGAGGGAACAAGGTTTTTTTGACGCGGGACAGGAAATGGACGACCGGAAATAAATTTTGAAAAAATTTAAAAAACGCCTCGAGATATTATCATTCTCGATCACTCCTAAAAATTTCAAGAAAATCTATCCAGCAATCTCTGAAATTTCTTGTGGACAAAAAAAAAGGGGGAAAAAAATAAGAAGAAACACTACAATCACTATAAGGTCTTCCGTTGGAAACGTAAGACCTTAATAAAATGGAGTAAACTTCAGCAAATGTTTCGATTAAAAAAATCTACAATAGCTTGTCTTTAAATCATTTATGAGTTGGAAACAATTGCTGGCTTCCATGCATGAAAACAAATACTAAGTAATCAATAAATTTACAAAGAAGTCCAGTTTACAATTAAATAAAAAAAATGATTGATTTTTATCAAGAACAATTTTCTATCTAAAACACAGCATCCAAATGGGATTTGTTTCAAATTTGGAAAAGTTACCATGATAACCCATTTTCTGATCTATAAGTTAACACTTCAGGATAACACATCAATTGAGCTTGTGACAAACTTCAAATCTACTATTTTTCATACCACATGTAGTATTCAAGTTCATTTGCCAGTTAAAGATATTTATCTTTATGAAGTGCATAATGAATTACATACAATTGCTCTGTGTACAAAATGTAATTATCCAATACAAACTCATCAACATGGATTGTCAAGCTGTTTCTTAGAGAGCAACATATGTAATACATACAGCAGAACTCTTTATCATTGAGATTTTTAAGTTCCAGTTTTCTTTTGAACAGTTTATATCAAAACTTCAAATTAATTGCTTTGAACTCCAGAGAACTAATTTATACTGAGAGCTCGACTTTTTTAGGTTTGTCAAGAAACTGTGTACCATTTACAGGATACATATTTTATATACTGTGTATTTTATGTTTGTATTCTCCTAGCTTGATAAAAATGAGATTTTGATTATTTCATCAAAACAAGTTACACAGCAATGCAAGATGTACGTCCACACAAGTAAGACCTCTACAACCAAATACTTTGAACTGTTAAGAGGTCTGCAACTTATATAGAAGTTGTAGGGTTAGCGGCGATGACAATGCCTTTTACAAATCGTGTTCAGCTTTAAGCCCAAGAAGTGTATGCACTGAAATGATTTAACACTTTAAGTTACCAATATTACCAATTTAAGTGATAAGTTCAAACTAAAGTGAACATGCTTGTTTACTGCTACAGGTTAGAAATAAAAGGCATGGTAAAGGAATTCTTCCTAAAATTTTTCATAAATAACACTTTAAAACTGAACTGAAGTAAAAAAGAAAATGAAATTATTTGAAACTCATAATACACTGTTTGACATATTGGCAGCATACTGGGTACAATATAATCCCCCCCCCCCCCCCCATCAAAAAAATGGTTCCACAGTTTTACATTTTGATTTTAATTACTCATTGCATTGAATGGAAATGGATATTTTTTATTCACTTGTATAAAAACATATGAAAAAAAATATCTACAAATAAAGGACGAGTGCACTTATGGGCCCCGGTGAAAAGTGAAAAAATGAAGAATCAAATTAAGCATATTTTTTTCCTTAACATTATCTATTGATATCTATTCCATAAGAATTAACAAGTTTTAGCGCTGAAATTATTGTTTATATAAAGCACGAAGCTTTAAAACATAGTAGGGGTCAGCAGACATTCGTGATTTTGTATAGTAAATCGAGGACAGGCATTCATTTTAAAGCCTTTGTTTACTGTCAGCCTAACCGAGTACAAACTTGTGGAAAAGACAATATACGCATTATACATTTAGTAAACTCCTGTGAAAGTAAGAAGATTGTACTCGGTTAGGCTGGTACCTAAAAAATGAAAAACGTATGAAAATTTCAAGGTTTTTCCTATAGCAAGCGAAATCTATTACCTGCGTGACCCATGTTTGAACTCACGCATGGAATAAATTATTTCAAACAATCACGTGGTTTCTATCCAGGTAAACGTTTGTCAAATGTGCTCACTGTAAAACATTGACACGTTTTAGATCGCTTTCCTTCAACTTTGTATGGTCAGGAATATTTGTTTGTCACTATGGTAATATGCAACTTCAAAGCTTCATTCGATTTTTTTTCAGACGTAAAATAATGCATAAAGTATAATTCAGCAAACGCGCCAATCGATCCACCAACAGAGCAATGTTGATTTAAATGTCTCCTCCCTCTGATTTAAATAGACACAATTCAAGTAGGTTCGGTTCGATTTTTCCGGATTTAGATTATTTATAGGCATTTAAAAATCCTCAATTTTTTTAATTGTATTCTAATTTTGGTAAATTTAAGCGTGCATATAAATCAGAAGTATCCATGAGTGCTTAACTATTAGGAGAAAAAAGCAATTTGATGATATTTTCTACATATAAACGGCACTGAAAAAGGGCCCATTCTCTATAGCTTAAGTGCACTTGTTCTTTAAGATTTGTTCAACAACAGTAAACAAACATTTGTTTGTGGCCCAAGGTCTTACCTCTTTTGAGGAGAGCATGGAGCGGGAGGTGATTTTTGTGGATCCTGATATCAACGCGAGGGCAGCAGCCAAAGCATCCTCTGCTCCGCGCTCAGCAATCAGTTCCTTTGCCGACGACCGGAAATAATCCAATGTCTCAGACTGCACACCTTCTATAGATCTACGGAAAAATCAGAGAGAAATCTCATGGAAAAATATTGTTATAAGCTTCTCCTTATGAGATCACTAATATCTCATTGGACAGCTTAACTATCTATCTAAACATTACTACAAGTCAAAGTCAATCTTCTGAATTAACAATTTAAATATTTTTAAAAACACGGCCTCATATTAAACAAACTGGAAACTATATTTTCATGGTGTGAACTGTTCTTTAGTTCATCAAAACAGCAATACAAGAACTAAGTAAAACAGGTATTATCATGCAGTCAACCCAAAATTTCTTTCATACCGTGAAGCTGGGCTTGTATTTTAATCGATCATTACTGGAACTGTTAAAAATCTAGGAAACAATGACCCAATAATATCAGCATAATTCCAATAGTATCTCAGCACTTGTACGATCACAATCACTGTACACATGTAAATAAATGTACTGTTGTACAAAAGTTAAGACTGTAAAGACATCAAATCAGATCACTTAAAGTCCAAGAATTCTGCTTTGAAAGATTTGATTATAGTATAAAGGAAAAGTTTGAAATTATCTTAATTAAGAAGAATCCTTATGTTTAATCAAGGTATTGTTGTTAATACTGGTAGATATAACTTTAGAAAACAACACTGTACAGGATTTAAAGCATAATCAACTGGATGTTATATTTTTTCATAAAAATAGAAATATAAGGCCTCAAAAAATTTATGATTTGTTTCTCAAGCACCCCCGCATCAGTAAATTTATCGCCGCATCAAACTTTTTAATTGCTGTTTTTCTAATTTTTTCACATTATATCATTTATGGGTTTCCATTATGAAATCAATGTAAACAAATGCTTAGATGACTCAGAATAAATGCTAGTCGCTGTCAATGAAAACATGATAGTTACATGACTTTGGCTGAGAAATTGAAGATTTTGTGATACATGTATTGCCTAGTAGCAGGAATAATGGACAATTGTATTGTATGAGAAACTTATGATGACTACTTTGAAAAGTTGGACTTGTTATTTTTTACTTTCCCTTAATTTCTGCCATGTTCACCAGACACTAAAGTAGATAACAAAATACCCCAAATAAATGCTTTTTTGACAAATATTATAACAGACATGTTCAACTTCTAAAATGCCATATTTACGTTCAGACTTGTGTTATTACTGTGGAAGTAAAAGATAAGCTGCAAAATGAAGCACAGGCATATCCCATTTGTCATGTTTGTTCATCTGCAAAAACTCTTCCTTTGAAAAGGAAACAGACACAGTTTTAACCAAAATGAACAAAAAATATTTAACCTTTGCCAGTGTATCAGTTTGATGAATATCTGCTGATGAGTACACAAATAAATAATTAACAGATGGGTTATAAAAAAACCTGCCTGCCTAATCAACATTTCTTAATTTTGGCCCTAGAAACTAATGATTAATTTTTTGGCCTAATGTACCAATAAATAATTCAAACAAGATTTTGTCAAAAATTAAGGAGTTTAATATGGTATAGGTTATAGGAATTTTTTTCTTACATGATTTTTAACTTATTCAGAGTCCAATTTATTGAAATAAGTTCCAACAAGAGAAAAGCTTTCAATGTGACAGCAAACCGGGGTTTCTTCTGTGTGAACATTATCTATAATCCATTTGTCAACCATGAACTGATGAACACTACACTCAAGGGAAATGGGGTACTCTGTATGCAATACTTTGCCAAAATACGACTAAGTTCAACAGGTGGTATTTTTTTAAAAGAAATCATCAGAAATCAAAACCCTACCAATATGCACACCTCTGGTATATGTCTAATTGATCTGCAAAAGAACAATTCCCTATCTTGAAAACTGTAGGAGGAGTTACATGTATACGTACAATAGGGGTACCCTATATGCAATATTTTGATAAAAAATGACAAAGTTCAACAGCTGGTATTTTTTTCAGAAATCATCAGAAATCAAAATCCTAGCAATATGCACACCTCTGATATACTAGTATGTTCAATTGATCTTCAAAAGAACAACTTATCTTGAAAACTGTAGGAGGAGTTATCCGTACAATAAGGGTACCCTTTTGGCAGCAGCCTGCCCGCCTGCCATTTTCACCATTTCAATAACCAGATTTTTACTTTGAAAAATCTGGTTTAAAATGATGTTTTTTGAGCCTGTATTGTGAGTTGTATAATGTACACAGTATCTTACCTCACTGCATCCTCTACAGAGGCACTGATTATGTCTTCCTTGGTTGGTCCAGACACTTTCTTGAACTTGATTTTCTGTTCAATTTAAACATTAATATTAAACCAAATGAAAATCTTACCAAAGAACAAAAAACCAAATTTTTCAGTCTGAATGATTACTAGAGGATTACTAAATTGTAAAGCACTCACTGCTCTGTACTCGACATTGGCTAATTTCATCTCTTCTTCTGGTTTGTAGAAGCAGATGCAGACTCCGTTTTTCCCGGCCCTGCCTGTTCGGCCGGAGCGGTGGATGTAAGAGTCGACGTCCTCAGGCGGATTACACTGAATGACCAGATCCACTTCTGGAATGTCCAGTCCTCGCGCTGCCACGTCCGTCGTCAACAGCACGTTAAACTTCCCTTCTCTGAAACTCTGAGGACAGAAATTGGACTTGTAAATATTATCGTAATGAAAAACTAAGTGAAAGAGACAAATGTTTTAATTCTTAAGGTTGATAGATCCTGTAATTAAAAGTCTAATGAATTTTTGGTAAAGTATTTCTTACAACTATACACACTCAGCTCAACTTGAAATCAAAATGAAAACTAGAGGAAATGATGCCATTCCTCATCAGGTTTAAAATGAAGAATCTCAAACTTAAGAAGATTTTGTTAAAATCTCAAAATGACAAGGAATAACAAACATTCAATAAAATGTGTATTCAATGTTGTTTGATTTTTATTTTGATTGGGTTATTTACTGCGTAGCATGTTGCCTGTTTTTATTTTTTCAGTTTTATAATATCCTGAATCCTGAACACTTGCTCATTACATAGCCTCTTTGAGCAGTTACAACTTTGTTAAATACCTTGAGGACCGTTTCCCTCTTTTCTTGTGGAATGTCTCCGTGTAATACGTGAGCGTCCTGCTTTATGTATTCACTACACGATAGGTTGTCTGCCTCTTTCTTGGTCTCATTAAATATGATCGCTCTGCCATTTTTGCCACTGTAAACCTGAAGCACATCACCAATCACAGAGGGACGATCCCAGAAACTGCTTCGAATCGCCAAATGCTGGAAATGAAATCAACAACACATTTAAAAAAACTACGACATACTTCTTAAGTTGTAGTTTACATTCTTACAGGGACCTAGACACAATTTAAGCTTAAACAGTTTTAATAAAATTTTGTTTTTCAATATTTAATGTCTTAAATGGTTAATATAGATATTTGTAATGCTTCATCAAAATTTGAAAGTCAAATATCAATAGAGTGTTCAAAATTCTTTGTTTTGTAAAAAAGGTCGAGTCTTGTTATTGTTTACATACACGTTGTTTGGTATAAATGTCAATCAAATGATGCTTTTTTTTTTTAAAACAGTATTTATGAACACATTAAATTAGTAAAAATTGTTTATCATGAGTCATTTTGTCACAAGAGATGGTAACGTTATATTTTACAAAATTTGTAAACAAATATAAGATTCGTGCTTTGTTTATATTACAATGAATTTTAACCTCTGTATCTTGCTTGTAACCTAACTTCTAGCATTCAAATTTTGGTAAATCATTCAAAATGGACACATACATGTAAACCATTTTAAACATAATTTTTTTTTTTTACCTCAGTTCGTGTCTAGGTCCTTTTAAAGACACCTGGACATGATTTGAGACCAGAATTCATATGAATCTTGATAACTATTTTTTCAAATGCTGTAATACTGCATTAATTATTATAGCACTTAGATATTATCCTAAAACTACTACAGGATATGAAGTTATTCATCAAAGGTACTTATAAAAGATCGCATCTTCTAAAGGAAGGTTACCTATAGTTTACCTGTGCCTGAGTCAACCTGACACCTGTGACATACCTGTACTGTGGTCAATGTCCGGTTCTCCTTGCTGTTGACCAGGGAGATATTTTAACCTTACCTGACACTAGTGATGTACTTGTATATTATCTTTACCTGACACCTGAAACATACCTGTAGTTTACCTGTACCCGACACCTGTGACGTACCTGTACTGTGGTGGATGTCCGGTTCTCCTGACTGTTGACCAGGGTGACCTTAGCCAGCTTATCTTTGTTCATGTATTTTCTGGCCGTGTCGTGAACCCAAGAAGGAAGTGTGGCTGAAAACAACAGTGTCTGGGGGTTTTCTCCACTTCCTGAAACATAAGTAAACCATTTTTATATACACTTGTTCATTCACTCTGCATAAAGGTAATATCCAAACTTACTGATATTTTTGAATTATTGCAAGGTTATTTGATATGAATTCAAATAAATAAAAAACCCCCAGAGATGAATGGTTTTAACATATATAAACAGAACAGGAATGGATGTATGATTTTATCATTGGTAGAACATTTTATCATAGGTGGAACAGGCATAGAGGATAGTTTTTAACACTCTGTGATCTGTTTGTACTGACCGTTATTATAGGCGGATGATATGATAGTTTCCACGTCTTCTGCGAACCCCATGTCCAGCATTCTATCCACCTCATCCAGGACCACGTGCCGCACCCCTTTGAAGTCAAGGTTACCCTTCTCTATGTGATCTTTGATACGCCCTGGGGTTCCCACCAGAACATCGATCCCTGACCTTATGGCTCTTACTGTTGAATAAAACCATTGCATGGTTTGAGATTTATAGTTTGACCTTTGTCAGATGGAAGCGCCACCAGTGAAGTGGTGATTTTATTACTCTCTCCTTTTAAGGATTCTAGATTGATGATAAACTTTAAATGTTGTTCGTGTGTAACAATCTAAACTATGTGTAATGCCATATGTTCTTTGCTTTTTCAGTGAAGTAAAATGCTAGCTGCTTACTTTGCTTTTCATATGGAGTTCCCCCATAGAAACAGGCCACACTGAGTCCATCACTAATAGACTCAAACTCATCAGAAACTTGCTTTGCAAGTTCACGAGTTGGTACCATTGCAATGACCTGTTAATATATGAAATGAGTCTCTTAGTTCTATTATAATTTGTGAATATCTATCTTTTTATTGTTTCAAAATTTCAAATTTCCTCATAAATCTGGACTTGCCTTTGGACAGTTGCGAATTCTTGGGGTTTTATTCTTCTGCAGAATTTCTACCAACGGCAATGCAAATGAAAGCTGTAAAACACGTTTATAACATGTGAGTTGTTACAATATTGCAGTCCAAGATGTAACTGGTCCAACATATAAAAAAAGATATTCAGCGAGAAATAAAGATGACCATGAAATTTTACTTGTAGAAAAACTTATGAATACTATCAATAACTCAACAAATCCTTTTTGAATTTTTGACATATATTTTACTCACTGTTTTCCCAGTACCAGTACCTACAAAAAGAGAGAAGCAACAGAAATACAGATGATGTATATACCAAAAACATTCACCAGTCATTCATCTTGTATGTATGTTGAATATGCTAAACTTATTTGCTTTGGACATAAGTAAAGTTTGTATTGTAGAACAAAGAAAACAAACGTACGTGCTTGACCAATTACATCTTCTCCATTGTAGACATGATCAAATGTCTTGTATTGTATGGGAAACAAATAGTTCACATTTCGCTCTGTAAAACAAGACGGTAAAACTGCAGTACATTCAATATTCAACACAAATTTTCTTTCAAAATCATATCATTTGAACAGAAGAAAGATAAGTAAATAAACTTGCTTCTTTCAACACTTATAAAAAATGAACAGTAATTATATTCTGAAAATAAATGCTTCCAATTCAAAATGCTGCACACTTACTCTTGAGTTTTTCCACAGTGACATCTGATAATCTGAAGTTTGAGAAATCCCCCAGGATCTCTGCCTCTGTTTTTTCAGACACCTCTGCACCATTCTTGGTCTCCTCCGGATTTTTAGTTGTACCATTGACATTTTCAGTGGTATCTGCTTCCTCTGTCACACTGTGGCCATTAGCCGATGATGTTTTGTCTTTCTTTGATTTCTTTTTCTCTTTAACTACACTGTCTTCTGATATGTCTGTCATTTCTTCAGATTTGTCAGCTTTTGTCTTGTCCTTCTTCTTTTTCTCTTTGATATCTGTTCCTTCTTCTTTCTCTCCATTTTCTGCTAGTTCAGGTTTCTTTTTAGATTTCTTTTTCTCTTTGGTTACTGTTGCTTCTTCATTTTCTTCACTCTTTGTGACTTTCGGATCTTTCTTAGATTTCTTCTTGTCATCCTATAATACCAAATCATTAATCCATTAAATGTAAGTTATTTTTCATAAAAGAACATCTTATACAATGCATTACTGTCTTTCAAAACAGTTTATTGTCATTTAAATAAGAAAATAATTGATATAGACCAAAACAACCAGTTTGTTTCAGGCCTTTATCAAATATTGACTGAGATCCCCTTGGCTTGATATTAAGGACACTTATTTACACGAAAGAATTCTAAAAAACATTTGAAAGTTTTACATCAATGTGCACTTTTATACATCAGCATTAAGCTTCCCTGGGATGTTGAGGAAAAAATATGAAACACACCTGCCACATGCATTACATCAGGTAAATTAAAAAAATCATCCATTCTTAAAGAAGACTGCAAAAAACCTATCAGTGCTTAACTTTCTATGCAACATTTAGCAGCTCTAATTGTATTTATCTTGTCTCATTTGGTTTAAATAAATTTGTTTCCTCAACAAGCAATGGAAGTTTGGGTGGAATTGTGAAGCACTGTCCAGGAATTTGGTGAGTATATCAATCCAAACCTAAAGCCTAATTAAAAAGACAAATTATCCCATAATTATACATCACCTGTACACTGGTTTTGTCCTTTTTCTTCTTGTCTTTTGAAATCTTTCCCTTGCCCTGCTTGAAATATTTGAGATTCATTCAACTCCTTAGTTTTATTGGTTTGACAGTTCTTGTGTCTGACTCAGTGAAATTACATTCATTTGTAAGTATACTTTTTGAAGTTTTTTCTCATTACAAAGTTTAGTCTAAAAATAATCAGTGATTTGTTTATGTATGAAATTAATCATGCTCAAATAAACTGATATAATATCATACCCTGCAGTATTTGTTAATGCCTAGAGTATACCTGTCTACTTTAACTGTTTAATTCAGACCACTGACCAGTAATACAATGATACCAAAATATACAGGTAACAGACATTATACCTAAACAAGACTTCATTATATTTTGAATAGTAAAATCTGTGAGTGAATCCATTGAACTTCACCGATTACACAGTACACATACCAATGCACTGTAGACAGGTCAATGGCCATATGAAAAGTAAAATCAACAAATTAACGTATATAACAAAAATTTACCGTTTTAACTTTTGGTACCGGTTCCTCTTTGGTATCTTCTACCTTTACCTTGACCATTTTCTCTCAAAATTAACGTTTTTATCTCAAATCTTTTTATAAACAGCTCAACACGTTTTGCAACCTCGTGTTATTTGTCGGGAATTAAATGTATACCGAACCCGATCGAATATAAAAAACATTTCTATCGAGCATTTTAAAACTGCTGGAAAGTTTTCTACCACTTTATCGACATGGTTTTTTTTCTCTTCTTGTCTTTTTGATTATATCACAGAGGTGAATATATAGAAGAGATGTCTGTTTGAAACAATTTAAAAACGTTCATGACTTTAAATGAATTTTATTAAAATCAACATGAAAACTTGGTGTTTAATGGGCATGAATATTATTGATTAAATTAACCGCCTGGGATATTTTCAAAAGATCGATATAACAATTGACATGTGATATACCGCTAAAAATATCACTCATTTTTAAAAATGAGTTCATTTACCAAAGATTTGCGCAGATCAACACACTGCTAACATTTTCATCTAATAGAATAAAGGTAAAAATCAAACACACACAACTTAGACTAAAAAGGTATGCTTGATGAAGATATATACAGTCATTCGGGGTACTGCAAATCACTCTTTACAATTTAAGTTGTAAAAAGTGACTGGGAATAATTACTTAACAAAATATATGTAAAATTCATGTATTTAATTGGTTGTTTGGTATCCCAGAAAAAAATATTACTGGTATGTCAAGAAACGGATCGGTGTCACACAAAAATTCTGTCTTTAAAATACTGTCCTTATAACACTATAACCAGGCACACGCGCAAAGAATTTTCTTAAATTTACATACAAAAAATTGAATTAACATGGAGTCCCCCTCCCCTCCCCCCCCCCCCACACTTTTTTGTGACCATGTAAAAATTGAATAGAAAATAAGGAAATAAACAGTGGAATTGAATTGGAAAGTATCCCCCCCCCCCTACGGATTAGGGTTTTCAGGATTTTGGAAAGTGACCTTTTCCCTTTTTTTGCTTGTTAAGATTTTTTGGATGAGTCTGCCCCCCCCCCCCCCCCCCCCGCCCACACACTTTCAAAAACGATGCTACATGCCTGATAACACCTTCGCCACTGTATTGCGGGTCACTTCTGAGGATTTAGAATCGGATGTAAAATAAGCTACACAGCATGGGAAAAGAAAAATATCCAATATAAATGTGGAGTAAGCCCTCAATGCCGAGTGCTGTCAATGTGAACACCTGAGATTCAAAATACCCAAAACTGAAGGGGCTGAAAATGCGTAGATTGGACCTACTTTTGATAAGTTTTGTAAACCTTTACAATAAAACTGCCGATCTAACAATATGCAGTTTGTCAACATTATATTCTTTGATACAGATACAGCATAAATGAGTAACACTGATGAGCAGTTTTATCATCCATTGTTGATGCATTTTTCGTACATTCAATAGCGATACCTCAAACTTCGGAAAACACAAAACACAGTGTGATTCAAAATACCAAAAATGACTGTATAAATGATTCACTTAATGAAATGAAAGGAACTGAATACTAGGAAACGAAACTACTATAAATAAAAACACCTAGTGGGTATGGGTTATGTAGGACTATATTTAAAGCGACTCATCGATAAAATTTCATGTGTACACCTGTAATATTTCTAAGTTTGCATGATTCATTTTGGTATGTAGTGTATGATAAAACAGAAAAAAGATGTGTGAAAGTTAAATGACTGTGTATAGTTCTGACTAACGCTAACACAAAAGGATGTGAAGAAATTTGAGATTTGCTTCACTGTTCTCTAATTAATACAGAATTTGACTTGTGACATCCCTAGTTGCATGAACAATGAAATGGCTTACCTGAACGCTGACCCAAATTTACTATATGTGAAACTAAACGCCCATATCCCTATCGTTATTCTTTTGCTTAAATAACACACTATTAATAATAATCCAAAATTCTACAATTCACAATGCACATTACACCCATTTCTGTTTATAATTCTTACGATTTTTTTTTTCATCAGAAGACACGTTAAAATCATCTTCGTCCCTCTATTGCTCTGCGAAAACATTTTTTTTTTTGGGGGGGGGGGGGTAATCATATGATATTCCCGAATTCATACTAACTGCACAAATTGTTTATCATGCATGTACCGACACTCCCCTACCGCTACTGCAGTAAATAATAAAGGCCACGGGTTCAACCAGTTTGCCAACTGTAATAAACCAATCGGTTATATTTTGCTACTTGATCTTCTTTTACTGGATCCGCACAAGTACATGTTACGTAAAAAAAATACGTGGATCAAAAAGGGTATCAGATATCATAATGTCGATCAACATTTGATATGTCTTCCAGCATTGAGGCAGGTAATTTCCAGTTATAGTAAAACTGTTACGTTTAGCAATTATAGCGTATTTAATATAAAAAATAAACCCAAGTTTACATTTTGTCTCGAAAACTCTTTGTAGTTTCTAAGAAAATCAGAAAATTAAGAAAATCTTCAGGGCATATCGTGCTTCTAAACCAATCAGATTTAAGTATTTAACATGAAAGTATAATAACACTTAATGGTACCTTAATTATTTTAAGTAATGGAGAAGATTGTTTTCTTGGACATTTTTTCAAATGATTTCGCATATCCTGAGTTTTCACAGTCAGAGTTGCACATTTATTTACTATAGTATACTATAGTTGACCCTTGGACAAAAGCAAGTTAAAGACAATAAACAAGCTATACTCCGAGTGTTTGCTTCCACCACTTTTAGCTTGATATTTCGATAATCATAAATACCTTTAAGTTCAAACAACGTTCATCCACTAATATGAGAAATGTCAAGATTATCTGTTTTGAAACGCCCCCTCTACCGCTTCGGTTTCAATACATTTCCCAAAATAGAAAATCTACAGGGATTTTCCATTGCATCAGTCATTTTAAATAAGCCCGGATGATTACATGTATGTTGAAAAATTGCGCGAGATGTCCCGAGTACTTCCGAATGGAAAAAGATGCAAACATTTCCCATTACAAATCTCAGTATTAAAGAAATTTTGTTTCGTTCCTGTGAACTTTTATAAGTGAAAAATGATAAGTTGTCGATGAAGTTATCGATTATCGATTTCAACAGCATTTCTTTCACAGGTATGTGTATTTTTATGAAAATCATCAGTAAGCGATGGAAGCAATAACTTGAGACAGACTATAATACGTGGAGAATTTATCCGAAACTCAGGATATGCGAAATCATTTGAAAAAATGTCCAAGAAACTAATCTTATGCATAACTTTAAAATAACGAAGGTACCATTCAGTGTTATTATACTTTAATGTTAAATACTGAAATATGATTGGATTGGACGCAGTTGATAATCCGTTCTATTACCCTCAGCGTTAGCAACACACTTAGCAACGGGTAGCACAACGAATTGTTACATGCGCGTAAATTATGCGCGTACGGTTCGCCGTAAAATTCAGGTTATTTCTATGTAAAAGCAGTAAAAGTTTCTCTTAAATTAAGACATTCAGTATAATAAAATAAATAGTGCCTGTTTGGGAGGGTAAATGTTGAAATTGACACCGTTACCCTCCAAAATAGGCACTATTTATATAGTGCTGTAGTTTGTATATGAAGTCTGAGAGTTTAACAACTAATGTACACATTTTCAGCTCATACATCTTGTTTTTTTAAGATTAAATCACGGTTATTTTATATACATGTAAATGTAAATCATTTAGAATAAAAAATTAATGCAATAGGACCAGATTAGGTTCGTTCTTTGTTTTCGGCTGTCGCTCGTGAATAGAGCTACCAAAGAGCAAGATTAGAAAGTCTAGTTTTAAATTAATTGTATTCAATCGCCGTGGCATAATCTGTATTTGAGCAAAACAAGAAATGAAACATTCTTAGGTTAGAAAAACTAAATTGAACTTCCACAAATAAAACGTGCGCCCCAACTTCAGTTGTGGCAAAATGACTAGCTAAAAGGAAAAAGGCGAAACAATACATTTAACTATCAAAAACATCAAACAGAGATGAATAACAAAATTGATATTATACACGGTATAAAATTATACTCATATATTTGGCACTGAGTTCATTTGTGGTACACCCAGTGATTAATAAAACACTACTTTTCCATTGTCACGTGACACAGTATTGTTTGAGATATTGCTCGTTACGAGAGTGGATTCCCTCGGTAAAGACAGAATCAGCGGATCTTGAGACGCCCCCTGACTCGGATGGGCGACGGCTGGAGGAGGGGGTGGGGGAAGCGTCGTCTTGTGTTTTGATGGTGGCACTATTTCCGGGCCGGGTAGATGGATTCTGACCTTATCGTACCCGTAAAGCTGATCAGAGGAGGGTTTGGGCCGCCTCTTCACATCGTCCGGGGAATCGATCTGCGCATCTTGTTCGTCTATGTACCCCTTCTTGTCGTTCACGCTCTTTTTCGTCGATTCTTTATTCGCTATTTTCTTTCTGTCTCGGATTGGTTTTAACAAAGTTAATGCGATTAAGAGTAGAAACAAAGCACCGAGTCCGAGAAATAGCCCTCCAATGATGATGAAGTCTTCAATGTCCTCAAGGTCGCCTACCACTACCAAGGCGATCCCCCCACCGAAAACAACAGCTCCTATAATCAACAAACACACGATGGTATACAGTCGGTTCTGTCGCTCCTTGGCAGTGTTCGCGCGTTTAAGTCCCTCCCATACATTGGAAGCAGGTGTCACTCTGATTTTTGTCACATTACCCCTCCCCTCCCCGAGGGCAGGGAACTTTGCATAGCTTGGCGGATCCAAGGAAGTCATCATCACAAAATTCTACATATTTGGAAATAGAACATGGTGTTTCAAAACAGATCATTGAAATCAATCGATTTCGCTATGTAGACATTACAAGCTTATAGAAAATCTCAAAGCGTGACGAATTCCCAATGCAATATTCTCCTGCACAACAAGGCATTTAAAAATGTCCGAAGGTCTGTTCGAGTTTACTCTTAATCAATTCATCGGATAACCAAGCAATTAAGAGAGCTCTACGAAGAAAAAGCAATGACGTCACGGGTTTTGAGCACATATATGATACTACATGTCCTTTGGATCTATAGCTACCTCGGAAAAGGTGCGATCTCTTGCTCCTTCTTCTTTTTAATAGATATTAAAACAAACACCACTAAAACCAGTAAAAGTCCTAAAAATAACGCACCTAGAATGATCAGATCTTCGATGTTTTTCACAAGTCCGATAATAAGGAGAACGAGCCCGATACTTAATCCAATCAGAAAGCTAACACCAGCAGCCAAGATGTTGGATATTTGCGCCATTGGCGAACTCTCCAAAACATGTCTATTCTATTTATCTTGGGTAAGGAGAAATATTAATCTCGCAAACATGCGCCGTTAGTATACATCAATCTCAAAATACGTGTTTCGAAATATAATTCTTGTTCAGAATACCGTGATCTTCATGACATTTAAATTTACCTATCTCCTCAAAGCGGCCATGGATAATATCATGAATAAACTTATCGTTTTTCAGTCAATTCAGAATAAAGCAGCTTGATGGCTTGTTTGCAATCCTTCTCAATAGCATGATTTCTAATTTTGGCGCGAATTTTTTTCCTGAGTTAACTAGCCTGCTGGTGACAAAATTCAAGGCCAACATTTTTTTTTTGTATTTCATCATAAGTACATACGAAACTATAAATATTGTCACAATGTGACAAACCAAAGAAATCTGCCGAAATTGTGTTAGCAAGGAGATTTCAGATTTTTTTCCCCGAAAACTCATTGGATACTGGTATGTCCGATACGAAATGTTTTTAACTATTCATAATATATGTACAACTGTTTTTTGACAAATGCGATAACTTTAATGAATTTTTCTAATAGATCTCAAACTTTGTAGTTTGGTAACAAAAATATTAGGAACCTAGCTACGAGAGTCTAAATTTTTAATCTGAATATGATATCAAATCTACTTTTACGACCAATATTTAATTTTAAGTTTGATTTTTGTATTTTCATATATTTACAATAAAGGTTGTGTAAAGTGACCGCTGTAGTTAAAATGATTTATTTGAAACGAAATGTGTTGAGTATTTATATGGTTAATCTTTTAAAATCCTTCTGATTTATAATCACTTTATCTACTTTTTCTTCCCCAAATCGTTATATCATTTTGCAAATATACCATGCATCTTATCGATGTTAAATGTAGTTTCTTCGTTTGGAAAAGAATTCATAAAGAAAGCATTTTAATTAAGATACCTCACTACACGTAGACTTAGTCTTATACATGTACTTTTAAATGTTTTGTTAAATTGTTTGTATCAATCTATTTGGTTGAATATCGTCCTTGCTCAGTACTTCAGGTATCAGGCTTATGAATCGCAGATCATGGGGTTTTTGTTCATGTTTACTGAATGAAAATTTAATGTTTAAAATTATATATTTTTTTTTAAATCCAAAACTGCACATTTTGCCTCTTTGACTTATAAACTTCTTATCCATCATGCTATCTATCATATCAAGTAATTTTCTGCTGATATGAGGAACTATTTAAAGTGTAGTGAGGCGATCATAATTGATTTTTAGTTTTACGAATTTTTTCCCAAGAAAAGTCAAGTCGGAGTACGAAAAAAAAAAGGCATGTCAGCTGCTGGCCCGGGTACTTTGAGGCAACTCTTTCTGCCATATATCACTACCACCTCCGATTGTGAGGACTCCAACTGTGCGCACTGCATGCAGACACTAGGTCTGAGGGTCTGTTGTTTTGCATTGGATGAATTGGTTTGTAAGTGTAATTTCAATGCAGACCTGGAACAAAATTTTTGGGAGACTTCAATTCTCTCTAACAGAAAAATAGAGAGAAGTTTGAGAAATTCGGAAGACTTCCATTACTTGAAAATGGCATAACACTAATGATGATATACACAGATTCAACCTTTAATAATTTAAATTAGATTAGAAGCAAGTCAATAAAAAAAAAATGCAAATTTTTAGAGTCGGCGGATCCGTAAAACTAAAAATCAAATTTTGATCGCCTGAGCCACCTCAACAATCGTAGCAATTATTTCCCCTAAAATCATAACACAGCACGTGTTTTCAATAGCATGCACCAAAATATAACTTTATTCTTAATATCATCAAATATACATGTATGTCAAAAATAAGTTAACAAATAAAGGTATCTACAAATGAAGTGATAAATATCCCATATTTGGTACATAGATCAAATCTCAAAAGAGAAGTTAAGCACATGTACATAAATATTATTTAGTTAGAAAAATGTAAAAATAAGAATTAGGAACCATATATTTAATGGTTCAATGCAACAAGGGTTAAGATGATGACAGTTTGCTAGATTTACTCGAAGAAAAAAAATTAAAAGAAAGTCACCCGTTTCTTTTTGTTTCTTCCGGTTGGTTCTTCCGGTAAATGTAAGCTGTGAGCACTACCCGCCCTTGATTTGAGGTCAACAATAACACTCTCCGAGCGTCTCTGTCCGCTCACAGACTCACAGTCATCGTCATTTTCAATTCTGATACGCTCAAACGAAGCCGCTGTCGACTTGAAGTCCTGCTCACTCCGAGAAAACCCGATATTCTCGTGAGAGTACGACTTGGCGTGTTCATCGTCTGCTACTTTACCGGATCTACAGTAGGGGCGTAAAACCGTGAAAAAGACACAGCCGAAGACAAGAATGCTAAACACTAGAAAAAGCGTCCCTAGAATGACAAAATCTTCGATGTCCTCGAATACTCCGATGAATAGAAGTGTCACCCCGATCCCGAGGACAAAGAGAATGAGCAGAATCCCACTCAAGAGGTTGCTCTTATTTAGGGGCGTTCTCTCTTCTTCCACCATTTCCGGGCGTCATTTTCTGGACAAGAGACAGAATTCTACAAATATTCATTTTGTATTGTACAGAGCAAGTATGATAAATACATACCCAACATGAGCACTAGATCGAAATATGATGTCATAATTTTACTTTTTGTTTGCCTTACAATGCAGGATGGTTTATTGTAGTCAAGAAGGAAATATATTATAGTGACGCCGATGAAACAAAAAATATCGGTATGAACGTTGTCCAGACGTTTAATGAACATTGCACACATCATTCAATTTGATGGAACCCTTCCGGTATATAATTAGGTTCACAAAAGAATTTTGCGTCCCTGTACAAACACTATATATATATATTGATTTTTCAAAGTGTTGGTTTACAAGTTGATTTAGATGGTAAGCGCTCATGACACAGAAAGTTTACAAATGAACACAAACCTATATGTACAAAAAGTAAAACCCATCCTCTTCCCTACCCCAATCTACTAAAAATTGATTCCCAATGTCCTTCCAACCCTATTCACTAATCAACGTTATACATGTATACTCTTGTATATTTGAATTGTTTCTAAAACTCAAACTGACTAAAGCCAAGTGAAATAGTAGGTACTGACTTTAGTCAGAGTGTTCTAAACTCCACTCACATCGAGATTTACTTTCATAAAACATTCGTAGGCAATACGATATCTTGATTGATAGAATGAAATATACATCTTTGATCTAATGGAAACATTACAAGTGTATACTGCCACATATATGGGGGTTCTTTGGTGAGTTTTAGAGTATTTAAAATCAAGTGAAGACGCAATGTCACTGAGATATTTAATCATGTCAGTAACGTGTTTCCATACAGGAAGGTCCCCAAGTCGTCATATCTATTGCGTTTGAAAAAAATGAATGGTGCAGGTAAAAAATTGTATCGTTTCCTTTATTCGATTCACATTAATGGGATATAACCTTATTAAAGCGAGAACCACTGAAAAACAGAATCTGTCTTAACTTCTCTGCTGTCTACCTACCTGTGTTATGAACAGTTTACACCGTCTCTATCCAAGTGTTTACACCGGAATTGTGACGATTTGACATGGAACCGGTGACAAAACGTGTCTGAATCCGTCTCTCGTGGAAAACTATCCGAATTGCGAAATTGTTTTAAATGTCCATTAATATTTAGTTGACTTTCTTAATTCATCGCATCTTTTTGTCTCTGGGGATATTGTGAAACCACTTCCTTGCCCGGTTTTAAAAATTAACTTCCGTCAAGTTTTATACGCGTTAGATGATCGATAAATATTAAAAACTTTAAATATCTTCAACTTTAAAACATAAAGGGGTCGGTTAGAATTATCGTTGTAAGCCATGGATGACGATACACTCTCACCAATGAATGGTTGCAATGAACACGAATTGTAATAATTATAATTATGAGGACTTGATCCGATTCGATTTTTTTTCTTTATTAAATGAAAGTTTACGGTCGAACATATCTGTATAAGTGTAAGGAGACTGGATGTCACTGATTTACCTAAAATTATAAGATATGGTTTGTTTAGCAATAAACTGTTATTTAGTAAAGAAAAAGCCATATATTTTACCAGTGTTTTAAAAAGTGAAGTTAATGAGAGTAATCGATTTGGAACCAATATCAATGGTGCCATATCTCTGCCCCTTGTGTGCAAGTTATTTTTCTTTAATATGTTGACATGCAAGATAGTTATGTCAACATGCAACAAAATTAACATCCAAGAAAATTGCAATCAATTAAGAATTATAAAAAATCTCAAAAAATCTCAAACATCGCCTACATGAGACATCTAAGATGTTAGATGCTATTTATTTTATGTCGACATGCAACTTATTTATGTTAACATGGGAGATAAATATGTTGACATGCAACATATTTATGCAACTTAGTTATGTTGACATGCAGGATATTCAGGATTGAAGCTGATCATCCAGTCAGAACCCCATTCCTATACTTAGTCCAGGTCGAGCTGAAGAAAGTAGCGCTCTCCTCATTAGTTAGAGTTATTCTTCGATGCAGAAGGCAATCGTCTGCAAAAAAGTCGTATTGTTGATTTAACACAGGACAGCAAGTCTTTGATACAAATCAGAAACAGCAATTGACCGAGCTTTGGAGTACTTCAGATGTTACAAAAGCAGCTGAAATGACCTCTCCCTAACAACTTTTTTGCTCAACTGAACCGAAGGTGAGCTTTTCTGATCACCTACTGTCCGTCGTCACATCAAAGCTTGTACATAGTAAATATTATACAATAAATGCTGTTTTTGAGGTCAATACGATGATTAAGTTACCCTAGAAGTACAATATTCACCGAGCCGGAGGCGAGGTGAATATTGTAATTCGAGGGTAGCTAAATCATCGTATTAATCGAAAAACAGCACTAATTACTAGTATTTCATTATATGATTCAGCGACGAATTGATACAGACATATATTAAATTGAGTGTTATCACGCAACGTTTTCGTTTGGAGCAATAGCCGAACAAATTGGGAAACGCGACGTTTCATTGGACGATCTATTTTTAGTCCAATGTAGAGAAAATCAAATGTTATATTGACCTCCTAGGTCACGTGCAGGTGAATATAACGTTCTGTTTTTTTTGAGATAGTTGGAAATGAGCCAATCAGAGAGCTAGGAATTAATTATTAATATAATAATTTAGATTGTTAAATCGTGACGCACGGACTAATACTGGGGTTCAAAGAAATATATAATATATATAGGTAAAATATTCTAAATCTTCTTCTCAAGAACTACAATTTGTGAGATTACTATGCAAACCTCCTCTAATAATGTAGATTCTAATTTGTTAAATCATGACGCCTTGACTAATACTGGGGCCCAAAGAGGGGTCTATATAGATATATAGGGAAAATGTTTTAAAATCTTCTTCTAAAGAGCTAAATTGCTTAAATTTGTGAGATTCCAAGAATGGAGAGATTTATAAATTGTTAAAATTGTGATCCCAGACTAATAATGATTTAACATAGAAATATATGGGGAAATATTTCAAAACTGCAATAGAATGATACAGGGAACTGTTAACGTGAGCGATCTGGCCCATGGGCCTCCTGTTATTTTAACGCGGGTTATATATTTTTCTGCAATGTCGCCACCTTCTTGCCGTGCACGAATCACCAAAGAACTAAAGCCAGCCCCTACTATTTCACTTCGTTGTGGAATAAAATGAAATAGTAGGGACTGGCGTTAGTCACACTTGGCTCTATAGAAACTGACATGCAGGACTGAAATCTACATGATCCAGTTCTAACAAGTTTATCGATCGGTCGAAAGCTTCAGCAACCTAACAAAATCAGTGACTTCACGAAATAATCATGATATGATGCCAGACTCAAATTCTCATATTATAATACTTGGCTGTTCCTTATAGCTAACAAAGAATGTGGGCGCTTAAGATGTAGATTCGGCAGGAATCTGAGCGCACAAGGAGAGTGAAAATTTCATCAATTAATTTTGAATATTTTTCGAATTATAACCGTTATTTGGTTTCTGTTGGATGTGGAATGAGTGGAAAATATTTGAAATGCAAAAGGTTTTATTATAATATGGGTCTAAATATAGCAACACGATGCAATTCATGCAAAATCCTACTTATTTACAACAGTTTTTAAATGATTTTGTTGTCTCTGGGTCCTCTCTCCACAAATTTGAAACGTGTAAAGATAACATATTTCAACATTAAAAATGTCGCTTTTTAAAAAAAGATGGAGAGATGACCCAGAGATGACTAATTATGTACTTTTTCGAATTATTTTTTTGAAGGATAAAAAGCAAAGTCCATTGATATGACAATGTTGTTTCAAACAGTACTTTATAGAGCATATATTGTCAAGTCTCGCATGGCTCAGTGGTTTCGTCCTGGATTAGTGAATACATACATTCAGTGTTTTGGGTTCAAATCCAACTGGTGGTCTTTTTAAAAAAAAAATTAAACTTTTTTGTTTTAAATGTTTGTTATTATAACATGATATTGAATTATAATATATCGGTATATTTTAATTTGTTGTTATTGATTTCTAGATATGCTGTTTGAACGCTATAAAAATTATTTTCTTATTACTAGTTTTTTAGGTTATACACAATATAACTTCATTAAAATGTGTTTGCATTAACATTTCCAACTAGTTATCGGTTTACCTCTCATTGCCATTTTTTGAAAGCTTTGTGAGTTTTTTAATAACCGGAATAGCCTGTACTTCGACTCTCAACATAATATATTTTTGTTGAAACCTGTACATAGCCTTTTGAGGTTATAGACATTTAAATCCCAATTGATTCGTGTCGAGGATTCCTGCAAACTTACAATCTTGTGCGCTCACTTTCTTGGTGTATATTAATTTCAATCATTTAGGTATTTTTTACTCAGGGTGATTTTATAGTCATATCACATGTTGAGAATTGCAGTTCTCAAAAAGATCCTTAACAATTGTTTATATATGGGATATAAAGCTACATCAAACTCTAAACCTTCTTGTGAAGCCAAAGAATTGTCCTGGAGCCAAAGTCTTAACAATTATAAAGAATCATCTGGCTGATTAGTTTCTGAGAAAAAGTTTTTCAAAGATTTACTCTATTTATTCCTATGTAAAACTTTAACACCCACCCCCCCCCCCAAATGTGGCCCCACCCTACCCCCAGGGGTCGTGATTTTCACAACTTTGAATCTACACTACCTGAGGATTCTTCCACACAAGTTTCAGCTTTCCTGGCTGATTAGTTTCTGAGAAGATTTTTAAAGATTTACTCTATTTATTCCTATGAAAACTTCGACCCCCATTGTGGCCCCACCCTACTCCCGGGGGTCATGATTTTCAGAACTTTGAATCTACACTACCTCAGGATGCTTCCATACAAGTTTCAGCTTTCCTGGCTTTATGGTTCTTGAGATGAAGATTTTTGAAAATTTCTCAAAATTTTTAATTAATTTCTAATTATCTCCCCTTGAAAAGGGGTGTGACCCTTAATTTTCACAACTTTCAATCCCAAATAGCCTAAGGATGATTTGTGCCAAGTTTGGTTGAAATTGGCCCAGTAGTTCTTGAGAAGATGTTGAAAATGTGAAAAGTTTACGGCCAGACGGAAGGCAGACAAAATGTGATCAGAAAAGCTCACTTGACTTTCAGCTCAGGTGAGCTAAAAAGGACAAAGATGTGAGAGTAGTTGAAATGTTGGTTTGCTGCGATCGTTATCCAAAGGAGTTCTAACCGTATGGTATACTCCATAAGCTGACCTATAACAACTTCTCATGACTATCCAACAGAGCATGTTTTATATTACAGTCGTCATCGACACCTACGTGTAATTAAATGCATAATAGTTTTGATGTTGTTTTTTCACTAATTGGATACTGGGAGGAGACTTCAATATATTCTCCAGATTTCCTTTTATTTTCGTCATAAGCATGTTCATGCACTAGATGTACGGATTTTAACATCTGGACAAAGAACACTACTTCTATTCTATAATTTACTGTTTTACCCTTTATATACAGTTTTTTTCTTCTAAGCCTCCCATAAGTCATCTTCGAGTTGCACTGCTCACTATAACTCCGTATCCACTGTGGTTTCATAAATATTCAAGGGCATCAATTTTTTAAATGTAGTGAAAATCATTTTTATAGATTTGTTAATTTGATACTATAAATACGTCTATACAATTATTGCTTTTTTTAAGCTAAATCATCTTATTTGATTGAAAAGTACAGCATTAATTGTTTTATTATATTATTTAGTGACAAATTGATAGACATATCAAATTGAGTGTTATCAAGCAAAGATTTTAGTTTGAAGAGCCATAGCCAAACAAATTGAGAAATGCAAATTTTCATTAGATGATCTTTTTGTAGTCCAATGTAGAGAAAATCAAATGGAGGAAATCCTAGGTCATGTGCAGGTGAATATATTGTTTGATTTTTTCTAGATTGTTAGATATCAGCCAATCAGAGGGCTAGGAATTAATCAATCATATATTAGATATTGCACTTAATTGACCATTTAATTTTCTGGATGACCCCAACAATGAAACCCACAAACTGGTATACAATGAATACCGATGAAACCTCAGTAACCACCCCTCTCAGTGATCATTCCGTGCATAAACAGAGAGCCGGAGACAAAACAAATCAAAGCATTGACTGGCATACTCTTTATTGTACGAGTCGGACATATTACACCTTGTAACCTCTGCTTGCTCTCCTTCCTCTTCCCTTCTCAAACTTCCTTCCCTTGGAGCGCACGTATGGTCTGTAATGAGAAAAGCATTAAATTACAGCTTCTTCATCAAGTCAATCAACACACAGTAAACAATTTTTTTCCCCTCAAATTTAAGAGGGCTGGATGGTTGCGGCCATTTTTGGACCAAATAAATATCTTTAAAAAGAAGAGCTCTGTATTAAATTGAACTAAATATAACTGGTATGTACTTTCAAAGAGACAAATTAACTTCTCTTCTCAGAAAAAATTAAGCCGCATGGATATTTTCATCGATCATCAATTGGTAATTCCAAAGTTTTCATCATAGAAGAGAAACTCTATAGCAACACAGTACTCGCAAATTTATTTTTTATAGATTTAAAACATTTGAAGTGGTCAGATTAGCATCAAAACTGTATCATTTTGAAATGTACTGTCAACTATTTCCGAGTTAGTTCAATGATGCTAAATAAAAAAGATGTTTTAACCATAAAATAAAAAAGATGTTTTAACCATATAACCTTCAAACTCATTCTTTAATAAACATCAAAGTAAACTGCTTTTAAATGTACAATCAAAGAGTTCATATATGTTTTGGTGTATAACCACTACTCTTTCCCCTTAGTATATATCATATCCTCTGCAAAATCTATTCATAAATAAACTAACAGGAATAATAATTTGTTCTAACTGACACCCATTATTGTGACAGTGAAAAATACAATTTATCTATAACCAAATGCTTTCTGTATTTATTGGCCATTGGAAGACTTTGAATTGCATTTTTTAATTCCTACTTTATTTAAATTATCAATTGACAATGTTGCTCTTCTCAGTAAAAAATAGCCGCATGGATATTTTCATTGAATATCAATTGGTAATTCCAAAGTTTTCATCACAGAAGAGAATAATCTTAAAGATTTATGTTTTTCTAGTTCATGTATCTATTATAGCATAAACAATTTTATTATTAAATATGAACATGAACTGGCAATTGAAGAACAAACAGCAAGGAGGTTGCAAGGATAGATTGACTGCTTACAGTATGACAAGAACCAATGACTATATATATACCGAAATGAGAAACTGGATTTATTTCAATCCTAAAGTTTCAATATTAAATAGCACATTGCTTTCTACCAAAGGACCCGCTACAGCACGTTTTAAAAACATTCACCATTTCAAAGGTGAAAACAAACCTTTTTTTAAATGGTTAATTATGAAAATATCTAAGTCAATAAATATTTTCATTTTATATTTAAAGATAGTACTGTAGTTTTTGTTGTAAAAGTTAACTGTATATACCAATAAAATATTATATACATATTGACCCTTATATTTGTGTTGCTCTTCTCAGTAAAAAAATAGCCGCTTGGATATTTTCATCGATCATCAATTGGTAATTCCAAAGTTTTCATCATAGAAGAGAAACTCTATAGCAACAGTACTCGCAAATTTATTTTTTAATGATTTAAAACATTTGCAGTGGTCAGATTAGCATCACAACTGTATCATTTTGAAACGTACTGTCACCTATTTCCGAGTTAGTTCATGATGCTAAATAAAAAAGATGTTTTAACCATATAACCTTCAAACTCATTCTTTAATAAACATCAAAGTAAACTGCTTTTAAATGTACAATCAAAGAGTTCATATATGTTTTGGTGTATAACCACTACTCTTTCCCCTTAGTATATCTCATATCCTCTGCAAAATCTATTCATAAATAAACTAACAGGAATAATAATTTGTTCTAACTGACACCCATTATTGTGACAGTGAAAAATACAATTTATCTATAACCAAATGCTTTCTGTATTTATTGGCCATTGGACGACTTTGAATTGCATTTTTTAATTCCTACTTTATTTAAATTATCAATTGACAATGTTGCTCTTCTCAGTAAAAAATAGCCGCATGGATATTTTCATTGAATATCAATTGGTAATTCCAAAGTTTTCATCACAGAAGAGAACAATCTTAAAGATTTATGTTTTTCTAGTTCATGTATCTATTATAGCATAAACAATTTTATTATTAAATATGAACATGAACTGGCAATTGAAGAACAAACAGCAAGGAGGTTGCAAGGATAGATCGACTGCTTACAGTATGACAAGAACCAATGACTATATATATACCGAAATGAGAAACTGGATTTATTTCAATCCTAAAGTTTCAATATTAAATAGCACATTGCTTTCTACCAAAGGACCCGCTACAGCACGTTTTAAAAACATTCACCATTTCAAAGGTGAAAACAAACCTTTTTTTAAATGGTTAATTATGAAAATATCTAAGTCAATAAATATTTTCATTTTATATTTAAAGATAGTACTGTAGTTTTTGTTGGGAAAGTTAACTGTATATACCAATAGAATATTATAAACATATTGACCCTTATAATTGTGTTGCTCTTCTCAGTAAAAAAATAGCCGCTTGGATATTTTCATTGAATATCAATTGGTAATTCCAAAGTTTTCATCATAGAAGAGAACAGCCTTTAATCTATATTGTTGATAGATTTATAGTTTACTGCTATCTACTTTTGAATAAATAATTCATTTCTCTTTTATACTACATGTATTGAGTAGTTAGATTAATCATCACTTCTGTCTTGAAATATGCACAGATGGTCAACCTGGCTTGAACCATGAAATATATATTGAACATGTTTTTTTTTAATTTTCAGAAGCATTTTTTCATGGTATAGCTTTATATAGACAAATAATCAATAATTGAAATATTAGTTCATCCAGAAAGTGTTGAGCGGTCAATATTGTACGGGGCGATGTATTGCCCTCAGCTTCCCATTGGGCAATATATTGTCACTCGGGCTAATATAATCAAAATATAATCAATGTTGCCCTCAACTCAAGTCAATATTTGTATAATATTTCACTGTGCAGGCAAGGTTGACTGACAATCAAGGCAAAGTAAAACAAGTAATTTTTCTTGTGATTCACCAAAAGGTCAACTTAAACAATGTTATTTATGCTACTAAAACTTTGCAATGAACAGCATATTTAGGAAGGTTGCAAGGACTGCTTGGTGTAAAATGAAGCTCTGCTAAGAATATAATTCTCATACTAATTGATCATAACCAAAGTATAATGTATTAGTGTTTAATAGGACTCCCCCTCCTTCCAAAGACCTGTCAGCAAAGGCCAAATACTTGGAAGAGTAAAGATAGACATTTTCCTACTATGTTTAATATAAAAAAAATACAATTTTTATTAATATCGGGTACTTATTTTGTAAGAATGTTTTAAATTTCTAACTAAAGTCATTCAATACAAAGTGACCTAGCATTACTCTGTTGCTCTTCTCAGTAAATAATAGCCGCATGGATATTTTCATTGAATATCAATTGGTAATTCCAAAGTTTTCATCACAGAAGAGAACAGCCTTCAATCTATAGTGTTCATAGATTTATAGTTTACAAGTTTGTATTTTGGAATATATTTACTGCATCATAATAGTTTAACAAGGTTACTTCTAAAAACGCTTTTTCATGCATAACAGTAACCCATCACATCTGTGGCAAGTTTCAGAAAACAATAAACCTTAACTAAACCATGAATTATATGCTGATCGGTTGGATAAAACTAAGCATTTAAAAGCTAATTATTTTTCATATAATTCAATCAAACAGAAGCTCTAATCAGTGTATAAAAATTTCATCTATTTGCCATTAAAATTGAAGACAAATGAGGGATACTAATTCATCATGTTCCTAGAATATCAATGTTGAAAAGTATACACCCTCCTTACCAAGGACCAACAGCAGCAATATCAAACACTTTGCTCATTTCATAAGCAAAAGAATAGAAATTTTACAAACACTATTTAAAACAAAAGTGAATTTTAATATATTAATTACTAAATTTGTTGCAATAAGTACTGAAACACTACTCAAACAAGTCATTCAATACACAGTGAATCCATGTACTTTGTTGCTCTTCTCAGTAGAAAATAGCCGCATGAGTATTTTCATAGTATATCAATTGGTAATTCCAAAGTTTTCATCATAGAAGAGAACCAACATGTAACAACTGAAGCCAATTTTTTTTTTTGATTGGGCTTATTATCTGGGAGTACAGTTTTACCTCACATGGTTAATTATACACATGAAATACTCCACTTCCACGTCCAGTATCAACTTTATATAAATATTTTTACTAAATTCTATCGTGATGAAATAATTTAATTAAATAGAAAAAGAGGCTCCACTTACGCAGTACTACTGTGTGGAACACCAGGTGCTCTTCCAAAGTGTCTGAAGGCCTTGCGCGACTTTCTGGGTCCTACAAAGTCAGTCACCAATAAACAAAAGGGTTAAGTCAATGTTATGATACAGGTGCTTCACATACATGTACCAGTCTAAAATATATTGTTTATCAGACAAAAACTTCTGTGGTGTGCAAATTCATTTTGAAGTCTTATTAAAAAAAAGGACTATCCCTTCATAGCTAACTTAGTTTGTTTTTTAACCACTTTTGGAGTAAATGAATAATAAGCAGCTTTGCCATGAAAACAGATGAAATATTTTGAATAGAGCAACTGTTCAGTTTGTGCACAGTATCCATATCCTTCATGTATACAAGATATCTACTCATTCGGTAATATCATAATGCTCTTCTCAGAAAAAAATAAGCCGCATGGATATTTTCATCAACTTTCAATTGGTAATTCCAAAGTTTTCATCATTGAAGAGAACTGCCACAACTATGTAGTATGATACAGTTTCAGGGGTTTTCATACCTTGCATCAGCACTGTATTTTGTCCTTTGGGAGACTTGAGAGCCAGCTGATCAAAAGTGATGATCTGTCCCCCAGACTTCAGGATACGAGCCCTGGCTCTCTCTGTCACATTGAGAGCACACAACTTGAAACACACAAGAACAGAATTTAAAGATTAATCATCAAAACTTTACCTTCAAATTCTTGTTTTAGTGATTTTATCAAATTTTCTTTAATATATACATGCATATTTCTGTGTTAATGCGTAAATGGTTAAGATACTTTCCTTCAACATAGCAAATACAACAAAGAAATTTATGATGATAATAATTTGGTCTGGAAACTTTATACACCAAGTTTCATGGAATATACCTTAAGCTTGGGAACGTCTAAAAGTCGAAGATCATCAGTCACAGTGCCAACAACCACAGCAGTTTTGTTGTCTCTGCCTGTTCTCTTCATCAGACGAACCTTAACATTTCAATGTTCAAAATTATAGCAATCATCAACAGCAGTGGTTAAAACTTTGCTGCAAAACAGAATTTAAACAAGAACTGGAAAAAAAAACCGCAGGGACAGAAGTTATAACTATTTTACATACCAGTCTGGCAACGGACAGAGGTGGTCTGTTGGTCTTGCTCATAAACAGACGCTTCAGGATAATCTTGTTGAACTTGGCATTAGTTCTTCTAGCTAGGAACCTGTACAACTGCAACAAATGTTTCGTTCAGTATCAATAGATCAAGGGAAGGGGGGTTAGGCCGTACTTAAATATAGTTAAATTTAATTGACCAATTTACGAGACTTGAAAGAGGTGCAAATGAAATGTCAATCAGCTTACAAGTCAGTCGCACACATTTTAATGGACGAAAGATAGAAATACACATTTCATAATGCAGAAATTTACCTTAACAAGAAGCCGAAGATAGATGTCTTGGCTTCTTGGTTCCTTCCGAACCACCTTCCTCTTGTTTTTATGGCAGATGTCAATGCCCTATAAAACACAAATATCAAGAAAAAAGTAATTTTTCATCTCAATTTATTGCAAATCAACTACATATCTTTCAATATCAGTGCGATGTTTGTGGATGTTTTGCCTTTCTATCGAATATTCACGCTCACCATTTTGACAATTGACGGAAAAGGAAGTTACCTTTCTATTTCTGCGATGTCGATCCCGATCGGATTTTCTATATTCTAAAGCAAAAAGTTAATGCATAGAATTATTAACTTTTAAATATTTTATTATTTTCAATCAAATGCATAATTTTTATTTTCATGCTTTGTTATCTTCATTTTTCTATCCAAATGACAGTACATGTACATCAGAGAAATAAATAACATTATTTATCGTTATTTATGTCTCTGGTTTACATGTGTCAATGGCACGCAAAACTGGGTTACTCAAAGTTTCAAAGTTCATGAACTAAGTTTTAGACTTCAATTTATTTATTGATCGTAAACTATAGCTAATAATTCGTTAGCCATAGATTTTGTGTGTGAAACTATGTTAAACGGTTGCAAACTATATTAAACCATAATTTGAATGTAACTTGGTATCTGTGAATATGCCGCACAAAATATATTTTTCAGATAAATTAATAGAACCACATATGCAATAATATGTTACATTTTCATCTATAGTTTGAGATTTGTTTATCACATCTAAACAAATCCTGACACAATATTACGTTAATCACTTACAACAAAGTTTTAGTCTTGTTGATCATTGGTTTCGGTAAACAGGAAGACACAATCTTAATTAATTCACATTTGCTTATTTTGGGGTAGTGACAATTTGTCTTATAATACAAACTGCTTTATTTTTTCATCAGTTTAAAACTTCATTAAAGAGTCTGGAAGATTTAATAATTTTTTTCTTGTTTTTACTATTTCATACTGCATATCAACACTATTTACTATATATTCGCAAATACTTTGTAAATGCATATCTATGTATATTAATTACTATTATAAGGTCAATAACTATTTATAAGTGACATGTAATATAAAAAGTGACAACTGTGTATATTGCATATATTATCATTAGGAGAGGAACACGTAAGTTGTAATAAGTTGTTTCCAATCCTTTTGTGTAATTACACAATAAAATATGTTCAATTCACAGGTTAAATAGTCGATAATACTCCGTTCTAGTTTATCTACTATAGTTAATAGTTTATTCACCAATCAAGGGCCCTCTGGGGGCATATACATTTTTAAAAAATTATCAGATAAACCATGTTCAGTTTGCAACTGGAAATGATTGTTCAATATTCATTATAAGTACACGTACACGCCCCTGCAATTTTTAAACTCATGAAACTTATGCACTGCATTATACCTCAAGGAGAGGGCTCAAATAGACAGATTGCCTACTGCCCGAACCTTATTATGCACGGTAATATTTTTACATAAAAAAAATTTTTTCAATTAAAAAAAAAAATTATTATACCTCAAACTGGCTACGTTTCATAGAATAACATAGACTGTGCCGTCAACAGTTGTTTAAGGCGCGGGGGTTAGGGGGTATGAAAACATTCGTATGATGGTTTTACTTTACATTTATATTCCAAAGACTACTTTCTAATGCATGAAGTGATGAAAAGCTTATACATGCGCCTGTGTATACATGTATATGTTTCCGTGATAATCATCAAAGTAGCCGATCGATCTTTATGAGAAATGTTCAACTGTCCATGGGCTGTGGCCTCAGGTGACACATGCACTGCATGCATGCCCGAAGCAGGAGCTGTTATCATGTAACTGGTTCACAGGTGTGTCAGTTATCCATCTTATAGGAAGTAACGTGATCCCGAATTTAAGAGGTTCATTTATACAAATAACAAACACACGCACAATGTATAACAACATTCAGAACATTAGAACGGTGCATATTTCGCTTGCCTGTAACAGCGTCATCTTTAACTTGTTTTGACGCAAGAAATAGATAGCTACCTAGAGTGAATAATACAAAGACATCCATAATATGGGTGATTTTCTGTAAAATCTCTGAAATTAATTAAGAAGTTGATGATGATGTCAGACTCAAATTCCCATGGGAGACGATTCTTTTAGCTGACGTACTGATGTATATAAGTAATATAGTTAATTAACTTACTTTTTACAATTAATTTATTAATTTGTTACAAGAAAGATGCAAATATAAACAATAAAATGCTTTCTTTGGCCACTGATTCATGTGGGTTATAATGGAAGCGATCATTGCAGAAAAAAATTTACGTAACACGTTAACGCGGATATCCCGCATGAATCACCAAAGAAAGCATTATATTGTTTAATAAATTAAGTAAAACATATATTATGATTTTTATTCGTCTTCTCTTATCTGTCTAATCACTGTTGGTGACTTATAAAATGTTCGTAAATTGTACAATGTACATTAAATCTGATGGATTGTACAACTACATGTAAGGAAATAAACTGAATTTACGCACAGCATAAACAACGGCTTTTAAAGATGTTGTTATATTTGAATAAAATAATTTTGATTAAATGGATTTAATTAAATGAATTAAATGGTAGATACCATTGTCTCAAGCCACGGGTTTTGTGACCATTCTATTTCCACAATAGAATGGACACAAAACCCGTTGATTGAGACGATATGTAGATACTAATTGTAATTATAGTCTATATATTATTCACTGACTCTGTATACTTTTTTTCTATTATTAGAAAAACAACTGTAGTAACTAACGTAAATAAATGTATACATTATATTCCCATACATGTTAGAACCAAAGCATGGATATTTATATTATGATGGAACCTATTACAGTATATAATACACATAGGCGTCGGAACCGGGGGGGCTAGGGGGGGCTTAGCCCCCCCACTTTTTTTGCAAAGTTATACCTAAGCATTAGAAACATAGCATGATAGAGGGTTCAGCCCCCCCCCCCCCCACTTTTTCTCGCAGGAAAGATTATTGTTCCAAAAGTTACCTTGAAAAAATGAAAAGTAAGATTCAGAAGCATACTAGCCCCCCCCCCTCCCCCCCCCCCCCCCCCCACGGAATAGGAATTTCATGATTTTGGGGGGAAAAAATTTGGGTAAGTAATTTTTTTTTTGGTAGTATAGGTATACTCCCCCCCCCCCCCCCCCCCACCCACGGATTAGGATTTCCATGATTTTGGGAATTACTTTTTTCTCAATATTTCTGAGGATTAGTCTAGCCCCCCCCCCCCCCCCACTTTCAATTTGCTTCCGACGCCTATGATACATATAGCTAGCTGAAAGAAAGTCACCGCGGCACATGGAACATTAATTCACAATCTAGAGTCATTTCCGAATATCTGCTCCATATACATGCAAATGGTTTTTGGTCTGAACATATTTTATGGCATAAACATAAACAAATGGTTCGAACACAACTTCTATAACCACTTACGAGGTTCGTACAGTGTATACAGATTATAGGCCTATATAAGTTCAAGATTGCTATGGAACTTAATTAACAGTGATGAGAAAGGGTTGATTATTCAAATCATAGAGATATTTTTACAGATCTTCAAATGATAGGCCAAAACCATCATAGTCTAAGCACCCCCCCCCCCCCCCCCCCAATTCTAACATCATAAATATCACGTGACAAGTCACATGATCATGCAAAATGGCGAGGAAGTGCGAGGTTCTTTTGAGAGGAGAATTTTTATTGTTTCCCTTTAAAAAATCTGTTTATGATGTAGAAGTTACCCAGAAATGGATCTCATATGAAAATGCAAGAAACGACTATGATGAGAAACATTACATTCTTTTCGGGGACGTGACAGGGTGCCGGTGTCGGAAATCCAGAACGTACGACGTGTCGTCGTGTTTTCTCACTGTGTATCATTATCCCATATGTATCAAGTCAAACGGGGGCAAACGAAGCAGAGAAAAACAAACAGTGACTTTTGACATTCATAGCTCAGAGAATTTCGAGGAAAATCTTAGAATATGTCAGCGTTGGAGGAATGTGATAATGTCCTTGTCGCTCAGTGCAAAAGTTCACAAAGAGGGTAGGTGCTCTTATGAATGATAATCATGATAAAGGACAGTTTGATTAAGAATGGACACTGGTATAAAAATTTTCAGTGTTTTGTATGAATTGCAATTTTTTAATATACTTCCCACCACTGTCTGTATTCACGATCGGATCGACCAACATGTACATATCTAAACGGTACCCTATCTAAACATGTAGAGGTCCTATATCAGGCTATCACTACACAAATAAAGTCACACATAATGACAGCTAGATATTGTAGGAGATTTTAAGTTCAGAGTGCAGACATAATTATATAAATTCTTTAATATGAACAGTGCTTTTATTTGATGTACTTGAATTAATTAGTAATTTTGTATAAGCATGCATTGAATATCATTTAAAAATAAACCAGAAGATTACAATGACAAAATGGGGGAGGGGTGGCACATGTTCACGATTTGTGTTTCTTATTTGCATAACTGTCATTTCAACGAATGTGTTTATTCATTTGTGATCAGTGATTTTAATCCTGTTGCTAGATATGTTGATTACCAAAACATCATGTTAATTATGATTTTAACATTAAAAAAAAATCCCAGCTAAAATAATATGATGCCTTTATATTATATCTTGACATTTTAAACATCTGCATGTACAACAGATCTATTATTTGTATGTATACAGTGCCATAGAGAGCATTTTATTTGTTATAAAGTTAGATAATAATATGATAAATATAAAATGTAAATATACATGTATCAATGTGAGGAGCTTAGTGCTAGACTTCAGGGTTTTTATCATTTTATTTAATAACATTCATGAATGATTGCAGCAAGGTTGATATGTTGACTTTTAAAAACAATGTGATATCTATATACTACTTAGTGTACTGTATAGTTTGGGATAATACATGTACATGTATAAAATGTAGATATATCAACCTGGGTAGTCAGAGGTAGACAATAATAAGCAGTTGACATGAGTTCAATTATCCATCAAGCTACAGAATTGTTTTCATCTAAAGCACTTGACTTGTGTAATAACCCCTGGGATCTTATTGTTTTAATCCTCAATCACTGAAACTGTTTCAATATGTGTCAACACCTATTTGAACATACTATGTTGGAAAATTGTTCAATGTTTTGTAGAAGCAGTCTTTAGGTCAAGATTCAAGAATCATATGGCAGTTTTCATACTGATTTCAGTCTATGATTCTCCCTAGCATGAACTTTTTAAACAAATTATCAAATACTGTAATCTGATTTTTGTTGGTGGCAGATGCACATTTTCTCTGGGTGGATATTTTGTTATCGGTCTCTTTTGGTATACAAAATATATTCCTAACTTTCATCTTATAAAAATTAATTAATATTTTCCTTTTGCTTAAAAAAATACTAAGAATTTGGGGGGTGAGGTGGGTGGCTTCAAATTTCAACATCTGATTTGATGCTAAACTTGTTTTTTTTGTTACCGTGTTTTTGAGTTTTATAAGATGAAGAATAAAGTTCTTGTTTTTGTACAATACAATTTATTTTGTATTAATAAAAATCCTGGCCTAAAACTATAGGTGGTGGTAAAAAATAAGGGATCCCTGTAGTAGAAAGATATTATAATTATTAAATCATGTAAATATTAAAAGAACAAACTTTAATTTGAGGAAAATAGAAGACAAATGCCATTATCAATCTTTTGCAAGGCCATATGGGGTTTAAAACATACAAGAAATTAAGATCCAAATTTTACAGAGACATCGTGAATGAAAGAAAAAAAATCTTCCTGCATAATACTATTATATATAAATTCAAAATATTCATAAACATTTATTTTGAAGCAAGGTACTGAATAGAAAAATGAAGTTTGTTTCAAATGAAATGGAAATAAAGGAAATAATCTGGCTCATGTTGCGTAGATGAGCGATGTCGCCCATGGAATCTCTTGTGAAAGCTATATTTGTATCATGAAAGTAAATGTTGTGACACAGATTGCATCAATTGAGAATACTTCATTATTGAAGTTTCCTGTCTAATTTCAAAATAATTTTGTATATTTCCAGGGATTTATGAGGAAATATCTTTCTAGCACTTGATACTGATGGATATTTTTAAAATGCTGACAACTGGAATATGGATGATAGACTGTGTCCTTGTTACAGTTTTGATTTAGTAACAATATGTTTTGAATTCAAGTACATGTACTAGTTGATTTATTGAAAACTGAAGAGCCACAATCGGTACAGGAATAAAAAGTCCATTAAACTGTAGGCATATGTAAATAACTATTTACCAGTAACACAATTTATTCTACATGTTCAATGAAGAAGTTATTTAAAATCAAGATAGAGATATTGCTGCTTGCAATTTTTAAATCTTTTCAATATATTGCAAAATCCAAAAAAAAAAAAAAAAGATAAAAATCAATATTTTGATTTGTTTAAAAAATAATTTAATTCTGGTTGTAACACGCTTTCTGATCGACTAAAAATTATAATAATTTTTATATTGTATTAAGAATGTTGCCTACATCATAGTAAGACTAACGTCTGAAACGCCTGACATTACGATTGAAATTTTTATTAGTTAATGTGATTTTTAAGGTCAAATGACTGTTATTATCTTCAATTGATAGCTAAAATTTAGATAATAAGGAATAAATTCAATATTTATTTGTTTTTATATGATATAAAATGGTTTCACTTTGGAACAGTTTATGCACTTTAATAAACTGCTTAGTGGTTTATACGCGTAAATTGGCCCAAACCATTTTATATGGTATAAAACTAATAAATATTGGATTCATTCCTTAATTAAATTTATATGTAAATTATTGTGTGTACACAAATGAAAGTTTTTAATGGATAGGACATGTATAAGCAGAATTTGATAAGGGTTCATGAAATATCTTTAAGGTCAAATGGCTGTTATTATCTACAATTGATAGCTAAAAATTAAATCATAGGAAATGAATTAATATTTATTAGTTTTTATATGATATAAAATGGTTTAATTGGAACAGTTAATGCATTTTAATAAACTGGTTCACAGTTTATAAAGCGTAAACTGCCCCAAACCATTTTATATGGTATAAAACTAATAAATGTTAAATTCATTCCTTAAATAAATTTATATGTAAATTATTGTGTGTACACAAATACGTGCTGTAAAAGTTTTAATGGATAGGATATATATAAGTAGAATCTGATAAGGGTTCTTAAAATATCATTATATGGTAATTCTTCAAAGTAAATGTGTTCTCAAAGGATAGAGCATCCAATTTTTTCACGCAAGTTATTTTCACTGTTGAAATTTTAAATGCATGAAAATAAACTTCTGTTGAAAGATAAAATGAGAGTTAAAAGTAATTATCGAAATTTTGCGAAGAAGTGTTTTCCTTCTTGTGGGTCAGGATTGGGTATATAAATAGTATCTTTAAAAAGATGTGATTTAATATAGTTATCCACTTTTTATATAGGATCTATAGAGATGTTCAGAGATGTATTGATCACCCAAGATAACCACCATGTATTGGCAAACTCTGACCTTATAGAGACACCACTTCACTGAACGCATTTTGTCAAGTGTTTGTAGTTAAATACTAGTACCGGTATTACATGTACTTAAGATGTTTGAGATTGGAGGGGTGTCAACAGTACAATGATTGAAAAAAAAGCCCTCTTGAATAATTTTAAGATAACTTTATTGGTCTGGTAATAATTGTGTGTAACCTGGGCTGATTTCACAGCATGACATCACAAATCTTGTTTTGACAAGCACCTGTCAATAGCTTTAACTGCATGTCAAGTCATCCATCATCGGGCTGAAATATACATGTTTTTTTTTAACACAAGGATTGGAAAGAACAAGTTGCTGAAATGTGTTCAGAATTAAATTCATATTATACCAATTACTGGAAATGGTCAACGAAGCAGTAACTATTGACTGCCATTACTATTGGGACCCTTCAGGTGAACTGTTGTCTTTGGGTATTAACTATGTATGTCGCAACAAAACATTAGAGTAATAGATATTCAACCCTGCGGATTAAAGGGAAGGCCAGAAATTTAAAGTAGGGGAACAGTTTGATTGGCTATATACCTGAGTTTGTCGTGGATTGGGGTAACATGTTTACTAAAAAGCCGGATACATGTGGGACACAGAGTTGTGTGTAGTGGAAATATAGGAGGTGAAAATTGCATCGATCTAAAAATTGATTTTCTGAATCTGTACAACCTTGTTTTCAAATACTGACTTTTGGAAGTTGGATCTGTTTATTTTGGATGTTTACCGTTGACAGTGTTATGTCAAAAGTTGCCGGTATTATGTAGGAAACGTGCATTTTCTGAGTATTGATAGCAAGTAAAACAGGAAGCAGGCGTGATTACAGTACTGGATATCTCCGTAAGACTTGATTGTGCTATTGTGTATATATTTCCTTCCTATGAATTACAGGAGTTATACTTCATTCTCACACACATACACACACACACTGGTTCAACATGGAACAGAACAAGGTCCTTCTTCAAGGAAAATTTTCTGTTTCCTCAAAGCCAGGGAAGGTTTATGTTGTGGAATTGACAAATCAGTTCCTGAAATTCCAAGATGCGAGCTGTGGGAGAGACACTGATGCTGAGGGTGTGATAGATTTGAGAGATGTGATTGGCTGTCGTATTAACGCTGGTGTAAACAAACAGGGTCGATCTACCTCATGTACCTGTATGAATTCCTCTGTTGTTGTGGACCGGTCAGAATGTTTACTTTCTGTTTATTTTTGTCCAAAGAAGAAAAAGAATTCGCTGAGCCGGTCGTACCAAAGACGACATTGCACATTAACCCTTGGACTATCTCAATACGCTGATTACAATTCTAACAAAACTGTCTGTGAAAAGTGGAGAAAAATCATTCTTAGCTTGTCCACTGAAAATAACAATGATATAACATTTAACACAGGTAATGATATTTAGAAATCCCTGTAGAATGATAGAAATTATATACAGTGTTAGCAATTGATACAAGTACTCTTTAGAATTGTTGCACATTTTGTTTTCCTATTTTAAAAGCCTGGTATTTTGTAATCATCTAGAAATTCAGTGAACCCTGGCCTGTGTGCTGCTTGGGATTAGGTTAGTTTGCTATGTTGTTGTGGTTATTATACTGATGAACAAATCATTAAACCCCAGTTAAACCAGCATATTATATCTTGATTGTACATGTATATGCTTATTCCTGTAGGTCCATTGTTTAAAGATTTTCAAAGTCCTAATTTAAATCAGATTAGTATATAGTTTCAGATTTGCATATAGTCATCAGTTTCTTCTTATGTTAATTAATATTCATTAAATAAAGATACATTAGTTTTTAAGGAAAATTAACAGCACTGGTACTGGTAGTTCTTCATTTTCCATCTTCTATTTATGATTAAAGTGAAGGTTTTTGATGAGACCTAATTCATCAATGTTCACAAATCCCTTTTTTTTTCTTTTTTTATGGAGGATGATGAAAGAGGCCATTCATTAAACTGAGCCGTATCATTTTCCAGATTTATTACTCTACATTGTTGACAATAACAATGAACAATTCTCTATTCCACTTCTTCCTCAGTCTGTGCGGGATACTAAAGTTAGTAGGGTGTTAGGAGCTCTTCCTTGGAGATTGGGGTTCAAACCTGTGACAGGGGTAAAAGTTTCAATAAATGTAATGTTCTACAGGTCTGATCACTATAGGATGGCCAATTTATTTTTAATACCTAATGGAACCTGAATATATTATTATGCATAATTATTTTACATATTAGTGAAAAAATATGAACCTGTGACTCCCCAACCCCCCAAAACACCCAAAAACATACAAAATGATATGAAGCTATTACATGTTCATGTATTACAATTAAAAGTGTTGAGGTACAAGAATTTTTTTTGTTACAGATGTCAGATGTGATTTTACATTTCATCGTGTTCACACTTTTATGAACAGATATTGAATATCGTGTAAAAAGTAATGTTGGATGTGTAGTTATTACTGATATGTAATTGTGCAAATAAGAATTATTATACAATTATTGGTATATATAACAATTTTTAATTGCACAACTTGATGTCAGTAATATGCTTCATTAAAATGTATAAAGATTTTTACAGAAGTATGAATCTAAAAGGCTATGTTTTTTTGGTTAAAGATATAGAGAGTTGTGAAGTACCCCTCCCGAGGAAGCTGCTAGTTTTAATCAATCCATTCAGTGGCCCAGGGAAAGCCCTCCAGATCTTCCAAAATGGAGTCTCCCACATGCTGGAGGAGGCAGACATTTCTTTCAAATTAATCGTCACAGGTAAGCTAGAATGGATGCAGGCCTTAGTGTGCAACCTTTTTGTTTTGAAACCTTGGTGTTTTTGTTGTTGTCTTTTTTCATGAATATGCTATTTTTTACCTGTTCAATTTAAGATCATAAATCTAACTGTAAACAGGTAATAAATGAACTAAAAGAACCCTATATTTTATCGAGAACGGGCACCAGATAGTTCAGTGGGAAGAGAACCTAGCCAGAGATTTGAGTTTGACTCCTGGTCTGGCTCATCTTTTTTACCCCCATCCTGTTACTCAATCATATATGTAGCTGTTTTTAAATAATAAATAAACAAGCACCTGTCATCTGGGAACTGACTTTTAATCATTTCTGCCATGACCACAACTGTTATTCCTGTGAACTCATATTCCTGTACCAAAAAAAAAAAACAAAGAAAAAATTTGACTATTTTTAGCTCACCGAGACGAAGTCAAGGAGAGCTTATGCTATACCCTCGGCGTCGGCGGTGGCGTCGGCGTTGGCGTCGGCGTCGGCGTCCGGACCTGGTTAAAGTTTTTGTTGCAGGTCCTGTATCTAAGCTATTACTTGTCCTATCTTCACCAAACTTGCATGGATGATGCATCTGGACCTACCTATGGACTTGAAAGACTTGGATGCTGAATCTGGGTCCTAAATTTCAGATGCTGGAGGAGGTTAAGGTTGTTGGACCAGGTTAAAGTTTTTGTTGCAGGTGCCCTTTGATAGCAGTATCTTAGTTACTGCTGGTCTGTACTTCACCAAACTTGCATGGATGGTGTGCCTTATGATACTGATGCACCAGACAGGCTTGAGTGCTGAATCTGAGCTATAGGTTTCGGATGCTGGAGGAGGTTAAGGTTTTTGGAGCAGGTTAAAGTTTTTGTTGCGGGTACCCATTGATAGCAATATCTAAGTTACTACTGGTCCTAACTTCACCAAACTTGTATGGATGATGCGTCTTATGATACTGATGCACCTGACAAGCTTGAATGCTGAATCTGAGCAATAGGTTTCGGATGCTGGAAGAGATTAAGGTTTTTAGAGCTGGTTAAGTTTTTGTTGCTGGTGCCCTCTGATGATTATATCTTAGTTACTACTGGTCCTAACTTCACCAAACTTGTATGGATGGTGCGTCTTATGATACTGATGCACCTGACAAGCTTGAATGCTGAATCTGAGCAATAGGTTTCGGATGCTGGAGGAGGTTAAGGTTTTAAGAGCTGGTTAGATAAAGTTTTTGAAACAGGTGCCCTCTGATGATGATATCTTAGTTATTACTTGTCCTTACTTCACCAGACTTCCATGGATGGTGTGTCTTATGATACTGATGCACTTGACAGGCTTGAATGCATAGTCTGGTTAAAGTTAAGTTTTTAGGAACAGGTCACATGTTTAATAGATGATAGTACTATTTCAAACTTGCATAGTTGATTTAACTGTAATATGAAGGAATCGCAGAGGTAGCTTCAGATGCAGAGCTTGATCTCCATTATCAAGGATGCTAAAAAATAAATCTTAGTTATTACTGGTCCTAACTTCACCAAACTTGAATGGATGGTGTGTCTTATGATACAGATGCACCTGACAGGCATGGATGCTGAATCTGAGCCATAGTTTGCGGATGCTGGAGGAAGTTAAGGTTTTAATTGCTAGTGCCCTCTGATGATGATATCTTAGTTATTACTGGTCCAAACTTCACCAAAATTGCATGGATGATGCGTCTTATGATACAAATGCACCTGATGGGCTTGAATGCTGAATCTGAGCCATAGGTTTCGGATGCTGGATGAGGTTTAGTTTTTTGGAACAGGTCACATGTTTTATAGATGATAGCTTGCATAGTTGATTTAACTTTATTATAAATTAAATGCAGAGGTTGCTTCAGAAGCAGAGCCTGATCTCCATTATCAAGGATGCTAAAGAAATCTCCTACCTCACTCAAACCAGCTCGATAGATAGATGTGTTTGTTGATAAATGATATAACATGATTCCTATGATAAAGTATTGTATGATATGAAACAATATTGTTTGATATGATACAATATGATATCATATGTTATATTATAAAAAGCTATATGATACGATATGATATTGTATCAATTTTTTTAATATTTTATGATATGATTATGTATCATGATATTGTTATGTATAGTATTGTATATTATGATACAATATTGTATAATATTTTATTGTATTTTTAATTTATTATTTTATCACATGATACAATTACTTAAGATATTGCAAAATATTATATTGTATCCTATGATACAATATTGTATATTCTATAATATTGTATCATACAATATTGTATAATATGATATTGGTTTCAGTAATATAGAATTATATCACATGAAATTGTATTATATGATATTGTAATATTATATAATATTGTATCATACGATATTGTATGATATGATATTGGTTTATATGATATATTATCATATCACATGAAATTGTATTATATGATATTGTAATATATTTTATTGTGTCATATGATGCAATATGTATAATATAATAATGTATTTTATAATATTTTACCATATCACATAATATTGTATCATTTGATAAGATACAATGTTGGAATCAAATTATATTGTATTATATGATATAATATTATATAATGTATCAAATATGTTTCAGTGTCATTCAATACAATATCATTCTATATTATACAATATAATATCATGTTTCAGTGTTATGATGTATTATGTAATATGATATTGTAATATGATACTATATTGTATTATATTTTATGATATTGTATTATGTGATCAAATACAATAAGGTATAACACAATACAATGTCATATCATACGTTACAATATCAAATCTCATTATTGTTTATTACGGTATTTTATTTATTTTATGATATATATTATATTAGAAATATGACATGATGCATTATATCATTGTATTGATTAACATATGAACATATGATTATCATAAAAAAATTTATCAGATGATATACGATATTTTGTCAAAACAGAATCCATGAATATCCAAGATCATAAAGTATGATTTTCATATAAAATGATAAAGGTGGTCTTATGAAGGTGATGTCTCATAAGGGTGATGCTCCGTCTCGGTGAGCTTAGTAATCTATGATTACCTATGTTTGATAATTCATTAATTGATAAATTAAAAAAGCTCTTAGCTGGTACAAATATTTTCAGAAATTTGGAAATGCTTTAAAACCCTCTTGTTAAGGAAACTTTTTTAAAAGAAAAACATAACAATTTACAAGTAGGCCTGCATTTGTTTGACTGAATTAAACTGTCAGCACACACGCTGAATGTTCAAGTGGAATGCTATGGTAACATGGATACATTGAATTATGTCGTGATCTAGTACCTTGATGAATTATAAAGATTTTGATACAGTTGTTCATCCAAGTTATCGTTCTAAATCTCCAGTGCAGACTTTATAATTACATAACTCAATACTTAATTAACTTTGCAATGGCTCAGCATGTGATGTAATAGGGTATTTCTCCATTTCCCTGATGCTTTAATTGCAGTTATTTAAGAGAAAAGCACTGGTAGTTTAGCTAATGACATCTCTTAATGATAAAAATGAAAAACTGCTGGTAATGAGAGGTTATGTCTTTTGTGTAATAAAGGTCTCATTGGTGATGAATTTCATTATATTTTAGAATGTTCGGCACTAGAAGAAATAAGGAAAAAATACATAAACACAAAATATTGGAAAAGACCAAATTTCTTTAAGTTTTCTGAACTCATGACTAATTGCAATTCTAAATCGCTAAGAAAATTATGTGTATTTATTTCAAAAATTTTTGATGCTGTCTGCTCCTCTTAGTTATTTTCCTATTATGATCCTTTATACTAAAATCTAACATAAGTAGTGATTCTATAGTCTGTTCTTTTTTAGTTATATTTTTTCCCTGTATGAAAATGTACCTGTTTGTCTGTACCTCTGACGATTTGTATTTGTATGTATTATATATATGTTCCTCTTGTACCAAATTATTTGGTCTGAGTGAATAAACTGAACTTGAACTTGGTATTCTATATGTATGCAATCCCTGAGTTAGTGTTGTTCAACTCCATACCTTGCTTTTACAATCATTATAGGATTTGATCTAACCTTTCCATATTTTATAGCTATGTCACAATGAGAGTGGGTAGATTTTTTTAAAAACAACCTGTAACATGTAATTATGAACTCATATTTTTTTTCTTCTAAAAAGAGCATGCAGGCCATGCTACAGAGGTGATGAGAAGCTTAGATCTGTCTGCCTGGTACGGAGTGGTCATTGTATCTGGAGATGGACTTATATATGAGGTACTGAGAGAGAGAGAGAGAGAGATCTATCTGCCTGGTATCTGGATCTTATTTATGATTATGAGAGAGAGAGGAGAGAGAGAGAGAGAGAAAGAGATCTGTCTGGTATTGAATGGTCATTGTATCCAGAGATGTACTTACATATGAGGTACCGATATATAGGGTTTTCCAAAATCGTATTTTGCAGGTCATTAATGGTCTGATGAGCCGGAGCGACTGGGAAACGGCCATCAATTTTCCCATTGGTTGTATCCCTGGTGGATCTGGGAATGCACTTTGTCTAAATATAAACTACCTAGCAGGGTATGTACAGATAGAGGGCAAAATGAATTTTTTCTATATAAGGCTACTCCTTTGATAATAGTATAATGATTAAACTACATAAATTATTTTAAAAAACTGGCAAAATTTGTACTATAACTGTGTAGAATCCTTTGAAATGCCTACTGTAGATTCCTTATTTATGCTAGTACTTAATTCCACAAGTCAGCTGGTTTGCTTCAAATGGCTAGAATACGAAATTGCAAATGCAGAATTTTATCATAGTTTCATTTAGTTTATGCCTGTTTAAAAATAAAAGCAAGATTTTAAATTCTGCAAGATGCGCCTTTCGTTATTTTAATACGTGGAAATTAATTCTTCGCCTTGAATTAGAAATATACCTTATATCATATATCATTGTCTCTAGTCATGGTTTAGAGTCATATCAACTCTATGTAAAAAAGCTCTCACTGTAATTTTGAGTCAATGTTTCTTTATTAAGGGAACCTGTGGATTTGAACCCAATACTCCACTCAACCTTCGTGTTAATAAAGCACAGAGTGATTCCTATGGACCTGGTTTTGGTGCAGACTCAGAAGACTCAGCTATTCTCCTTCCTGTCCATTACCTGGGGTCTCATAGCGGACATTGACTTCGAGAGCGAGCGAATGAGAGTCCTTGGAGCCTCCAGATTTACTCTATATTTCATTAAACGTGTTCTTAGTAAGTTTTGAACATGGAAAATAATCAACGACACTGTACAGCAGTGTTGAAGCTTTTCTTCTCTAGTCTCAACAGATGACTAATATCAAAATTGTGACTATAAATCAATGACTCATGTACTATACTTCTGTATGTTTTATAATTAGGTTCATTTGAAATCTTTGCTATTGTTGTGGATGAAAAAATCTTTAATATTTGCAGTAAACATCTTTTCCATTGTGATCATTTTCTTTAGAAACATTATTCTGTATAAATGAAAATTATCAATTCATATGACAGATGTTGAAGAATAAATTAAATCACCAAATATTCCAGATGCAAAACAACACTAGAAAAAAATCAATATGCCTTCATTTTCTTGATTAATTTTGGGGACATTTTTGCAGGTCTGAGGAAATACAGGGCAAAAATTTCTTTCCTTCCAGTAACCCCATATGACCCAGATGCTAAAAATCAAAAGGAGAGGGTGAGGAAATTTTCCAAACCCAGACGATTCACGATGATCAGAAACTCCACCACACAGAATAACCTCAGTTCCTCTGTGTGTGAGAATGGGGTACAGGGCATGTACAGAAGAAATGGCACTGCCCACTCTATACAACGATTTAGGTCCAAGTCCATGCCGGCAGTTAAAGACATTGATCATGACAGCCAGCTAACTGAAGACATATCAGGATTCGAGGAGCATGACAATGTAATGTTTAGTGTTGACGACACAGACGAGTGCTTTTCTTCTAGTCTTCCAAATGGCAACCCTGTGAAAGAGGACAATACAAGTACAGGCAGTGACAATACGTTCGAAGAAATGGTGCATACTTTGAGCAATGATGGTCAGCCAATCAAGGCTAGTCTTTTATCCCCGTTAGAGGAGGAGGTCCCCTCTAACTGGGTCACCATTGAGGATGAGTTCATCACAGCGTGCGCCCTCTACCAGCCCTATTTGGGCCCCGACAACCTGGCCTCCCCAGAATCCAGACTGAATGACGGACAGATACATCTGCTAATGATCCGATCTGGAATTCCGAAATCGGCGCTCGTCAATCTTTTCTTGACTTTTGAGACAGGGGACCATGTTAATTCGCCATACGTAGAAATGGTGAAGGTACTTGCCTTCCGCCTCGAGCCGTCGGGAACTGAGGGCAACATTATGGTGGATGGAGAGCATGTTGATTATGGACCAATCCAAGGCCAGGTGCTACCTGGGATAGCAAGGATCATGGGAGTCCAGTGACCTATTTCTTTCTATAGCAAGAATTATGGGAGACCAATTTTCTACTGCAATTGTGATAAATAGGTCACTTCATCAGATTGTGCTTCTATAACTTAATAGGTTCAGATTCATTAGTCAAAATTTTAATTTTTTTTTCTTTTGGATTTGATTTTGCAATGCGGTACGTTGTCCAAGGTTGTTTTTATATTTAAAGTTGTAGTGATTTTTAAGAGATTTCACAATGGCAATTTTTGAAATGTTCAGATAAACATATTTGTGTTCTTTTTTATTTTAAATTGGTATCTGAACACTTTTTTGTTATTCTTTAAAAAAAAAACCAGTCCCCTTGTTGCAGTAATGTAAAAAGGGGGCATGCTTTTAGACTGCATTTCAAATTTCATGTTTTTTGTGGAATTATTTGTATTTTTTCAAACATTTTTTGTTGAAATGCAGATAATTATTTACCTTGTGCACCTACCTAATCATTAAATGATTATGTGGAGCCATTCTAACTTTATGTTACATTGTACATGTACCTTAAGCATTGTTAAGGGAGGCAATTGAGTGTGAAGAATTATTACCTTTAACTGTATAAAATTTTGAAGAAAAATTCATCCATAACAAAATCTGCAACTTATGATATGTTCAAGAATGTTTTAATAGGGGACCAACTTTGTTTTTGATAGTGTTGGGAGCATTGAAAATTTTGTTATGTTGGTACATGTGTATATGTTGAAATATACAAGTGTTGTTATGTAATGTTGTAACAAATTTAACACTTAGAAAAATTGGAATATATTTACATCATTGCATCATCGTGTATTTTGATGACCTTCACTCCATTAGACTGGTTATCATCATGATTTATTTATTTATATTTATATTTATTTACCAAGAGTTTGCAAATGATCTCAACAACAGAAATATGTTGTTTAAAGATATTGGTCCATTTGAGACAAAGAGAAATGGAGGACTTATTTTTCATTGAAAGACATATATATATGTTAAGATATTTGCACACTCATTTTGAAATGAAGATTTGTCTTAAAGTTTTCAACAAACAACGTTTTGGTAGCTGAAAAGGAATAACTGAATTCTTTTTTTTGAAAGATTCCTTAACACCCCCCCCCCAAAAAAAAAGTAAAAACTATTTGGTTCATTTGTCATCTGCCTCTGCCTCTTAGCACAAATCAATCACAATTAAAATCCTCCCTGACATAATATGATAAAGTGACAGCAATTAATCAGGCATATATTTTTGTCTCCATGTATAATGTAGCTAATGGAGATTCCACACCAAGGACTGTGATAGATTTCTAAACATTTAAATGTCGGCTCTATGTTCAATGAATAATCCATATTGGTTTTTGTTTTGTTGTTTTGTTGTTTTTATAGAGATTTAATTAATTAACATCTGTAATGAGCAGTATTATACTTGCAGGGATTTTTTTCATAAGGTGCAGAAGTTTTTTGATGATAAAAACTTATTATTGAGGACTTCACTAATGTATTTTACTTTAATGCATTTTTGTTTGCTAGTGCAATGAATTTGAGGACAAGTGCTAGTATCGGTAGATATAGATGAGATTGGTACATGTATAATGGTATATTTCCCCACCATCCCTTTAAATTTTTCATTTATTTGTCCCATAATCAGGTAGAGAACAGTACATTTTGTCAGAACCATATTGAATAGTGATAAGAAAAAAATCAGTTTTATTCCATATTTTTTTGAAATATTATGTAGTTAATGCATTGTATATAAACTGTGTGCTTTTACTTATATGTCTGTGGTGAAGCATCCTTCATGCAACAATGCAAATGAAAATGAAAACAGATTTTTCAATCCTGGTATTAGAAGTAAAAATTAAATACAATTAAACAGTAAATCCGCTGTAAGCTCTGCCTTTGTGAGTAACCTTACTGTTAAAAAAATGAAAATAGAGGTTAAAACCTTTTTGTCAAAATATTTGGATTGGCATTTCAATCTTTATGAAGTTATAGAAGGCTGAATTCATGAGCATAAAGACAGAATGTGTGAAATAACAATATCAGAATTCACAACAACTTTTTAAAGAAACATGTAAATGTATAAACATTCCGAGACCTAGCAGGTAAATCAAGAATGTATAGTTCAAATGTAGCTACTTACTGTCAACATATTTAGGGCATTTAAATAACCTAATTCAGTTTTATGATACATAAAGTTTATGGATGTGCATGTGAATGTGGTTCTTGAAGCATGAAAGCTTATTGTGTTTGATGTGATATTTTTTATGACCGACTGGAATAGATTTATGCCTGAAATATTTTTCAAATTTTAGTGACTGCATTATAGAATATGTTGCCAGTCATGTGGAAAGGAGGAAAAGTGATTGCAAAATAAGTTAAAGTTCAAAATGATTTCATCTGCTTTTATGAGTGTAATTATTTTGGAAAGATGGTGAACTAAATCATATCAAGTCAAGAAAAACAATGAAGTACATGTACATATATATTTGTATTCAGCTTAAAAGGCAGATGCTGACCCTTGTACATGTACTTTGGACACCTGTAGATAGATTTTTGTATTGTTGTCAAGTGTGTGAATTTTGCACTGTATTGATTAGTTCTGCCTCTGCCTCCTAGATTTCCTGTAGCAGCTCAATCTTTAGATCTTCAATTTATTTGATCATATGTCCTTAATTACACTAACAGCAGATTGACAAAATTATAAAGCAGTAAGCCTTTTAACTAGATAAATATTCATATTACAATTTCTTTTTGAAACATTAGAAAACAACTCTTGGCAAGGCATTTTGATGCTAGTATTTTGATGGTTGATGAACCTTGATTAAAGCCTGTAAAAGAGCAACCAAGAAATGTTGATAGGTTTTGCAGTTATTATAATTTTAAAGTTTCACAACTGTTCAACATGCATCCACAACGAATACATGTACTCATATAGTATTATCTTTTATCATCCACATTTCCTTTAATAATCCGATAGAATCGGATGTAAAACTTGTTATCAAATACTCATACTTTCCCTGTGATGGAGAACTATACACTGAACTACTGTTCATAACTGTTAAACAACTTTTATTTGTGACTACAGCTGTAGTTCCCAATGAAAAAATATTCTTGACAAGGGGATGTAAACATTGAGATCATGAATATTTATTGAATGCCAGTAAAAGTTGGTTTTCAGTACCTGTTCATGTACTGTGGCTCTTATGTAAATTTGTTTATGATCCTTGTAAATGTGTAGTACTTTGTCTGTCTGTCTATCTGTGCCAAAAGTCTTTTCAAAAGGGATTCCAGACCATATGAGCTGTTGAATAGTGCTACAACAATTTCTTTTGTCAATATTCTTGTGAACTGGTATTTTGAAACAACACCTTATACCAGTAAATAAATATTTTAACAGCTCTAAATATTTCTTTTTATATCACTCCCAAAATGTTACTTTGGGACACTTAGCTGTTATTTTCAGCACCTTTATCAAATTCTATGCAAATAAAATAAGTAGTAATTCTATAAAAATTTACTGTTAGTAAAAATTGAGTTTGATAACTGGGTTACATTTAAGTAACAGAAGCTGCTAAAACTGATTTGATTCTAATGAAATATACTAGTATATATACATTGGTATTTTGCTGCAATGGCCCTGACTGTATCGTTTGTATATCCTGTTTCTGCAGATATAATTTTTTTGATTTCTATTTTTTGAGGCATTTTAATTTTAGAGAGGAAAATTGCATGCTTATTAAGGTACCATAAATTAGTGATATTTATTTTTTGCATTATTTCTCCAACTTTTCTTAAAATCTAAACAAGGTGCATAAATGTGTTTGCAAGCCAATAATGGGTTTTAAGATCACTGTACTTCAGAAAAACTTTTTGATTTTTGATTACAAAGTATTAATTAATATATCCTTTTGTGACAATGTTTATTTTAATTATTTTTTTTAAATAATTCAAAATAAAATTTTCACATGTTGGATAGTCCCATTGTCAAACAATAATTATTATTAAGAAAATTATTTCAAACAGATGTATTGTTATTAACATCAAGTATTATATTAGGCATAAAATGCTTTTATTTTGTTGTTAAAGAAATGTTATTTCACAACAATGATTATGGTACATGTATAATCCAAATTGATTGATTTTAATTCTATCACTCAACTTCTTGCAATTTTTGATAAAAATATTAGTTAGTTTTTGTTGTTGTTTGAATTGGATCAGCTTTCTGGAATGATGTTTAAAATGAGACCTGGATAAAGATTGTCATAGGTCAGGCTTATTTTGATTGTTGTAATAAACAAATAAATGTTAAAATTTGAGATATTATTGTGTTGTCTTTTTTTGTTACAAAAAGTCTGAAGTCAGTGCTGGAAAAACATACATAAACCTATTTATTGTTAGTGTTTTAGAAGATTTGTTTTGTATATTCTTTCCAGGACATAGTTCTGGCACGTTCCTTATTACAAATAACTGCAGCAACTTTTATTATTTCTTCCAAAATTAAATGCGAGTTCTAGCAAAGTCTCTATACCTCTTTGTCAGATATTGGTAGTTTTACACCTAAATCCTTTCCTGTGTCAGTATCGGGGTTGGATTACAAATCCCCGAGTGTCCATCTTTCAAGATGATCTGGCTTAATAGATAACTCTCCCTTAGGTATCTGATTTCTGTCAAAAACCGTCATATAAGAAGCCACCACATCATAATTTGACACCTCTTTCTACGCAGTATGTGGGACAGATTAAGTCACATTGTCAACTTAAGACCTGTGTTACTATATAACATATAAACGTATTATATTTGACTGTGTATTCTACTAAGCGTTTATGGCGGAAACAACATCTGCATAATCAAGTACATTGCTAAATGCAATGCATAAATGAATTAGAAAAGGAACATTCAGAAATTAATGCTTAGATCATTTTCTGTCAAATGTTGTACACCCTTAATGAAATATGTTTATAGTGCATGTATATTTCTTATCTAGTTCATTTTCTCCATTCACTGAAAATGAAACACAAAACAGAGGGAACCTTGTTGATGTATTTTATTAATGCTGTGTACTAAACTGACACGCAATACCTAAATCCTTCACATGTCTTTTGTTATATCATGTATATAAAATAAAAATTGTACCGTACATAGATGTGAGTAAAAAAGTTTATCACAGACTAGCTATTACATATGAAACATGTCCTGGTCGCTGAAAACAGCAGTCTGACCAGTGGACCGTAAAAAGGGTCCTTTGATCAACAATGAAAATAGAAACCATGATTAGTTCAAACAATGGCCACTGCACTACCATGGTGAAGCAACCCATTCTGGCAACAGCTGATTGGTCTATCAGATGAAAGGTCAAGGGTCATGACTTGGAGTTGGAGCCACTGTAAGGCATGTGTTTCAGAGTGTACAAGAACATGCTCTGCTCCTCCAGGTACTTCTGATCCTGAAATAATTACAGAATTCAAGGTAAATTGGTATCAATACTAAGAACCAACTGGGCTGGAATTCAAACCTGTGGTATTGAAACATATGTTGAAGGAAGATCTTGCATTTTAAAGGGTCTACTCCTCGCTTCTTTTTCATATACATGTATGTAACAATTGCTGAAATATTTTATCATTCATATCAATTCTAATTATTATAGTATCAAATAAAGCAGTTTTCACACCTCAACACTCAACCCCCTCCACCCCACAAAAATTGTGTCCAATTTGCATATTAAGTTGAAACAATGCTAGCTTATGATTGGGCAAATTGAACATTCGCAAGGACTATTAATATGATGGTATCTCTTTGATGCATGCAAGACCACCATTTTTTAAAAGGATTTTTTCAAATAACCATTACCATAACCGTAACCATTTGGCAGCTAAATGCTCCAGGATATGTATACCGTGAATTCTTGAGGCCATGTGACATAAACATATAACTCCAATTACATCATACCTTAAGTGCCTCCATTTTCCACATGCGTATGGATCGGTCAGCCTTGATGGTTTCTGTAATGGAGCCCACTGAGTTGAGGGATTGCTGCATGGCTGGGTTGTTGTGTTGCATGGCGGGGTTGCTTTGTTGCACAGCAGGGCTGCTGTAGACTTGGTAGGTAGATGCGTTGTTGTACTGACTTGCTATTACCTGTTCTCCACCTGTCAGGGAGAGAGAGACTTGATTAGTCCCCTGCCATTACCGTTACTCCCTTCTTTTTAAACTTAACATAATTCTTTGAAGATATGTTTGATATTATTTTATATTCATTTTCAAAAATAAGACATACAGTGTATGAAATACTTCAACTGGTATTAGAAATCCACTCAAATAAAAATATGAAATAATGTACACAAGACAGGTCTACACTGATATTTCAAGAAATGCAAATTATACACATTTAATTTTCTATTATAGTTAATTTTGTTTTATTTCAGTGAGAGTGGATAATTTCAGTGAGAGTGGATAATTTTTCTTTTCTACTTCCAAACTGTTGTCAATTTAGCATTAACATAAATGGTAATTTAGAAATAGAATTTATCATGAAAAAGGAGCACATTTTGAAACCAAATATTGTCTCCCTTTATAGTGGCAATAACATTGAAAACAGAAGTTAATATGACAGACGAAGAAATTAAGAATATTTTACCAAGCCATTTTATAATATTTACCCTGGGGTTTGGCCCCGGCAGGTGTCCGACAATTAGGACAAAGCATGGCACTCTTCAGATTCTCCACTTCTTTTTTCTCCTTGGAGAGGCGAAGTCGATCCTGGAATTTTAAAGCAAAACAAAAAGTCAATACACTGTTTATGCAATGAAATAGAAAGATTTTAAATAAAAGTTACTATAAATTTGATAATTAAAGGCACTTGTTGAAAAATTTATAAGAAGAATAATTACTAAACGTTCAAGGATTTTTAAAAAATAAAGTGAGTATGGATAAGATTTCAGCAGGTACCGGTAGTCATTAGCTGAAAAAAATTGGAGCAGCCTCCATATTGCAGATAGACAGGAAATGTCCTAAAACTCCTTGTTTTTGTCATACAAATACATGTAACTAGGAACTGTCAATGTTTTACTGTAGTTGAGTGGGCTTTATATTGGTGATCTAATACAGATATATGTTACTGACAAGTGGGCCTGATTTCATACAGGTACATGTAGGTACATGTTACTGACAACTGACAACAAGTGGGCCTGATCAGATACAATTTATGTAACAGACAACCACCAGAGCAAGCATTGAGTATTTGATTAAAGGAAATATTTGAGCGGGCCTTACGTCTGCGATCTCGCGTTCCTTCAGCCTGAGGACCTGTATTTGGTGCTGTAGATTCGCCGCCCTCTCTGACTCCTCTCGCTCGATCTTCATCGCCTCCATTAATGCTGTGTTTCCCTCCTCTGCCTTGGACTGGGATTCCTTAAAAAACAAAATACAGTTAATCTACATGCATAATATTGAATAACTAATTAGTGTCAGTCAATCTGCACAAGAACTTTCAAATCTACTGGTGAAAAAAACCAAAGCTTGGTGGTCAACAGAATACCCATTAGATCTACTTGAAAATTTCATAAGTGATCATTCTAGCCATAAAGTATAATTTATAAGTAAAAGGATAATCTTAAAAAAGTAATTGGATATTTTCCTATAACCTTTCTATAGAGAGCTCTTCTATTCTATGAGATTTAAAAAATCTAAATACATACTGTATTCTGTATATTCCTAATCAAATGCAAGGAATTAATATCCGCGTAAAATTGCGTGAAGCTCATTTCGCAAATTTTAAAATCTCGATTTTATTTTTCAGGAGTGAACTAAGAAAATCTATGATAAAAAATTGGCATTCGCAATATCATATTCTCTCGATTGATGCAAAACAATTGAATTATGTATTTGCATGAAATAGGGAATCTAGAGTACATACTTATTTTGCCCCATGTTTTTTTCACCCTTCTACATTTACAAACGTTTTGCCTTGTTCTGAATTTGCCTAGACAAAGTTGTGCGATAAATACTTTTTCTCATTAACAAAGTAGGTTAAAAATTGTTTTGAATTTGCTAAGTCTTAAATTCACCTACTGACATTACAAAAGCAAAAGGGGGAAAAATACAGAACATTAGTAATTTTCAATTCATGGCAACACAGGACACCTATGTACACCCCAATTACCAGTATTCTCTTCAGTGTAGTACTGGGAACAAGGACTTACAATAAACAGCTGGTCCATCTCCTCCGACCTCTCCTTCAGTGTCTGGGCTGCCTGCAGGAAGTCCTTCTCTTTCTCGGCCATCTTGGCTTGCTGCATCTCCAGCTTCCTCCGCTCGCTGTCAAGTCTGTCCTCCTCACGCTGAAGTTCCTGTCGAATTATGTTCTGCTTGCTCTTCTCCTCGGATATCGCCTTCATCAGGGCTTCAAATTCTGCCTTAGCCTAACATGGGAAACAAATATTGGTAAGCATTAGCATTTCTTTATTCTTTAGGAAACAATAAATAAAGTTTTGATTTTTTTAATTTGATGTTTATATTGACAAGAAGTCCTGATCATTTCTTTTTTTAGATAAGCCCTATTTATCTCATTATCTTATCCACTTCATTATCTACTTACATATATATTATTTACTTTATTTCTTATTCATCTTGCAAATATATACTGTGGAAGCATTTTTATTCATTAGGGGTCGTACCTGAGCTTATCCTACATGAGTTGTACATGTCCTACTATACACCAGCTGTACCTGTCCTACCTGAGCTGTGCTTGTCCTACCTGAGCTGTGCTTGTCCTACCTGAGCTGTGCTTGTCCTACCTGAGCTGTACCTGTCCTACCTGAGCTGTACTTGTCCTACCTGAGCTGTGCTTATCCTCCATGAGCTGTGCTTGTCCTACCTAAGCTGTGCTTGTCCTACCTGAGCTGTACCTGTCCTACCTGAGCTGTGCTTGTCCTATCTGAGCTGTGCTTATCCTACATGAGCTGTGCTTGTCCTACCTAAGCTGTACTTGTCCTACCTGAGCTGTACTTGTCCTACCTGAGCTGTACTTGTCCTACCTGAGCTGCACTTGTCCTACCTGAGCTGTGCGTGTCCTACCTGAGCTGTACTTGTCCTACCTGAGCTGTACTTGTCTTACCTAAGCTGTAATTGTCCTACCTGAGCTGTACTTGTCCTAACTGAGCTGTACTTGTCCTACCTAAGCTGTGCTTGTCCTACCTGAGCTGTACCTGTCCTACCTGAGCTGTGATTGTCCTACCTAAGCTGTACTTGTCCTACCTGAGCTGTACTTGTCCTACCTGAGCTGTGCTTTTCCTACCTGAGCTGTACTTGTCCTACCTGAGCTGTGATTGTCCTATCTGAGCTGTGCGTGTCCTATCTGAGCTGTGCTTGTCCTACCTGAGCTGTACCTGTCCTACCTGAGCTGTGATTGTCCTACCTAAGCTGTAATTGTCCTACCTGAGCTGTACCTGTCCTACCTGAGCTGTGATTGTCCTACCTAAGCTGTACTTGTCCTACCTGAGCTGTACTTGTCCTACCTGAGCTGTGATTGTCCTACCTGAGCTGTGATTGTCCTACCTAAGCTGTACTTGTCCTACCTGAGCTGTGCTTGTCCTACATGAGCTGTGCTTGTCCTACCTGAGCTGTGCTTGTCCTACCTGAGCTGTACCTGTCCTTCCTGAGCTGTACTTGTCCTACCTGAGCTGTGCTTTTCCTACCTGAGCTGTACTTGTCCTACCTGAGCTGTGCTTTTCCTACCTGAGCTGTACTTGTCTACCTGAGCTGTACTGGTAATATCAGAGCTGTATAAGCTGTACCTGTAATAGTATCTAAGCTATATAAGCTGAACTTGTAATACCTGAGCCAGTTTGACCGCTGCGTCCTCCGACTCCTCTCTCTGTACAGTCAGGGACACGTTGAGCTTGGTTCTCTCCTCTGCCACAGACTGTCTCTCCTTGTGGAGCTGTGACAACACAGACTTCTGCTCCTCCAGTAATGTCTCCTGTAAATAAAGACATCATTGTTTATTGTAATATCAAGTAAATCATGTCTGGTGTTCAACCTGTTTCTCTCATTCAATATAGCTTTCTTCCTGCTTGCACACTATCTCTCTCCACTTCCCATCCTGATTATTCTCCTTTAGATTCTATTTTTTTTTCTCCTTCATTTCCTCTGGTTTTCTCTATATTAGATCTCTCTCCCTTCACTTACCCTGATTTTCTCTATATTAGATCTCTCTCCCATCACTTACCCTGGTTTTCTCTATATTAGATCTCTCTCCCTTCACTTACCCTGGTTTTCTCTATATTAGATCTCTCTCCTTTCACTTACCCTGGTTTTCTCTATATTAGATCTCTCTCCCTTCACTTACCCTGGTTTTCTCTATATTAGATCTCTCTCCCTTCACTTACCCTGGTTTTCCCTATATTAGATCTCTCTCCCTTCACTTACCCTGGTTTTCTCTATATTAGATCTCTCTCCCTTCACTTACCCTGGTTTTCTCTATATTAGATCTCTCTCCCTTCACTTACCCTGGTTTTCTCTATATTAGATCTCTCTCCCTTCACTTACCCCGGTTTTCTCTATATTAGATCTCTCTCCCTTCACTTACCCTGGTTTTCTCTATATTAGATCTCTCTCCCTTCACTTACCCTGGTTTTCTCTATATTAGATCTCTCTCCCTTCACTTACCCTGGTTTTCTCTATAATAGATCTCTCTCCTTCCACTTACCCTGGTTTTCTCTATATTAGATCTCTCTCCCATCACTTACCCTGGTTTTCTCTATATTAGATCTCTCTCCCATCACTTACCCTGGTTTTCTCTATATTAGATCTCTCTCCCTTCACTTACCCCGGTTTTCTCTATATTAGATCTCTCTCCCTTCACTTACCCTGGTTTTCTCTATATTAGGTCTCTCTCCCATCACTTACCCTGGTTTTCTCTATATTAGATCTCTCTCCCTTCACTTACCCTGGTTTTCTCTATATTAGATCTCTCTCCCATCACTTACCCTGGTTTTCTCTATATTAGATCTCTCTCCCTTCACTTACCCTGGTTTTCTCTATATTAGATCTCTCTCCCTTCACTTACCCTGGTTTTCTCTATTTTAGATCTCTCTCCCTTCACTTTCCCTGGGTTTATCAAAAAAAGATCTCTCTCCCTTTACTTACCCTGGTTTTCTCTATATTAGATCTCTCTCTGGCCTGTTGTTCTGTCCACAGTCTTCTCTCTTCCTCCAAAGATGACTGCAAACTCTGCAATCTTGTCTGTTCCTGTTTCACCTTCCATCTTTCCTACAATCAAAAGAAACATCTTCATAAAATGACCATATTGTCATTGTAATCACTGCTGTTTGTATCAGGAATGAATTTTAAAATTACACAATATAAAGATTTAAACTTCAATAGAATGCTACATGTATGAGTAAACAGAAGCGGTTTGTCCTTGTTTATTCTATCTCTTGATCACTCACTTCATCCAACATTCTGGTCTGTTCTCGTAGCTGAGTTTCCAGTCGACTGATCAAATCCTCCAGACGTTTACGCTCCAGATCGTTCTCTTCTTGTTGTCTGTTCAAACGCTCCTGCAGAACTAAATACCCATACACCAGTTTAAGAAATCAGCTAAAACAATTAATTCTTTTTCACTAAGACTTATATTTCTAAAACATATTAAGAAAAAAAATATACACAAATAAATAGTGAAAATTTCATCAACTGATGTTATTAGGAAATTAACCTGCAAGCAGCCCCTGAATAAGTAAATACATGTACTGTACAACTTACTTTTGAGTTGCTCATCCTTAGATCGAATAGCGATTTCTCGTTCATCCAGCCCCATGTTGTGCCAGCTGTCTACTTTCTTCTGTAGCTCTCCCAGGTCCCTGGCATTGTTCTGTATCATAGAGACTGCCTGAACCAGAGACCTACACAACAACATAAAGATACAATATCAATGTATAGTGATATCAATACATGTGTAGAGATATCAACAAATTTATTGAGATATCAACTAATTTTGCTCTGTATCATAGAGACTGCCTGAACCAGAGACCTACATAACAACATAAAGATACAATTTAATATGTATAGAGATATCAATAGATATATTGAGATATCAACAGATTTACTGAGATATTAACTAACATTGCTCGGTATCATAGAGACTGCCTGAACCAGAGACCTATAACAACATATAGAGACAATATCAAATGTACAGAGATATCAATAGATTTATAGAGATATCAACTGATTTATAGAGATATCAACCAATTTATAGAGATATCAACTAACATTGCTCTGTAACATAGAGACTGCCTGAACTACTAGTAATAACATACACGTATCAAGGCAGATACAATATCAAATATGGAAAAACAAGCAAGCAGACAGCCTAAAAAATGACAAGTGTCCTACTGAGGTAAGGGTTTACACCTAGTGTACAGGCTTGGTACATGTATCATTTATTTGTGGAAGTTTGTACATACTTGGTTGTATCATTAGAGGTCATGGCTGCCTCTATCTGCTGGTCTTTAGCCTTCTTCAGCCTCTCTAGATCCTCTTCATATTCTCGTTTCAAATCCTCTATAGCTCTCCTAATGGTCATAAATTATGTCATTGAAACATTTTATTTATAAATATTTTACATTTATCAAACAACTTCCATAGACTCAATTCATGCCAAAATGGCAAAATAGAAATAAACTGTTAAAGACCTCTTACAAACCACAGCCTATAAAGTCTGAATAAATAAATTTCCTTTTCCAATTTTCATTCATATCTCGATAACTGTGTGATGTATCATTACAGTGTTTAATGATTAAGCACCTGTGAATAGACTTGAGTCGGTCAATATCCTGGTCCTTGTCGCGCTGAAACTCCTCAAGGCGGCGCTGGTACTGCGAGGACTGATCTGATTTGTCGTTCTCTAACTGTCGAACCTTGGACAAGTACTGATTCATCAACAGTTCATTCTCCTCTCGTAATCTGTGAAAGGTCAAGTTATCCAATAAATATCTTGCTACATTTGAAATTTATTACATTACATTTCATGACAATGACATTTAAAATGACAAATAAATATACAGGCAGTATAGCAAAAAAAATTAATTTCTTTTTCATTCTAATAATATCTCTTCTACATACATGTATTTGTTTTAAAATTGCATCCATGTACATTATTCATACATTGTATTTCATTGTATAATGCAGAGAACCTTTTTGAAATCAATTAGAAGTATGTGTATATATGCTTTGTAATCTGACGGAATTAGAATTATATTACCATATAAATTAATTATAGATACTGTAACTTTTGGACTGTATTGCTATTATTATACCATAATTACATGTATATGGATATCATATGATTATCAAACAAAACATGTCAATAATAATCATGTGTTATGACACTGCAGGTTGCACTACAGTATTAATTTTTACTATATATTCTTACCAAAATTGCACAACTTTACATACAGATTATTCTGGAAAAAATCCTCTTGACATCTTTTTAAACAACGCTTCATTTACAATTTTCTAGCAAACTACACATGTGCATCCAGCAAGGCGTGAGACTTTGTTTACCTCAAAGTTACACATGTGCTTGAAAATCAAGCCCAGGCCTTTTCACCCCCCTCCGGAAACAACACGCATCAAAAATTCAAATGACCTCGCATTATTACAAAACTGGAATAGTTAGATCTCTTACACATTGTTTTTCATCTCATAAAAAAATCAGCTCCTGTCGCTTGCTAAAACGCCCCAAAATTTTAAGGAAAATTCGGGAATTATTTTGCATCAGCCATGTTTTGACGTGAACCTTCAGTGAAATACTTAATGACACCTGCAATGATCTTTTAACTTTCTAGGATAAGTAATTTATACACACATATGTATAAATTGATGTAAATGGCTATAGCCATTAATGTAGACTTGCCTGGTTTCTTTGTTTTTATGTGTATCCTCAATCAACTCTAACCGGCTCCTGAAACAGTTATAAAGTACAACCGTTTGATTATCTACCGTAAACAAGTCAACATTAAGATATAAAATACATACAAATTAGTTTTTCAATCTTACATGATAGTAAATATACATAAAAATAAATAAATTCAAATAAATTGTTAAAGATACCATTTTACATATCAAGCTCTGGGAAACAATTAATGGAATGAAATTACATACTTGTATGAATTTTCAATTGTCTGCTTTTCCTCATCAAATCTTCTCTTGTTCATTTCTAGAACAGAATAGGCATAGTCTCTCTCTATCTCCATTTTATAAAGCTGAAACAGGTAGGTAATGGTTGTAATCTAGATCAGTTGATGTAAATAAAACATTACAGTGTGTACTTTTGAGAAATCTTTTACATGTTCACAGAGTTACCTACCCTTGTTTGAGCCTCTATCAAGGAGCGGGGTGGGTTTGTCATGACTGATGTCCGAGCCTCTGGGGTGAAAACTGGGGGTGGTGGAACCTGGAACTGGTCATCAAACCATCACATTACACGTATGCTCAGGCAAATAAAAAATTTAAACACTCAATTTTTTCCAGATTCCAAACGCAACATAATCAAAGTAGTTTTTCAGATATGAAGTCCAAGAGTAGCTGCAGGTCTGTAGCTAACAGTCTGAAAAATTTCAGATGGACCTTGGAGCTAAACTTCCATTCAAGTGACAAAGTTGCAATTTACAGTGCAAAAGCACTAATACGCTAATTTTGGACAGATTAATCTTATTTTAGAACATATTTTGTGCAAATATTTGATTCCAAAAAAATCCTTGGACATTTTACTACAGATATTGTCACCTTTCTTGTCTCTGATATTCTTTAAAACAGCATCACAAGCCTTGTAAAGTGAAGCAGTGTAGTTTGTTTACATGTAAAAACGATAACTCTTGATCTGCACATGAACTTAACATTATAGGTACTTCATTTTCCGACGTAGGTAAGCATGTTTATGAGAAAGCTTGAGGCTGGTAAAGTGCCAACATCCACAGTAAATTGTCTGAAGAATTTAACTGTTTAAATTATTTCCACAGAATTTGTGTGGAAATACAGTTAACAGTCCAAAACTAGCATAAGTTTTTGTGCACCTTAATTGCAGCTTCTTATCACACATGTAGCTCCAAGGTTGTCTATCTGATTTTTTTCAGACCGGGAGCTACAGACCTGCAACTAACTCTATAGGTAAGAAGAATTATGGCGGTATGAGAATGAGGTCTACCTTGGTAGCCTGCTCATACTGCTTTCTCATCATCTCATCGATCTTTGCCTGCTGGGCCAAGAGATTCTCCTGCTGTTGTTGTTGCTGTAATATAGAATTGCATGTTCTTTCAACTGATTTGCCAACATACCAGTATATTCTAAATGATTTTAATATCCCTATTTTTCATGTTAAGCACATAATACAAGTTTTAGCTTAATACACCTAAAAGTCCTTATCCAAAAGTAATTCAGTTCTTGTGGTTTGTTTAAAATCCCACTTTAAATGAATACAAGTTAGGATTACAACATTCGGCCTCCATCACCTGTTTCAGTATTTCAGCCTGTGAAGTGATCATGTCTTGGTCTGTGTTACTGAGATTAAACAAATCAGCAGCTGGGGCTGGTTTCCTGTCCTCTCTCTGGGGGTAAAACCTTTCAGTCTGTCCCCCAGTGAGGGGTAACCCCATCAGTTCATCCACCCCTCCAATGTCGGGGGTTCTCTGGGGTGTGGGGTTTTTCTCGATTGTGTCCATTGTCTGAAGCTTTCTCCCTGAGGACTGATATGGCATAGAAGATGCTCTACAAAACATAATTCAATTATATTTCAGAAAAATTATCGAGAATACAGGGTTAGTATGCTAGTCATCTTTTTTTTTTTTCAAAGAAGCTGATTAAGGTATATGTGTACAAGGGTTACTCTTTACTGATTATATAAATATTGTAGAATCATTTCAAATATTCCTTAAAAAGTTTTGATAAAATAAACAAATCTTATTAAACTTTGTTTACAAAAAACATCATGTAAATTGTTAGTCCAGACCAAAAATTACCCTGTATTTCTGATGGGTGTTTTGAACAAGTCGGTGTCATCTGATCTCACAGACTTTCCTCCAAAGGCCGGGGACTCCAATCTATAAACACAACAAGATTCCACATTTGTATACTCATTTCCAATAAACAGAAGTAGAAAATAAACAAAGAATGTTTGAAATGTTACATGTATAGTACATTTGTTTTTTAACTCTTGACTTATCTCCCTTTAAATGCTTTGACCTTGTTTATACCTTGACTTTAGCAGACTGTTGGGGTCAAGGTCATTCTCCATCTTCAAGTATTCGTCCTCTTCCTCCTTACTACTGGTCAGTCCTAGCCAGTCAGCCGGGCTTCCCTTGGGCTCCGACTTTGGAACCGATTTCTGGGAAGGCTTTGGATCATCTGACTTATGGCTGGACAGCCAATCTTTTCTCTTCTCTCCTGCACTACTTGGAGGTGTGGTCTACAAAATCACAGAGTCTTAAATAACTACTTCAATAAAGTTTTTCTTTCAACAGTACCAAAATTTTCAGCAAGACATGCACTAGTCAATATACACCATAACAACTGAAAGCTCTGGTAAATATACTTCAGAACACTTTTACTCATGTTTGTTTTTTTTTCTACTGAAACATGAAAATGGAGGATGTTACCTTCTGCTGAGACTTGGCTCTCATCCAAGATGCTGGTTCATCATCTTCATCATCAGCATCATTTAGTCCCAGCCAGTCTGAGGCGCTTCCTTTTGGTTTTGCTGCTGAGCTGCTGGTGGTTTTGGGTTCTGTTTCTTTGTCTTGTGGTTTCAATGGTTTAGGTTCGTGGGTTTTAGTCTCAGTTTGAGGCGTGTTGTCAGTTTTAACACTGGTTGGTTTGGGGTCAGTTTGTGGGGTTGGTTTATTTTCCTGTTTTGGCGGGGTGGAAGAGATGGAGGGGGCTGACTTCACAGCTGTTGTAATGTCGTTTAACCAGTCCATGTCATCAGGTTTCTTTGTAAGAGATGAGGCAGGGGATCTTCCACGAGAAGGGGGGCGGTCAAATCCAAAGATATCATCCTCATCCTGAAATCTATCCAAGGGAAAAGAACCAATGAAAGCTACTTATTAACATTTAAAGAGAACACTTCATCAGAAATTTTGTCATCCATCTTTGGTATAATAAAGCAAAAATACATCTGAAATCATATTTCTTTTAGAAGGAATAAAATCTAAAATCATATTTCTTTTAGAAGGAATAAAATCTATAAGTATTATTAGGCTCAAATAATGGTAATAGATACTTTAAATTAGCTCTTGTGAGTAAATACCTGACAGATCTTCTTGATGTGGGACGGGAACTAGTTGACACCACTGATGGCTGGTACCCCCCAAACTGGAAATCTTCATCCTCCTCTTCTGCAAGAGGTAAAAAAACAAAGTATATCAAAATAATTCAGTACAATTTCAGCTTAAAATTATCATTATATAAATTCACAATCAAAACAATGAAAAAAAAAGAAGCAGATACAAGTATACACCATTTTAAAAGATATATCAAAATAAATCTATTTTAAAAGGAAATTTTGAAATTATAACTCATTTTATTAACAAAAATTGAAAGATTTTACAAAAATGGAAAAGAACCACTTTAATTTTCTGTGAATAAGATTGGTTACCATTATTGGGTTGAGTGTACTTCTTGTCCAGGACAAACTCGCGCCGCTCTTTCTTGGTCTCAAGGTGTTTACTGACCGCTGAGTCCTTGGCCAGAAGTTTGTCCATTACGGACCGCGCTGGCTTGTCATCCTCCTCCTCTGTCAACTTGGCTTTTGGGGCTGACGGCCCTTTCTCCTCGATTCCGAGTCCTCCGAGAAAATCGTCATCATCACTGAAGATTCCAGGCTCTTCTTTCTTTTTGGTTTGAGCTGCAAGAGTTGTTTTAAAATGTTACTACACTGATTTCATACACATCCAATTTACAAAAAGAACATAATAGATTAAAGGAAGGGGTTAAGTAACAAGCACAATGGTCAGACACAATATATTTAATAACACCTTTACATTTACACTATACTGAGAAATACATACACTGTACATCTATCAATAAATGAAGCTTTTTAGTAAATCTTAATTTCCAGAATGAGGATTGGACAGACCTGGTTTGACTGGTTCCTCAGTTTCTGTGTTTCCTCCACTCCTTGTTGGCGGTCGGTCAAATATGTTACGCTTCTTGGAATCTGAAAACAAGACATACTCAAATTACTCAATCACCAATAAATAAAAAGTAGATAAAGTTTACAAAAGATTTGGAGAGTGTTTTAATACATATACAAAATTTTTATAAGTTCCCATTAATTGCTACATTATTGTAAAGCTGTACCTTCATTCTCTATTGACTTCTGGGGGGTCATGTCCTCAGCTGACCTCTGCTTTTTCACAGTTGTCTCTTCCTTCTGTTGCTTAGGAGCTGGCTTCTTGGCTTTTGCTGCCATTGAATCCTCCTCGTCATCAGTAAGATCAGCCAACAAATCATCCATGTCCATCTCTACAATACCACAAAACCACTCATCTCTACAATACCACAACCTCTCAAATTTACCATAAAACCACACATCTCTATAATACCACAAAACCACTCATCTCAAATTTACCATAAAACCACATATCTCTATAATACCACAAAACCATTCATATCAACTTTATCATAAAACCACACATCTCTATAATACCACAAAACCACTCAATGATATTGCTACAATACCACATGATTATTCACCTTCAGTTTAACAATTCATATTTTGTAAGGTATATGAATAAAAATTTCAATATTGCTATTTTTTCCGTCATTTTCAGCATCCAAACAGTGTTTTTCATTGCCCAATATCCACTCCATTTCTCTCCCTTACAGTCAGAATTCAAATGAATCAACATCTAGAACTAATGAAGTGTGCAAATTAGAACTGACCTGCATAGTCAAACCTGGACTTGGCCTTGGGGACGGTTCCTGGTCTTTCCTGGGGCTGGGCCGCTCCTGGTTTTAATGATTCTGAGGCATTACCTATGTCTGAAATGGACAGATATACAAATTAAGTCATGCCTCCTTTATTGTAGAAATGAATGAATGCTACACGTACATTCTGAAGTTTTGAAAAAATAAACAACAGTAAACCTGCTCATGTTCCATTAAAGTTTGGATAAAATGTTTTCATTTTTCCATTAAGAAAGTAAATGTACAAATAACAATAATTCATAATTGGAGTACATTTGACTACTGCTATACACTGTTTTTACTTTTCTAAATTATGTGGCATTTAAGCAAATATCTTAGTGCAAGTGTACTGCTCATAAACATGTACCGGTGTATACGTGCTTAATACTTCAACGCATGTATTATTTGTATTTTTCATGTATAAAAAGCAGGCAGTATTATATAAATTTAACAGAAATATTTTAGACAAAAAATCTGACACTCCCTTTCCCCTTTATTTTGATCTCTTTTTAAGTGTTATTCAAAAATATTTTTAATCTCCTAAGATTTAGACCATCCTTAAAAAATGTTTGCTTGGAATTGCCGCATGGAGGTTTCTAGAGCCAGGAGGGAGGGAGGTAATTTTTCAATAATTTTTCAAACTTGAAGTTTGACTTATCAAAAATTGGTAACAAATAAAAATCCCCACATTATTTATTTATTCATTTTTTTTACTAATAAAATTTTATCAGTGGGCGGTATTTCAATGAGGCGTGAGGCAATTCCAGACAAACAATAATTTTATTTTGGCATTAAACATTTTTAAAATGAGCTTACCTATATTACACTATCTCATGATTTAATTATCCTTCTTAACTTAAATTCTTTTTTTTTTTTTTTTTTTTACATAAAGTCAGTTCCAACCACCAATCCATTTCTGACTACATGTACTAATTTTCATAATCTAATGCTCCATGCCATGATATCTAAGCATACCGGTATATTCTAACAATACAACTGTAATAAAATCATGCCAAGAAGAGAATATTCTAAAATACAAATATAAATTATATACCGGTACAATGGAATACAAAATCATGCCAAGAAAAGAAGCATTTATCATACCTGATGCTGTGAGGAGACAAAAATAATCACAATTTTCAATAAAACCCAAGGACAGAACAACTTTAAACAGTAGGCTTAATTAACATAAAATTACTTTTTTCAATATATACATACATTTTTACCTTACACTCTTTACTTTATAACAACACATATATATCCAAACCTGTCATTTTCCCAGGGGCTGTTCCTGGTTTTTGATCCAGAAAGGAAGTTGACTTGGCAGCGGGGGTCTTTTTGAGACTCCCTCCCCTGGGGGTGAGGGACTGGTCTGGTGTGGGAGATCCCCCTGTCCCCCTACCTGCAGGGGAGTTAACTCTGCCAACAGGGGAGGTCACCCTGGCTGTGGGTGAGGTGACCCTGGTTTGGGGGGAGGATGCTCGGGGGGTGGTACTTCTGGAGCGGGGGGTGCCGGTCCGCCTTGGGGTGTTAGGTTTACTGGACCGCTCACTCCCACCTTTAACACTCCCTTTCTTTTTGAACTTCCCTCCAAACAAGTCTGCATCCATATCCTCCAAGTCCTAGTAAGAAAATAACATACATGTATTTTACATATTCACTGTACTTTATAAAAGGAATTTTCAGCAGAAAGCAAATTTGGCATATGTCCTCAAAGAGTTTTATTTTATGACAGTCATTGAGCAAATGAAGATCTGTATATTTATGTGTATGTATTTTAAAACTCTATATTAAACAAGAGATGTTTGTGAAACACATATGTCCCCTCCCTTGGAAACATCCACAAAGAAAATGAACGTAAACTACTAATATTTGGAATTTTTCGAAGTCCAAGGGGCATAACTGTCGAAAATTGCTCTATCATACCCAAAATAGATATTATTTAGATAAACCTGCATACCAAATTTCAAATTAATATGTGCACCTTCTGCAAAGAAAATGAGCAGAAACTGCAAATAACTCGAATTTTTCTAAGTCCAAGGGCCAAAACTTTGTCGAAAATTGCTCGCTTGTACCCAATATCGAACTTGACCTAGATATTATCATGATAAACCTGTATACCAAATTTCATTTCAATATGTTTATCCTTTGCGAAGAAAATGAGCGGAAACTGCAAATAACTCGAATTTTTCTAAGTCCAAGGGCCATAACTCTGTCGAAAATTGCTCGATCGAACCCAATATCGAACTTGACCTAGATATTATCAAGATAAACCTGTATATCAAATTTCATTTCAAAATGTTAATCCTTTGCAAAGAAAATAAACTGAAACTGTTGGTGGACCGACCGACAGACCGACAGACAGCAGCAAAGCAATATGCCCTCCCTTCTTCGATGGGGGGCATAATAATACATAGGTATAATGTTATTTGTCTACCAAAGGAAGGTGTACATTCCATGACAAATACATGTAAGAGTACAGACTTAGTAAATGTATTCAACACTAAACACTTACTTGCAGACTTCTTGCCATTTGATTGACATCTGCCTCCGAAACGTCAGACAAATCATCTTCTGCAGTGGCTGCTAGATTACTGTAAAAGTCCTCATCTTTAGACCTGAAAAAATTGAGAATCACAAGTAGTACTAAAGGTAGTGAGCTGGCAGTGATAATATTGAGAAAACCCGCCTCCGTACTTGGATATGAAAGCAAATACAGTATGAGAAAATGCGTTGTCAAACTGCCCAACCTTGACTGAATGAGGAGAAAATATGTTGTCGCTACTCAGTATTTGAAATACTGACCTATGCAAGCAAAGCATAGTTCGGGGTAGATATTAATACAAGATTTGAATATCAAATGAAGGTTTACATAAATACCATTTTTGTACTTGATAATATTTTGATTTGGGAGAGAGCTTATCAAGGCCATACATGTTGCCCAATACTATTGAGTTAATCAATAAAATACAGTAAGTTTAAATATCGATATATTGCTTTTTGCACATGATATGATGATTAAAATCTTATCTTTGTCATAGATTTAACACGACAACACATATTATGTGGGAATATTCAATTTTACAACACTTCATATGTATGATCAAGCAGACATGGAAATAGGAAATTGTTATATGAATACCTTAGACCATGGATGAAGATGACAGATTAAATCGCAAGAGAATGAAGCAATATGAAAGCATACCAATATGTGAGGCATAATTACCCATTAAAACTCTACAATAACTTTCTTTATATTTCCAGTGATGACAGCAAAATAAATTGCCCCAATTAAAACAATATTCAAAGCTTGAACCAAGGATGTGCAGGCATTGATGAACAAACCATTGGGCTACATACATGTGTTACTGTCAACCAAAGAATGAACTTAGTATGGCAGCTATCAAATTGAATATTTTAATGAAAAACAATGCAGATGCTCCTTATCCTGTGTAATAATATATCTGCTACTTCCTGAAAAACAAAATTCACCAAAGCTGGGAACCAAAATGCATGAAAACAAATAAAAGCCTTGTTAATAGCCTTCTTACCCTGGTGGAGGGGAAGTTTGTCTGCATGCAAAGAGAAGAATTTCATAATAAATACACATTAAATATTCCTTACAGCTTATAGTGATCAAATTGATAAGGCCAATATAGATATCGATACAGCAGATTTCTAATTAAACGTGGGGAATTAATATCTGCATAAAATTGTGAAAAGCATATCTTGCGGATTTTCAATCCCGTTTTTTAATTTTTTGGTCAAATGTTAACTAAATGAAACTATTATAAAAATTGGTGTCCGCAACTTTAAATTCTCATGACTTAATTGATCGAAATGGTTGAATTGCAGAATTAAGGACCTATGTTAAAAAAAGGAATTTACAGAAGTGGTTATTATTCAATTCCTACCTGAAAACAAATACGGGTCCGTAGGTAAGAAATTAAAAATTTTGTTTTGACATTCTGCTGTTGTTTTTAACTTGTTCAATCAAACATCTCAAGTACACTACCAGAGATTTATTGTTCATATGAAGTAAATGTATACACACATAAGAAACTGAGATTACAATTGGTATAATGGAGACTCAAAATAATTACATGTACTTCCATTAATATTTTGATGTGGCTGACTCATTAAATTTATGGAAAGTCAGGAGACCAAATTACCCTATTCATTTATTTTGACTTGACTACAGGTTTGTACTACACGTAGTACATATCATAAGAAATAGCACAAAAATTAAATATGGTATTCTACCCAAGAGAAATAATTGTAGATGTGTTTCAATATTCATAAATCTTTTCCTAAATCTGTTATCATAATTAATCAAATAAGATAGCTGGCCTGTTTTTTTTTTCGAATAAAATTGCTTAAAACAAAAGACAATTAAGGGCCATCTTTTTTTCTTTGTTAAAGTTAATTTTTACATGATAAAATTACATGTATGTTTTAATTGAGTCTGCTAAAATGCATATTAGAAGAAAAAAGCCCAGATACAAGTACATGTACTGACATACCCTTGTTTTTTTGTTCCAGGTTTCACACCACCAACCTGAAAATGAAAACAAAAAAATTATTACCCACACACATCTTTGCTAGCCAAGGGTTTTGGTTCAAACCCCTCCCTGGGGAGCAGAGTGGAGTAAAAACCCATGGCTAACAAAGATATTACCCACACAAATCTGAAATTTATTATACAATATTCCTACAATAGGTATTGCACAGAAATGCAATAGACATTAATGTTTATCATATCATGAATGTATTATTACAGTACAAATATGTACAGATGAAATAAAAATATGGCTCAACATTTGTACCTGTGTGATGTACAGTAAAAGTCATCATTTTTGAGACCATATATCACATTTTTAGCCTAAACTTTGTGAAAATCTTGCCTTTACATCTCAAAAAAAAAAATGTACTGAGAGTGAGAAAGAAACTCGAACTGCTTCATCTACAAAATATTAGACTTAACATTGAATAAAACTTTCAAGAAAAAAACCCCACATCACATCCATAGCAAGCTAGAGATAAAACACTTACAGGCTGAGAGGGAGTTTTTTTCTTTGCAGGAACATCTGAAAAAAAAACCCACAAATTTTTAATCATAACCATGTGACTGTGTTATCATATTCTTAGATGTATCAAAGTACTCTGATAAACATATGAATTGATAAATTAATCAATTCCCATCATTGCTGGTAAAAATCTTTAAACATGAGTTAAATGTGCATATATGTATCAAATCAATTGCAATTAATTACATTTGTCAATAAAATTAATGGTTATGTAATGAAAATATTTCCAATGTTATTGTAATTCAATGCATTACATTTCAAAGTAATTGACCCCAGTTCTGGAATAGAACATTTTTTCTTGATTAAAAGCTGTTTATATAAATTTAACTCTTCACCCCTAAATGCCATCTATTGATGGATTACATAAGTGTATCCTAGCTGGTTCTCAAAATATGTACATACCATCTACCAGCAAATCTCCAAGGAGGTCATCAAGTCCCTCTGTTGAAACTTCTGAATAAAACAAATAAACATATCATTCAAAGATACATTTACCTTTTTCTATTTCAACATGGTGACACTATGATAGTGTATAATAGGCTTAGTACTAGCTATACTGGGTTAAAGGGACTGGTGGATTGTTTAAAAGATATTAAGATGCAAATTACTGAGTGACACCTAAAGTAAAATGTTTCAGGAATTATCTGACATTAAAATTTTCACAGAATATTTTCTATTATTATTTTCTATTAATATATTAGTTTTATATGTCCAAAACCATCTGCATCTTTATGTGCACAATAAATATAAAGATTTTGTATGGATGCAACTGTAGCTCCATGGTCTGTCAACCTCAGTTTCCTGTGGAGCTACTTATTTTTTTCCCTATGTTGTATGCATGAAAAAGTTCCCAGTTAAAATGCCATCCAAATGAAAGACTTTTAATAGATTGCACTTCACTATTGTAGTTGCTGTGAAATTTGAAAAATAATAATTGTACTTCAGTTCTCTGCTCAAGATTTATCAAAAACTCATACTTGACTGCTTTTTGGCTCCTGGAGTCCACAGCTGTAAACAAAGAAAAAAAAGGTAACTGAATTATCGGTTAACATTTTCTCAGTCAGAGATGTAAATGCTTCCCTGATTTTTCATCATTTACAAAATTTTAAAAAATGGTATTTCAATAGCTGCAAAGACCCCCCCCCCTTTCAAATCATCAGAGTAATAACATTGACTCTCATCATTTTCAAATTCTTGTACAAACTTGTGTTTCAAAGTTTTACAGATGCTTGCTAAGTTCTTATGCAGCCATCTGCGTTTTTTATGTACTTACGTTGTCCATTGTAAAGTTATGTTTCTAAATTTTGCTTAAAGAACCATCATTTATCCCTTGAGGTGACAGAATGTAAGGAAAAAACCAAGTGACTATGGACGCTCTTTTTTTAAATGGCAGCTGCCATGTTTGTTTAGATCACGTGAGAAAGTCCGAGAAGTTAGCGCGACTTGCGTTTGCTAAGCAACAAGACGCCATTGACAAGCAGAAAAATGACAGGTGAAAAGGCTACGATGGATGCTCCTCAGATATATGTGGAAAGAACTCTTGCTATTGTAAAACCCGATGCTATTCACAAATCAGAAGAAATAGAAGATATCATCTTAAGATCAGGATTTGCCATTTTGCAGGTAAAACCAGAGACTCTGGTAAAACAAAATAGCTCGAATTTTCTCTATACAGAATATGTTTATTATGCAAAACAAATAAAAATCATCATGTACGATATATTTTCATCTACAGAAAAGGCGTGTACACTTAACACCAGAACAAGCTAGTGATTTTTACGCCGAGCATTATGGAAAAATGTTCTTTCCAAGTCTGGTTGCTTACATGAGCAGTGGACCAGTATTGGCCATAGTGATAGCAAGAGACCAGGCAATTTCATATTGGAGAGAATTAATTGGACCAACCAATGCTCTGAAAGCCAGACAGACTCACCCTGACTGGTATGTCCATAAATTTGAATCTAGATGTAGTTTATGCTACTATGCATATCATTGCCATTTTAAAGTTGGAGAACATTTTTGTTGAATTGATCTGTCACTGTCAGTACAGTGACGAGTAAAAAAAAGGTTATTATAAAATGATTGACAAGAAAACATAATGAAAACTATTGGATTTAAAGCAAACTTTGATGCATGGGAGAAATTCATAAAAGTATCAGTAAAATATATTTGTTAATGATCATTTTGGTTAATAATTTGGTATTAATTTAGAGACATTGATATTCAAGCGCATTTTAATAGCCTGATTCATGAATTGTACATTGACTATTTTGCATTCTTATTTGTTTATATAATGTGTTTCAGTTTAAGAGCTGTGTATGGAACAGATGATCAGCGCAATGCCCTTCACGGCAGTGACAGTTTCTCTAGCTCTGAGAAAGAAATCAGGTTTTTCTTCCCTGACAGTAAGTATATGACTTTAAGTACAAATGTACATATATTGATTGAATATGAAAGATGAAATCATTGGACATCACTTTTGTCTACATGTAAATTTAAATTTTATCCAACCATAATTCATGAATGAACAAAAACACATATTGATGGAGCTTTGTAAATGCAAAAAAATGCATCTTGCTTGTAACATGATAACTGGCACTCAAATTTTGAGCCTAAATTGTGACCAAGACTCCTTTAATGATTATCTCTTATTTCTACAGGTGTTATTGAGCCAGTTCCTGTCGGACAAGCAGCCAAAGATTACCTGGCTAAATCTGTCAACCCCTGCCTGCTGAAGGGACTCACAGAACTCTGCAAACAGAAGCCCATTGATCCAGTGGTGAGCAACTTTTATGGAAAAAAAATCATTTATTTTCTTAAATTTTTTTATTAAAGACACTTCATTTTATTATAGTTTCTTTTTATAAGTATTTTTTTTTCATTTATTCTACCCGATGCAAATACTATAGTAAAGTGAATTAACCACATATGAAAAGAAATCTGGGACAATTTACTTTTAAAATGCCTTCTTTTGAATTTCATATGTCATCTGTAAATATTTCCCAGCTTATACAATGTAAATAAAATATTTAAGCTAACTATTCACATATGAGAATAGTTAAGTGTCAAATGTTTATCATTTCATTGATAAAAATTAGGGGGAAAATCAAATCTAAGATAACGAATCACATTTATTCTCTTTTCAGATCTGGTTGGCTGATTGGCTACTAGAAAATAATCCCAACAAACCCAAAGTCAGACAAATGGTTGTTCAGGAGCCAAACTAAGAGAAAATAAACTGTTTTTTTTTAATGATATAATAATCATTCGTAATGTCATTTTTGTCCTGTGATATTTCATATGTTCATTAACTATACATGTACAATATACATATGTTGTAAATAAATCATTATTAATTGATGAAGATATTTTTTCTTGGATGGTATACTGAGTATAAAACTTTGGTCATTGGGACTGAGGTGAAAGCGGTTTAGGAACTAGTAATTGGAAGAAGGGCAAGAGAAGTTATCTTTCTTCATGCAACCAATGGTGGCTAATCGCACACATATCATTCTGTGTATCAATGATTATTTCCTAAATGGATTAGGTTTTTTTATTTTTTATTTATTTTCTCTGATTTTGCTACCAACTCACATAAGATCAATTTTAGATAAAAATAAAAATTTAGTTTCCATACAGTCACTGATTTTATTAATACTTTATTGTTTGATAGATTTTTTAATCAATAAAAATGCTTAATACCATTTAAATATTGTTATGTGGTCCTGTTGCCATAGTAACAGGATCGGGTGGGAAAATTACATTTCAAAGTTTTTTTTTATGGCTGATTATGAATAATGGAAACAATACGGGCTTTCTAGAGAAAAAAAATACATTTAAAAATTGTCATTTTTCAAACTATAGCAAAATGGAGCATAAGTCATTTGGAAAGTGTTACCATGGAAACTAAACAGAAATTTTAAAAAGTTGAGCTTTTCATTTATGAACTTTAAAATCAGAATACTTAATATTAATTTTTACGCACTATTATGACTGTGCAAGAAAGAATTTTAAAATGGAAATTGAGAACCGTTCCTATGGTAAGAAGCTGAAAATTGAGGAAATTTCGGATATTTTGATACATTTTTGATCGTGTCTTATTCATACTTGAAATGTATAACTTTGATATAAATTGTCAGAACAAAAAAAAAGAAAAAAAAAAAAAGAATGTTTTTAACTCTCATGTAGCTTGGAAAAGCCCTGAATTTTTCTGAAAACACTTGTCAATGTTATGGTGTTTTCAAAAAGTAAGAATCTATTCATAATTTTCATGTTTTGGTAGTTTTTTTTTCCTTACAAAATGCAACAAATAAATTTGCTAAAAATTGCTTTCACTTCGACGTGCCATCGTACTATCGTCATCGCATTGTTGCGCCATCGCACCATCGCTTCATCGTCGTCGCATCTTCTCTTCATCGTGACGTCATCGCATTAACGAGTCATAGCACTAACGTCGATACTTTCCTTCAGTAATAATTTAATTAAGAAATTAATTCAATATTTTTTAGTTTTATGCGATATAAATGGTTTGGGGCAGTTTACACTTTATAAACCGCGAAGCGGTTTATAAAAATGAGCGGTTTATAAAGCGTAAACTGCCCCAAAACATTTTATATCGTATAAAACTAAAAAATATTGAATTCATTGCTGATAATTTTGTACAATTTGATATCATTTTAAATGTCAAATGACCGTTTTTATCTACAATGAAGAGTAAAAAAATTAAATTATAATATTTATATTTATTAGTTTTATACAATATAAAATGGTTTGAAACAGTTTACGCTTTTTTATAAACCGCTTCGCGGTTTATAAAGCACAAAATGCCCCAAACCATTTTATAAAACAAATAAATATTGAATTCATTCCTTAAATATAATGCTAATTGTATAGATGCATATAAATATAGATGAAAACTTATTTCTTCTTGAATCTGCACATCCTGTAAATGATTTTATGAACAAAAGCGAAAATCAAAATTTATTTCAAGTAATTGATACATGCCTCCAATTGAATAATTTTGTTTAGTCAGACAAACTTTGGGGTGTAAAGTTTGCATTAATAAACAGTTGATTATACGTATATCCGCGGTATCTGTACGTTTCCAGGTTAAACTTTAGAACATGAGCTACATGAATCGTGTACTGTGAACGTCTCTGCCTTCCTCCTTTGCACACAACGGAACGTGATTCATGCGGTTTCTTTGATGGAAGAGAAAACACAATTTATTTCAATACCATGAGCAATGAGAAATCCTGTTCTTTTTTTCAAATTATCTTTTTTTCATTAAAAATGTGAGCTTAAAATCAAACAGGATGTTTAAAGGTAAAAATCAGCCGTTCTGATTCGCTAGCAGTAACGTATCAGAACGGCTGATTTTAGTCAGTTGCCAATAGACATTCCATGCCATTTTTTTTTTAAATATGGGGCACCAAACAGAAATGATTACGTTCTTGATATTGTTTCTAAAATCTGTCATGAAAATTGATTAATTGAAGAAATCAAACAAATTGTTAGTTTGCACTGTTATTTATAACTATGATACAGTATGAAGATGGACACATGTAGTGAATATTAAAGTAATTTTAAGTCAAAGTTAAAAAACGCCTTTTTTTACTGGTAGCTTCAAATGTCAGTACAAATCTTTCCAAAACTTTGCATACAAATAGACATAAATAAAATGCTAATTATCAGATCACAAATATGCACCAGTCTCGCACAGATCATTCAAGCATTACTTGAAAACGTAACAAAGTTAAAACAACTTTTCTCGACCTCGTGTTATTCTGCAACATTCACAAAAACTCTTTTTTTTCTAAAATATATTTCTGTGTAAAATATTTCACTTTAAATTTTTAATTTCAAATGAAAATATTTTGGCTCCTTCCTGCAAACTTTTGACATCCATAGCGATTGTCGAATTGACGAATGATGTACTAATGCACTGTATTAGTTATCATTATATAAATAGCGCCTGTTTGGGAGGGTAACAGTTGAAATTGACACCCCGAGGAAACCATTGTCAACCGACGCGAAGCCTGTTATCCTCCCAAACAGGCACTATTTATTTTATTATATTAGAGATTTTTTACTGCTTTTATATAATGACGCGAATTCTACGGCGAACCGTACGCGCATAATTTACGCGCATGTAACAATTCGTTGTGTTACCCGTTGCTAAGTGTGTTGCTAACGCCGAGAGTAATAGAACTGATTATCAACTGCCCCTAAGCCAATCATATTTCAGTATTTAACATGAAAGTATGATGAAATAATATGGGTGTGTTTATTATTACAAATAGATCCGGATGTAGTAAGTTTTGTGGTCTTGCCAATATACCCATTGGCTTTTCCGGACAAGAGCAACGAATGCAGTACTGTGATATTTCAGTTTTCTGAGCCTGTATGGCACTCACAGACTTGTTGTTATTATGACTTGTAATTTGCGAAAGGACTGGGCAAAATTTTTGCAAAAATGTTTTAAGAAGATGGGTGGATAAGGCGTGTAAAATGCCCATACACGGTCGGACAGGCTACTAAAAAAATAAAGTATCAACAAATCTGATGGGTTTTTTAAAAATCATTTAAAACAATATATATTTAATGAATCATTGATTTGTAACCTGTAGGTATGTTTAATACTTGGAATATGTTGACTCAAACAGGCGTATACGTATCAAAACCTGCAAATATTGTCATTTTTTAAGAACTTCAAGGCATTTTCTTTTATAGAGTGGGTCTGTGCTCCATATTTTTCTCATAGTCTAATTAAGGTCTAATGGAAAACAAACCGATTTCAATCATCAAAAACGTGGAGAGATGACCCACTATACATTAAAAATATCATTTTGTATCCCAACAACTGAACGTATTAAAAAATAATACAAGTCCGGTAATTCGGGACCTTAGTCACACATAATATTTAAAAAGCCGCCTTTGTTGTGTCTGAAATGGCTCAGTGGTTAGAGTACCATGGCATAAGCTAACCGTATATATCTAGGGTTTTTATGTTACGGGTTCGATACCACCAAAATTTCCGACAATATTTTTTTTCTTATTTTTTGTTAAATATATTAAGAACTGACTATAGTTAGAAATTTTGCTTTTGCAAAGTTGTATCATAATATATTTGAATAGATTTAATTGGGGGAAAATAAATTAAAATTGTATTTCACTACTAAACCGAATGGGCATTTGCGCCATCGTATTCCCCCATCTTCTTTATTGTTTCTTTGAATTATTGAATTCCATGATTATACAATAGCCAACTGTCATCTGCTTACTGCTGAAATGAGCTGTTTCCAGTCACAGTGTATTCTAAGTTTATCAGCTGTCCCATTCTTAAACCAAGACATGTTGCTAGTCAAGTGACTAAATATTCGACGTTAGTGCTTATATATAACATTTTAGCACATGCGCAAATGCATCTCGGCAGTAAGCAGATGGCAGTAAGCTGTAAGCAGTTGGCAGTAAGCAGCTGACAGTAGATTGACATATTCATATCTTAATGAAAAGGTTATATATTTTATTCATTTTAAGTTGAAAAACAATAAATAGAAAGAAAATTGCAAGTGTGAACTTATTTGATATCGAGCGTGTTTGGACGTATTTTTTAATTTATCATCGTAGTAGAGATAAGGGTAGCAGCAATTTAACCTAAAGGGGTCCTGGATGGGCAATAATCTGCAAAACTGATTGACTGATGTATAAAAGTTGAAATGGTTTATAAAATAATGTTAAGGATAGCGGGGAGGTAGGTTTGAGTGATTATGACTGAATGGTCTGAGCCCGACCCCTCAACTGAAAGTTTATCAACATCCTGGTTTTGTACACTGCTGAAATCTGACCGGCATATTTGAGTTAACATGCATGCGCATTATATATTTACCTCAGAAAATACTCACTGCTTCACGATATGTGAATTTAAATTCTAAATTTCTGAATTTTAAACTTATCAAAATCTGGAAATTAAAGGTGACTATTGGGTCCGCTGAAAGTCAGAATCGTTAAATGAAAGGCAGTGTAATATAAATACGCACATAGTACTGTGGTTCTGAGAACCTAATTTGTTTACCAGTATACTTAATATACCAGCAATTAGGTATCGACCTTATAAAATTTATTGCCCCAACAAGAATTTACCTGCCACTCATGACCAAGTTTGTTATATCCTCTTTCGTGTATATTTTCTGTTAAGGTCCAAACAAAGCCATTTTTTTTTTGGTCCCGATCTTTTTTTCTCAGACCGAATCCCTTTTGAATGAGCGTCCGTATGCATGTGCGCACACGACGTCTCTAAAAGTAAGGGACAATTTTTAAAAGTTTTTTTATCTTTATGTGCACAATAAATATAAAGATTTTGTATGGATGCAACTGTAGCTCCATGGTCTGTCAACCTCAGTTTCCTGTGGAGCTACTTATTTTTTTCCCTATGTTGTATGCATGAAAAAGTTCCCAGTTAAAATGCCATCCAAATGAAAGACTTTTAATAGATTGCACTTCACTATTGTAGTTGCTGTGAAATTTGAAAAATAATAATTGTACTTCAGTTCTCTGCTCAAGATTTATCAAAAACTCATACTTGACTGCTTTTTGGCTCCTGGAGTCCACAGCTGTAAACAAAGAAAAAAAAGGTAACTGAATTATCGGTTAACATTTTCTCAGTCAGAGATGTAAATGCTTCCCTGATTTTTCATCATTTACAAAATTTTAAAAAATGGTATTTCAATAGCTGCAAAGACCCCCCCCCCCTTTCAAATCATCAGAGTAATAACATTGACTCTCATCATTTTCAAATTCTTGTACAAACTTGTGTTTCAAAGTTTTACAGATGCTTGCTAAGTTCTTATGCAGCCATCTGCGTTTTTTATGTACTTACGTTGTCCATTGTAAAGTTATGTTTCTAAATTTTGCTTAAAGAACCATCATTTATCCCTTGAGGTGACAGAATGTAAGGAAAAAACCAAGTGACTATGGACGCTCTTTTTTTAAATGGCAGCTGCCATGTTTGTTTAGATCACGTGAGAAAGTCCGAGAAGTTAGCGCGACTTGCGTTTGCTAAGCAACAAGACGCCATTGACAAGCAGAAAAATGACAGGTGAAAAGGCTACGATGGATGCTCCTCAGATATATGTGGAAAGAACTCTTGCTATTGTAAAACCCGATGCTATTCACAAATCAGAAGAAATAGAAGATATCATCTTAAGATCAGGATTTGCCATTTTGCAGGTAAAACCAGAGACTCTGGTAAAACAAAATAGCTCGAATTTTCTCTATACAGAATATGTTTATTATGCAAAACAAATAAAAATCATCATGTACGATATATTTTCATCTACAGAAAAGGCGTGTACACTTAACACCAGAACAAGCTAGTGATTTTTACGCCGAGCATTATGGAAAAATGTTCTTTCCAAGTCTGGTTGCTTACATGAGCAGTGGACCAGTATTGGCCATAGTGATAGCAAGAGACCAGGCAATTTCATATTGGAGAGAATTAATTGGACCAACCAATGCTCTGAAAGCCAGACAGACTCACCCTGACTGGTATGTCCATAAATTTGAATCTAGATGTAGTTTATGCTACTATGCATATCATTGCCATTTTAAAGTTGGAGAACATTTTTGTTGAATTGATCTGTCACTGTCAGTACAGTGACGAGTAAAAAAAAGGTTATTATAAAATGATTGACAAGAAAACATAATGAAAACTATTGGATTTAAAGCAAACTTTGATGCATGGGAGAAATTCATAAAAGTATCAGTAAAATATATTTGTTAATGATCATTTTGGTTAATAATTTGGTATTAATTTAGAGACATTGATATTCAAGCGCATTTTAATAGCCTGATTCATGAATTGTACATTGACTATTTTGCATTCTTATTTGTTTATATAATGTGTTTCAGTTTAAGAGCTGTGTATGGAACAGATGATCAGCGCAATGCCCTTCACGGCAGTGACAGTTTCTCTAGCTCTGAGAAAGAAATCAGGTTTTTCTTCCCTGACAGTAAGTATATGACTTTAAGTACAAATGTACATATATTGATTGAATATGAAAGATGAAATCATTGGACATCACTTTTGTCTACATGTAAATTTAAATTTTATCCAACCATAATTCATGAATGAACAAAAACACATATTGATGGAGCTTTGTAAATGCAAAAAAATGCATCTTGCTTGTAACATGATAACTGGCACTCAAATTTTGAGCCTAAATTGTGACCAAGACTCCTTTAATGATTATCTCTTATTTCTACAGGTGTTATTGAGCCAGTTCCTGTCGGACAAGCAGCCAAAGATTACCTGGCTAAATCTGTCAACCCCTGCCTGCTGAAGGGACTCACAGAACTCTGCAAACAGAAGCCCATTGATCCAGTGGTGAGCAACTTTTATGGAAAAAAAATCATTTATTTTCTTAAATTTTTTTATTAAAGACACTTCATTTTATTATAGTTTCTTTTTATAAGTATTTTTTTTTCATTTATTCTACCCGATGCAAATACTATAGTAAAGTGAATTAACCACATATGAAAAGAAATCTGGGACAATTTACTTTTAAAATGCCTTCTTTTGAATTTCATATGTCATCTGTAAATATTTCCCAGCTTATACAATGTAAATAAAATATTTAAGCTAACTATTCACATATGAGAATAGTTAAGTGTCAAATGTTTATCATTTCATTGATAAAAATTAGGGGGAAAATCAAATCTAAGATAACGAATCACATTTATTCTCTTTTCAGATCTGGTTGGCTGATTGGCTACTAGAAAATAATCCCAACAAACCCAAAGTCAGACAAATGGTTGTTCAGGAGCCAAACTAAGAGAAAATAAACTGTTTTTTTTTAATGATATAATAATCATTCGTAATGTCATTTTTGTCCTGTGATATTTCATATGTTCATTAACTATACATGTACAATATACATATGTTGTAAATAAATCATTATTAATTGATGAAGATATTTTTTCTTGGATGGTATACTGAGTATAAAACTTTGGTCATTGGGACTGAGGTGAAAGCGGTTTAGGAACTAGTAATTGGAAGAAGGGCAAGAGAAGTTATCTTTCTTCATGCAACCAATGGTGGCTAATCGCACACATATCATTCTGTGTATCAATGATTATTTCCTAAATGGATTAGGTTTTTTTATTTTTTATTTATTTTCTCTGATTTTGCTACCAACTCACATAAGATCAATTTTAGATAAAAATAAAAATTTAGTTTCCATACAGTCACTAATTTTATTAATACTTTATTGTTTGATAGATTTTTTAATCAATAAAAATGCTTAATACCATTTAAATATTGTTATGTGGTCCTGTTGCCATAGTAACAGGATCGGGTGGGAAAATTACATTTCAAAGTTTTTTTTTATGGCTGATTATGAATAATGGAAACAATACGGGCTTTCTAGAGAAAAAAAATACATTTAAAAATTGTCATTTTTCAAACTATAGCAAAATGGAGCATAAGTCATTTGGAAAGTGTTACCATGGAAACTAAACAGAAATTTTAAAAAGTTGAGCTTTTCATTTATGAACTTTAAAATCAGAATACTTAATATTAATTTTTACGCACTATTATGACTGTGCAAGAAAGAATTTTAAAATGGAAATTGAGAACCGTTCCTATGGTAAGAAGCTGAAAATTGAGGAAATTTCGGATATTTTGATACATTTTTGATCGTGTCTTATTCATACTTGAAATGTATAACTTTGATATAAATTGTCAGAACAAAAAAAAAGAAAAAAAAAAAAAGAATGTTTTTAACTCTCATGTAGCTTGGAAAAGCCCTGAATTTTTCTGAAAACACTTGTCAATGTTATGGTGTTTTCAAAAAGTAAGAATCTATTCATAATTTTCATGTTTTGGTAGTTTTTTTTTCCTTACAAAATGCAACAAATAAATTTGCTAAAAATTGCTTTCACTTCGACGTGCCATCGTACTATCGTCATCGCATTGTTGCGCCATCGCACCATAGCTTCATCGTCGTCGCATCTTCTCTTCATCGTGACGTCATCGCATTAACGAGTCATAGCACTAACGTCGATACTTTCCTTCAGTAATAATTTAATTAAGAAATTAATTCAATATTTTTTAGTTTTATGCGATATAAATGGTTTGGGGCAGTTTACACTTTATAAACCGCGAAGCGGTTTATAAAAATGAGCGGTTTATAAAGCGTAAACTGCCCCAAAACATTTTATATCGTATAAAACTAAAAAATATTGAATTCATTGCTGATAATTTTGTACAATTTGATATCATTTTAAATGTCAAATGACCGTTTTTATCTACAATGAAGAGTAAAAAAATTAAATTATAATATTTATATTTATTAGTTTTATACAATATAAAATGGTTTGAAACAGTTTACGCTTTTTTATAAACCGCTTCGCGGTTTATAAAGCACAAAATGCCCCAAACCATTTTATAAAACAAATAAATATTGAATTCATTCCTTAAATATAATGCTAATTGTATAGATGCATATAAATATAGATGAAAACTTATTTCTTCTTGAATCTGCACATCCTGTAAATGATTTTATGAACAAAAGCGAAAATCAAAATTTATTTCAAGTAATTGATACATGCCTCCAATTGAATAATTTTGTTTAGTCAGACAAACTTTGGGGTGTAAAGTTTGCATTAATAAACAGTTGATTATACGTATATCCGCGGTATCTGTACGTTTCCAGGTTAAACTTTAGAACATGAGCTACATGAATCGTGTACTGTGAACGTCTCTGCCTTCCTCCTTTGCACACAACGGAACGTGATTCATGCGGTTTCTTTGATGGAAGAGAAAACACAATTTATTTCAATACCATGAGCAATGAGAAATCCTGTTCTTTTTTTCAAATTATCTTTTTTTCATTAAAAATGTGAGCTTAAAATCAAACAGGATGTTTAAAGGTAAAAATCAGCCGTTCTGATTCGCTAGCAGTAACGTATCAGAACGGCTGATTTTAGTCAGTTGCCAATAGACATTCCATGCCATTTTTTTTTTAAATATGGGGCACCAAACAGAAATGATTACGTTCTTGATATTGTTTCTAAAATCTGTCATGAAAATTGATTAATTGAAGAAATCAAACAAATTGTTAGTTTGCACTGTTATTTATAACTATGATACAGTATGAAGATGGACACATGTAGTGAATATTAAAGTAATTTTAAGTCAAAGTTAAAAAACGCCTTTTTTTACTGGTAGCTTCAAATGTCAGTACAAATCTTTCCAAAACTTTGCATACAAATAGACATAAATAAAATGCTAATTATCAGATCACAAATATGCACCAGTCTCGCACAGATCATTCAAGCATTACTTGAAAACGTAACAAAGTTAAAACAACTTTTCTCGACCTCGTGTTATTCTGCAACATTCACAAAAACTCTTTTTTTTCTAAAATATATTTCTGTGTAAAATATTTCACTTTAAATTTTTAATTTCAAATGAAAATATTTTGGCTCCTTCCTGCAAACTTTTGACATCCATAGCGATTGTCGAATTGACGAATGATGTACTAATGCACTGTATTAGTTATCATTATATAAATAGCGCCTGTTTGGGAGGGTAACAGTTGAAATTGACACCCCGAGGAAACCATTGTCAACCGACGCGAAGCCTGTTATCCTCCCAAACAGGCACTATTTATTTTATTATATTAGAGATTTTTTACTGCTTTTATATAATGACGCGAATTCTACGGCGAACCGTACGCGCATAATTTACGCGCATGTAACAATTCGTTGTGTTACCCGTTGCTAAGTGTGTTGCTAACGCCGAGAGTAATAGAACTGATTATCAACTGCCCCTAAGCCAATCATATTTCAGTATTTAACATGAAAGTATGATGAAATAATATGGGTGTGTTTATTATTACAAATAGATCCGGATGTAGTAAGTTTTGTGGTCTTGCCAATATACCCATTGGCTTTTCCGGACAAGAGCAACGAATGCAGTACTGTGATATTTCAGTTTTCTGAGCCTGTATGGCACTCACAGACTTGTTGTTATTATGACTTGTAATTTGCGAAAGGACTGGGCAAAATTTTTGCAAAAATGTTTTAAGAAGATGGGTGGATAAGGCGTGTAAAATGCCCATACACGGTCGGACAGGCTACTAAAAAAATAAAGTATCAACAAATCTGATGGGTTTTTTAAAAATCATTTAAAACAATATATATTTAATGAATCATTGATTTGTAACCTGTAGGTATGTTTAATACTTGGAATATGTTGACTCAAACAGGCGTATACGTATCAAAACCTGCAAATATTGTCATTTTTTAAGAACTTCAAGGCATTTTCTTTTATAGAGTGGGTCTGTGCTCCATATTTTTCTCATAGTCTAATTAAGGTCTAATGGAAAACAAACCGATTTCAATCATCAAAAACGTGGAGAGATGACCCACTATACATTAAAAATATCATTTTGTATCCCAACAACTGAACGTATTAAAAAATAATACAAGTCCGGTAATTCGGGACCTTAGTCACACATAATATTTAAAAAGCCGCCTTTGTTGTGTCTGAAATGGCTCAGTGGTTAGAGTACCATGGCATAAGCTAACCGTATATATCTAGGGTTTTTATGTTACGGGTTCGATACCACCAAAATTTCCGACAATATTTTTTTTCTTATTTTTTGTTAAATATATTAAGAACTGACTATAGTTAGAAATTTTGCTTTTGCAAAGTTGTATCATAATATATTTGAATAGATTTAATTGGGGGAAAATAAATTAAAATTGTATTTCACTACTAAACCGAATGGGCATTTGCGCCATCGTATTCCCCCATCTTCTTTATTGTTTCTTTGAATTATTGAATTCCATGATTATACAATAGCCAACTGTCATCTGCTTACTGCTGAAATGAGCTGTTTCCAGTCACAGTGTATTCTAAGTTTATCAGCTGTCCCATTCTTAAACCAAGACATGTTGCTAGTCAAGTGACTAAATATTCGACGTTAGTGCTTATATATAACATTTTAGCACATGCGCAAATGCATCTCGGCAGTAAGCAGATGGCAGTAAGCTGTAAGCAGTTGGCAGTAAGCAGCTGACAGTAGATTGACATATTCATATCTTAATGAAAAGGTTATATATTTTATTCATTTTAAGTTGAAAAACAATAAATAGAAAGAAAATTGCAAGTGTGAACTTATTTGATATCGAGCGTGTTTGGACGTATTTTTTAATTTATCATCGTAGTAGAGATAAGGGTAGCAGCAATTTAACCTAAAGGGGTCCTGGATGGGCAATAATCTGCAAAACTGATTGACTGATGTATAAAAGTTGAAATGGTTTATAAAATAATGTTAAGGATAGCGGGGAGGTAGGTTTGAGTGATTATGACTGAATGGTCTGAGCCCGACCCCTCAACTGAAAGTTTATCAACATCCTGGTTTTGTACACTGCTGAAATCTGACCGGCATATTTGAGTTAACATGCATGCGCATTATATATTTACCTCAGAAAATACTCACTGCTTCACGATATGTGAATTTAAATTCTAAATTTCTGAATTTTAAACTTATCAAAATCTGGAAATTAAAGGTGACTATTGGGTCCGCTGAAAGTCAGAATCGTTAAATGAAAGGCAGTGTAATATAAATACGCACATAGTACTGTGGTTCTGAGAACCTAATTTGTTTACCAGTATACTTAATATACCAGCAATTAGGTATCGACCTTATAAAATTTATTGCCCCAACAAGAATTTACCTGCCACTCATGACCAAGTTTGTTATATCCTCTTTCGTGTATATTTTCTGTTAAGGTCCAAACAAAGCCATTTTTTTTTTGGTCCCGATCTTTTTTCTCAGACCGAATCCCTTTTGAATGAGCGTCCGTATGCATGTGCGCACACGACGTCTCTAAAAGTAAGGGACAATTTTTAAAAGTTTCGTCCCGTTTTGAATATGCCCAGAAACAGTTGTTTTTAAACAGTGGAGTTCGCCCAGTCTTAAATTCGTCCACTGACAACAAAGGCGAAGGGGGCGAAAATAAAACGGGGACGAATATTTCCTTGTATACAGTACATGTATATAAATAAAAGTCATGATTGAGAAATAAATACTATCTCAGTAATCCGAGAATGCGCATTTAATGCTCTAAGCTTTAGGAATACTACCCAGTTTTTGCATTAACAAAATAGTTTTTGCTATAATATTTGTAAAATGAAATGCCTTAAATACCAATGAAAAATAGGTAAATTTTTATTGAAAAGCCACCGGATTTGCTGATTATTAACGTATATCCGCGGGGTTGTAGGTCTCCAGGTCAAACGTTAGAACATGGGCTATATAAAGCGTGCACTGTGGATGGCTAGTCACTGCCTTATTCTTTTGCACACAGCGGAATGTGATTCATCCATGTCCTTTGGTGAAAAAAGGAAAATTTACTAGTATGAGCAATAGACTGTAGATGTTTTTGTTTGCTTCTTAAAAGGAGCACAGCTACAGAATACGAGAACAAAATGCAGAATATAGTGCTTATGTTTATCATCCATATAATTACTTTTAAGTAATTTACATGTATAATTTTTTGAATATTTCTTGTATGCTAGTCAACCGGATTTTATTGTAATGTATTAATTTAGAAATATATATTTAAGATATTGCATAAAATATTCTTTGCACGAAGTCGATTTCCCAGTTTTGAGTAATTGCCAAACACATGTTATACGTGTTTTCTTATTGTATATGGATCTGGTTGTAGTTTAAGATAAAAATAAACCGGTATATCCAGTTTCGTAATCTAGCAAAACGATCTTCCTTTTCTTAATAGAAAATCGGTGAAGACAAGGTCTATTTCGCAGCTCTGTGGTACTGCAAGACACCTAATGAAATTTTGTAATGAAAGGTGAAAAGTTTTCTTCCGTGATTACTCGTTCCTAGCACCAGAGATGTGCAGAAATGTTTCCTTCAACTTTTCTGTAAACGGACAGTGACATTTACGGGAATTGTGTTCGATTTGAAAAAAAAAATCACACATTTAGCACTGAAAATATCTTCTTAAATGACAAGAGTAAACAATAACTTTTATGAGCAGGAAAATCTCCCATTCTGTAATTATATAGTACTTAGACCAACTAGAGTAAGACAACCAAGATAAAATGTTAAATCCTCATATAAGACAGTCCCGGCGTTCCATAATAAACACTCAATATATGCCGTTCATGCAGGCGTTTGTTAGGCTTCAAAATATTTTAATGCAGGTGTACCTTACAATTCTTGTTCAAAGTGAAGTAAAAAAAAAGAGAAGTTATCAAAGTGATCAAAATACGTTTATTCGGAAACCTGTGGAAGGCATATGTAGTTTATGTGCTGGTGTCAGTTGTTCAGTTCAAGGTCCGATAAAGAGAGTTATGTGACAAAACATATTGAATAAGCTCAACTTGAACTCATTTAAAGTTTTTTTTTCGAAGCGATTAAAATCTAGTTCTCTAAATTTCTGTAATCTCTAACAAATTCCAAACCCAAATGAGGGATTCCCAATAACCTAAAGACAACTGTTTGGCTTATTCTGTAGTTATAGAACATTGTCTAAAAGTGTACGAGAATTGTTTTTACATGTTTTGTTGCTCAGACGTTAAATCACTGTACAATATGATCCAGTATTTCTTTAAAAATGGGGGGGGGGGGCATTCTTTGGCCTTGATCTAATTTTCTGAATGATAGGTGTTATGTAAGCTGCTTTACACTGGCCCTGAACCATATCCCTTACTGAAGGTTTAATTACACCTGGTTCAGTTCGAGCATTTCATAACAATTCGGTTACTTTAAATAAAGTATTTACAAGCAAAATTTTTATGTAAAGATTTCAAATCTAATTTTATGCTAACCAACTATTTTCTAAATAGATACAGCACAGTGGAACACAAATATAGCTTCGCTATGTAAATATGTGTACTGAGTATCTGTTTGTCTTGTATATACATTATATACATTATGTTTTGAAACTTTTAAAATTTGTTTGCTTTGATTATTTGCGTTTATTGTTCAATAGATCTTTTTACATAAATGACGAATAAAGGTGTTCAAATTTTTAATTTTAACGAATCAAGAACTAGTGTTTTGATTGTATGCATTCTTTTTTTGATAACTGTGGATTTTCTAACATTTGGGGTGAATAATCTGTTGTAAATTTAAATTTCGAACGTCAAATCACCGACTCACTGTAGAGACTGGTAGATATTTAGGTGTTCCTCTTAATGAAAGAAGTTGCTCATTGTGTAATAATAATCAAATAGCCGATGAAATGCATTTTGTGTTAGATTGTACAGCTTTTTCATGTATTTGACAAAATTACTTAGATCCTTGATTTTGTGAAAGACCAAATTCTTTTGAATTTTGTAAATTAATGTCTACTTTAAAGGGACATGGTCACAATTTTGGTCAAAATTTATTTTTCTAGTTTTAATATTTAAAATGTTTCAAAAAGGCATTTTTAATAGGCAACCGAAATTTGAGTGTCATTTGTAAAGTAATAAGCGAGTTACAGAGCTTGAAATTCATCGCTATGTAAACAAAGCGTTTGTTTACATTTTGAACGTTGAAGTAAAAATTCCAGCTTAAAACCTAAAACGAATGTGTTTAACGTTAGGAATTGCTTATCTATGCTTAAAATTAATAAAAAGAGATAGACAAACAAGCTGGAAAAAGATTTTTTACAGGTATATTGAACCTATGTAAACAAAAACAGGGCACGAGCCTTGTTTACATGACAGAAAACTGTGAGCCCTGTATCTTGCTTATAACTCTACGATTGACTCTCAAATTTTATTTGATCATTAGAAATGCATTTCTAAAGCATTGTAAATACTAAAAACATAAAAATAGAATTTGGCCAAAATCGTGACCAGCAGGCATGTTCACGAAGATATCTTAGGACTATGGTGTGTCCTAAGTACATCTAAGGATACGTCTTAGTCTTAAGTCTGTTTCTCGAAGCTCTCCTAAATTTAGGAACCGCCATAACTTTGTCCTAACTTTAAGACATCACCTACCTTGTCCTAAGACCATTCTAAAGCTATAAAATCACGTTTTTAGGGATACTGGGATGTTGTAAAGCCTTTTCTTAAGACTGGTAGAATAAGGCAATATTTTCCACAGTTCCAGCATTTTCGACAAACATCAAATTCCTAATCCGGGAGGGGGCATAGTTAATTGTTCTATCATGTATGTTCATTTTAACAAAATGATGTGGAGGGGGACCCCAAACTTTCACCAAGTCCCCGTTGCTATATGCCTGCCTTGGAGCTGACAAATTAAGATTTTTTTTCGCAAATACTCTCTCTGTTGGACGAATGAAAGTTATTCACTTATTTTCTTATCTACATTGTACACTTAATGAGTTACATTTTTTGTTTTGATTATAATAATTTTTGATAACAATTATTTAAATTTCCTTTGCTATAAAAAGTAAATTTACATCGGGTTACATATACCATACGTGGTCATTCCTAATTTTTATCACTTTATTCTGAAAAAAATAATCTTTAAAAAAATTGTAATGTTGAATGAACTGTATTTATATATTTTCGAGATATATTACAACTTATTTCTTATTTAACATGTTCGTGTATTCTATATATTGCAGATTAAAGGGAACTGGTTGTGTTTGTACGAGTACAACTACATGTGTTTCCTCATGTAACGTTTCAAATTCTATGAAAATCGCGTGTTTATGTATTACGTATACTTGAATGACAAGATTCTCAAATGTTAATTATGAAATGACAATACACACGTGTTGTTTACATAATTATCTGCCTGTAAGCCAATTATGTCCTGATAAATATTTTCTTTTTTTTTAAAAGAACAGTTATTTGAATTTTTTGGGGCTTGTAATATTTTTTATTTTGATTTTTTTTTTTGGGGGGGGGTGTTCATTTAAAGAAAAACAAACTAAATTGTTATTGGTAACTGATATATATTTAGGTAAATGTAAAATTATTGAAATGCATACAATAAAATTACTGGTTTTAGGCCTTTTGTGTTAACTACCGAGACGTACAATTTTCTCTGGCAAAATGTTTAATGATTCATCCCTACACAAGTCTCTCAAATTCGATCTGAATGAATAATTGTGAAAAATAAGAATGGTTGTAGAAGGTTAGGATATCCTAACTTAAGATGTTCCTAAGTAACCGTCGAGCTACATCTTAAGACGTGTCCTAAGTTGATCTTAGGATGTTCCTAACTTTTTTCCTAAGTCATATCTTAGGAACACACTTAGGTCATATCTTAGGAAAGTTTCGTGAACATGCCTGCATGTCCCTTTAAAACTTTAAAAACCTCAAAACACTATGTTTATTTATACATGAAATTTATTAAATCAGTATGTCCTCTTCGAATATTTGTTCATTTTGCTCATTTTTTCTATAATTTATACTTTCCCTCTGACACTACATATATATTTATAAATAATTATATTTAAATGTACCTCATGTACCGTCACGTTGACTGTTTGAGTAAAAATGAATTGAATAGAATGCCTTTTCACTGCCTTTCACGTTTGCACACAATGGAACGAGATTTTTCAGAGTTCTTTGATGGAAGAAGATTTTTACTTTTATGAGCAGTTAAAGAAATGTTGTTTCCTAAAATAGTTTGAATTTTAAATATTACTGGATTTTTTTTAATTTCGAGTTGTACGTACCATATATCATTTAAGGAATGAATTCAATATTTATTTGTTTTATACGATATAAAATGGTTTGGGGCAGTTTACGCTTTATAAACCGCGAAGCGGTTTATAAAAAAGCGTAAACTGTTTCAAACCATTTTATATCGTATAAAACTAATAAATATTGAATTCATTGCTTATAATTTAATTTTTTACTCTGCATTGTAGATGAAAACGGTCATTTGACCTTTAAAATGACGTAAAATTGTACAAAATTCAAACGTACCGTCAGGCGTATTGATACGTTTTTGGCGTTATTCCTACTATGACGTAGGCAACATTCTTTATACGATATAAAATAATTTTTTAGCCAATCAGAAAGCGCGTTACAACCAGAATTAAATTATATACACTTAAAAAAACTTTTAAGCACATATTCACTTTTTAAAAATGAAATAATTTGAAAATCACTAAATAAAATGATATTTTAAAAAAAAATTTCTATGGAAGTGTGTTCTGAACAATAGTACTGATGAAATAAAACGACCGATTGAAAGATATAACCCGTGACGAAACCTTCAAAGAAAGATGGTATTTTACTGTAATTTATAGATGTCCTTAGTAACGATCTCAAATGTAAAACCCTTCAAATAGGCAAAATGGACATTGTAAAAAGAGACGGAGCCGTTAGACTGTTGGTCTCTGGATTCTTCTTCTGACGGGGTGTACTCGCTGAATTAATTTACTGTTCATTTTGTCCTCGGCATCGTTATAAACATTTGATAAATTTGTATAAAAAGATAACTTTTTTCTGCAAAAAGTATCACGTCTTTTCCATTAAAGGCAACCTAGAACAACCCGAAAAATTTTGCCAAAATTCAACCAAACCAGAAGTGATATGCATTATTGGACCAAGTCTCGTTTCGCAACCTGTCAAGATCGCTAGTACATCGTTCTTATCACTGAAGTGATATGTGGAAATGAATTAGCCATCTCAAAAGCAAGACAAAGGAATGCCTTCTATGGCCAGAGGTGTTAATTCATCTTACTACATAGTGTATACATGTATTAATTTTCTGATGTTTTATTTCTATTTTGAGGGTGTGTTTGCATTAAAATTAAACGAGGCACCTATAGCCGATTTTCAATCAACATCTTATAAAACATGCATTTTTTGCGTACTAGCAGTATTGTTTATTTCATATAGACTAGAATAATTGGATGAACACTTAAAACGTTGGTTTAATGTAAATCTCTAATGGAAAAACTGCAAATGTAAGTATCGTAAATCTTTCCTGTTGACTGAGGCCAAAGAAATGCATTTGTTTAAGATTCTGCATACACATGTATACCGGATGTCCGACTCGTTCTCCTCTTCTCTACAAGTATACCCTCTAGTAAGTAATTGCACAAAACCACGCATTACATTCTGAAGAAAGGACCTAGCTATTGTCTTAAAAAAACCCATATGTTTGAAACTATATTTACATGTATTAAACAACTATTTTTAGAAGCACGACGTTATGTAATTATTACACAATTGCTGTATTGAGTATGACATTATGGCATTATGAACAGTTGACGACCATCTTACTTATACTGCTTTATTTCGGGACGTTGGCTTTTTGGAAGAGGATGGTTTGTGACTGAGTACGTAAATGTTGGTATTTCTATATTTATTGCAATGCTTTGAGAAAAACGAAATATTTATGGATCAAAGTTGCTGATAACATTTTAGTGTCATGTACAAACGTATGTTCATTTCAAATAGATCCGGGTATAGTTGATATACTAGTACCCTATTGGATAAAGATAACGAACGAAGACAGTTTCAGTTTCTGTTTCTCATTTGTCTGGGACCTTGACACCCCTTGACTTGTATAGTTACGTATAAGGTGAAAGTTGTTGATTTTCATGCGCAGTTTCTTTTGATTGTATAAGGTGCCTTAAATTATTTCTGATAAACATCAGAGATGTGAAGAAATCGTGGCTTTTACTTTTAAGTAGACGGTAGTAAAAAGAGAAATATTAATATGCAGATATAGTTTTGAAAAGACCACCCTTTATTTTCTTAAAAAGTACAACAGCACTGCAACAAGTTGAAAGACAAATGGAGAAATAAAATATAAAGACTTTGATTGATTTTTTAAAGCCAAGATTGAACACAGTATAATGTTCTTTAATTAAACTTTAATAAAGGTATTGCAATAAAATTGCGAAAGAGTATTCTGCTGAATGAAAAGAATATACATTTTGTAATCCATTAAAGGTAATATTTGTAAGGACATACGTATAATTCATTCGTATGACCATCTAAACCATGAGATTTTTTAAAATGTTTGATTAGATCGTCAGTGCATTCTTCAAATTTAAAAAGTTGTTCGCAAAATCTGGCATCACAGCACCACGTTTTCTAATTCGAAAGACATTAAATAAGTTTCTACTTATTTCATAATCATATCATAGATAGTTTTTTTTAAAAATTTATATCATTTTATTAAGTGATTTTCAAATTATTTCATTTTTAAAAAGTGAATATGTAATTAGAAGTTTGGTTAAGTGTATATGATACCTGGTACGTACAAATGGAAATAAAAAAAATCCAGTTATATTTACAATTCAAACTTTTGAAGAAACAACATTCCTTTAACTGCTCATAAAATAAAAATCTTCTTCCATCAAAGAACTCTGAAAAATTTCGTTCCTTTGTGTGCAAACGTGAAAGGCAGTGACATGGCATTCAATTCAATTCATTTTAACTCAACCCGTCAACGTGACAGTACATGAGGTACATTTATTATTTATAAATGTATATGTTATGAGGCGCCGTTTTAATATTTTTGAGATATTTTTTGATATCAAAAAATGAATAATGAAAAAATAATTCTTGATATCAATAATTCGAATTATTGATATCAAAAAATAATTCTTGATATCAAAAAATATATTTTGTGATATCAGAAAATCATTTTTTGATATCACAAATTCGAATTCTTGATATCAAAAATAGATTTTTTGAAATAAAGAATTAAAGTTGATTTTTTTGGTATCAAATAATCATTTGCATTTTCTGATATCAGAAAATTGATTTTTTTTATATCAGAAAATAAGACCTACATAAAATTACTATCAACTTAATGAATTCTCCCAGTGATGCAACTTTTGTAATTTGTAAGAAATTGTTTTTCAAACCTGTAGATGCATGTTAAGAATAATAATGTATGCCTAATTCTAAACCCGATTTCATTTTGGCAAGGGTATACACATATACAATGATTAGCACTCCTTTTTTGCGATTAGCTGTGAATATTGAATGGAATTCCTTAAAACATGATGGCGTCGCATAATATAAAGGAATTATACTGGTGTACAGTTAACGCTTTCCATACATAAGACCAAAATTATCAAAAGCACTTTATAAATTTTTACATTGAATAAATATTTAAATAAAAAACAACAAATATTAAAATGCAAATCGGTCTCTGTAGTTCAGCAATTAATTTTGGGTCAAGGGAGTATTCATTAAATACATGAAATTTTTTCGCCATTTAATTTGAATTTCTGATATCAGGAAATATAATTCTTGATATCAAAAAATAGGTTTGAATTCTTATATCAAAAAATCATTTTCTGATATCAAAAAATCGAATTTCTGATATCAGAAAATGATTTTTTGATATCAAAAAATGGATCGTATTTTCTGATATCAAGAATTCGAATTCTTGATATTAAAAAATCATTTCTGATATCAGAAATTCGAATTCTTGATATCAAAAAATCATTTTCTGATATCAGAAAATACCTCAAAAATATTAAAACGGCGCCCCATAATATGTAGTGTCAGAGGTAAAGTATAAATTATTGAAAAAATGAGAAAAATTGACAAATATTTGAGGAGGACAAACTGATTTATAAATTTCATGTATGAATAAACAGAGTGTTTTGAGGTTTTTCAAGTTTTAAAGTAGACATTAATTCACAAAATTCAAAAGGATTTGGTCTTGCACAAAAACTAGGTTCTAAGTAATTTTGTCTAATACATGAAAAAAGCTGTAAAATATAACACAAAATGCAGTTCATCGGCGATTTGATTATTATTACACAATGAGCAACTTCTTTCATTAAGAGGAACACCAAAGCATCTACCAGTTTCCACAGTGAGTCGGTGATTTGACGTTCGAGATTTAAATTTACAACAGATTGTTCATCCCAAATGTTAAAAAATCCACATTTATCAAAAAAAGAATGCATACAATCAAAAAATCAAAGTACTGAAGCACTGTCGGGAGTTGATTTTATTGATAATTATCAATTTTAAAATCAACGATATGTTATTATGCCTGGCAAGTAGTTTCTAATCTGTATTTGAATTACGAACATTTTTATAATATGAATTCTCGAACTTCTCCGACAAGAATTTCGAGAAAACCCCATATGAATCAAGTTGTGTAATATTTAAAGATAGAATTGATTCCATCAAACTGTGTACCAGTAATCGAAATGTTTCCAAAAATTGTACACGTCTGGATCCAAGCAATATAATTAAAATTAGACGTTATTAGATTGGGATCCAAGCAATATTGAACTCTAGTCTCGTTCAACCAGACGCTCGGCTTTCTCCGTTAATCTCCGACTACCAAGAGAGCCTCTCTGCTTGTCCGAAATTTACGGAGACAGCCGAGCGTCTGGTTGAACGAGACTATATTGAACTCTGGCGTAGGAATACATACAACTACAACAAACAATTAAATTGTTCGTACTATATAAAATCTGACTATTTTCAAGGTATTTATAAATAAGTTTCTTTTGAAAAACAATGGTACAGCATAAGCATATAGAACACCGAATTTATCTATTATTTTCAAAATCTACGTCTTGTCAGCGGTGATGATTTGTACGTGCTTAGGTCCAAACACTGTTTCACTTTCGGTTTGCCAGAGTAACTGCATAGGAGAGTTGATTAAAATCAACTCCCAACTAACACTTGAGTCGTTAAAATTGAAAATTTGAACACATTTATTCGTCATTTATGTAAAACATATTCATATAGCGAAGCTATACTAGTATTTGTGTTCCACTGTGCTGTACCTATTTAGAAAATAGTTGGTTAGCATAAAATAAGATTTGAAATCTTTACATAAAAAGTTTGCTTGTGAATCTATACTACAATATTTAAATAATAAACTCGATTTTTTCGGGCTCTAATACCGTTAAATCGGAAGAGTACTGTCGGTTGTTTTATATTTTTAAACATCATTGGTACTTAAAGATGACCAATTTGTTTTTATTTTTTCTCAATCAAGCTTCACTAATTTATAATCAACGAAAATTCCTCAAAAATTCCAGAAATCATCTGAATTGTTTGGATTTTACAATCTTGCGCATGCGCATCATTCACACTAAATCACGGGAGGCTCTTTATTAGTTTATGTTTTCACAATATCATATTTGCATGAATAAACCCAGAAACGATAATACAAATACGTGTAAATTTTCATTGGAAATTTGGTATATATTCTGTTCATTAACGAAAATACGGGAGATAACTAACTCACTGCATTTACTATGTGAAATCCCGAGAATTCCGAATGTCAACATGATGTGTAAAAAAACGTTGGTGAAAAAAGTGTTGAATTCTTCAATAATATCAATCAAATTTTCTGATGAAAGGTGTAAATTTACACCCTCAAAATGGTTTGTTATGAATAATTTGACTGGTTTTTTTTTTCAATGCAACTTCATTAACTTTCTCCAAAATAGTTTCGGAGCGATTCTGCAATTTTCTGCTGTATACATTACGGGTATATGGGAGGCATTTTAACTGTGGTGAAGACCTGTCCCGAGAAAAAGTAAGATTATATTAAATGAGCAGAGTGTAGTGAAACTAATAGCATTATTGTAGGCTTAAAGCGTGGTTATGTAAATGTCAACAATACAGGGTGTGTCGATGTATCTATTTCGTAAATGTCCGATATCATATGTAATGTTCACCCGTGCACGCACAGGTCAAAGTCTAGCTAGTACTTGCATTATTCAAAGTAACCGAATTATCATGAAATGCACGAACTGAACCAGGACGTAATTAAACCTTCAGTAAGGAATTTGGTTCAGGGCCAGTATAAAGCAGCTTACATAATACCTATTATTCAGAAGGTTAGATCGAGGCCAAAGAATGCCCCCTCCCATTTTTTTTAAAAATAAATAAGATCATGAGCCAATGTGACATAATGATATCTTATTAGTGATATCGGTTGTCCTACACTGGGTCATTTTGTACATTTGTTTAATGTCTGAGCAACAAAACATGTAAAAACAATTCTCGTTGACAGTAAGACAATTTTCTATAATTTTAATTAACATAAGCCAAGCAGTTTGTCTTTAGATTCTGGGAGTGCCTCATTTGGGTTTAAAATTTGTTAGAGATGACCTAAATTTAGAGAACTAGATATGGATAGCTTTGAAAAACCCTTAAATAAGTTCAAGTTGAGCTTCTTCAACAAATATATGTTTTGTTACATAACTCTCTTTATCGGACCTTGAATTGAGTTACTGTCACCAGCACATAAACTACATATGCCTTCTACAGATTTCCGATTAAACGTATTTTGGTCACTTTAATACCTTTTTTACTTCACTTTGAAAAAGAATTGTAAGGTACCCCTGCATTCAAATATTTGGAAGCCTAACAAACGCCTGCAAGATCGGCATATATTGGGTGTTTATCTTGGTTGTCTTACTCAAGTTGGTCTAAATACTAGATTACAGATTTGGAAATGTTCCTGTTAATTATAGTTACTGTTTACCTTTGTTATTTAAGAAGATATTTTCAGTGCTAAATGGGTGATTATTTTTTCAAATCGAACACAATTCCCGTAAATGTCACTGCCCGTTTGGAGAAAAGGTAAAGGAAAAACATTTCTGCACACTTCTGATGTTAAGAACGAGTAATTACGGAAGAAAACTTTTCACCTTTCATTACAAAATTTCATTAGGTGTCTTGCAGTACCACAGAGCTGCGAAATAGACCTTGTCTTCACCGATTTTCTATTACGAAACAGGAAGATCGTTTTGCTAGATTACGAAACTGGATATACCGGTTTATTTTTACTTTAAACTACAACCAAGATCCATAAACAATAAGATAACATGTAACAGTAACATGTGTTTGGCAATTACTCAAAACTGGGAAATCGACTTCGTGCAAAGAATATTTTATGCAATGTCTCATATATATCTAAACAAGTTGCTGTCCTTTAAAAAAGGACTACAATACGTGGACCATTTGCATGTGTTTCCAACGAAAACGTGAAAGACTTAAGATTATCAGAGATTCCACCGACTCTAGCCCTCTGCTTTTAACCACTAAATTTGTACGTTGTAATACGTATACATGTATGTATAGCCCTGACTTTTTATATCAGAATTTAAAGGATTCATACTTCTATATAATAATTTTGATTTATCTATGAATGAAGTTTGCATGTATAGTATCAGGCATTCGGTGAATTCTACTATTTGCGCACACATTACGATTCGCATTACTTTGTTAACTATGCAGTGACAGCTTTGTGTAAATTAAAAATTTCATATTTTGATGCATTTTTCTTGAGAATGAAACTTTTATAGTGACATAATTATTCAATCAAACTTAAATGCTGAAAAAAATTTAATCGGGAAGTTCTCTAGCCTCGACTACTATAAATGTATATTTAAGTTACATGTGTATTCGGAAAACAACGAAACATTGCAAATGATGCTATTTGATGCATGTTGTAGTTTCGGCATAACATTAACTTATTTCATAAAACTGATAGCTCATATCACATGCCAATCATTTCTTTAAAAGGAATACTTTGTTTCTGTACTGTTTACCGACAACTTTACAATTACAGCGCCTTTGAACTTATGTGTGCATATGGCACGAAATCCCGATCCCGATCCAGATAAACGTGTTAGCCTGGTTCCCTGAGCTACCCATTACGCACAGGAACCAAGCTAGCTCATGCGCAGGCTGAATTTTCCCCATAGCATCCGGTTTAACCTCGCTTATATATTTTCTGCGTGGACCTCAGGGTCCACGCAATTAATACATTGCAATACGAAACAGGGAGATCGCTTTACTTGGTATACCGGTATTTTTTAAGATAAAACTACAACCAGATCCATATACAATAAGAAAACACGTGTAACATGTGTTTGGCAATTACTCAAAACTGGGAAATCGACTTCGTGCGAAGAATATTTTATGCAATATCTTATCTAAATAAGAACATTGCAATAAAATCCGGTTGACCAGCATACAAAAAATATTCGAAAAGGATGGAACGCCATAGCTGCTTTAAGGTATGGTACGTCATAATACATGGTGAGATTCATAAAATAAAGGGTCGTTTCTGTGTGTTAAATTGTCACTAGCCTTTGTTATATGGGGAAAAGTATATAACGTATGGTGGGTAACACACATTTTAAAGTGCCTTAAATACATTAAACTGTTTACAGCTATTTTTTCATGGTTGCAAAAACACGTTAAATGGTGGTAATAATGACATAGCTGGTACTTCATTTATATTAAACGGTTAGAAAAATGAAGCAATGAGTCAGAGTAAAACCATATGGTCACAATTACTTTCATATTGGTGTTCTCGTATATCAGTGTCAATTTCAACTGTTATCCTCCCAAACAGGCACTATTTATTTTATTATACCGAATGTCTTCTTTTTAAAGAAAATTATACTGCTTTTATATAGAAATGAAGTGAATTCTACGACGAACCGTACGCGCATAATTTACGCGCATGTAACAATTCGTTGTGTTACCCGTTGCCAAGTGTTTTGCTAACGCTGAGGGTAATAGAACGGATTACCAACTGCGTCTAAACCAATCAGATTTCAGTATTTAACATGAAAGTATAATAATACAGTATATATTGTGTCCATTTTTTGACATTATATGTTTGTTTTTAGGGGGGGGGGGCTTGTACTCTGGTGTCGATTTTGTCCTTCCGCACCTTCGTTGAGTTTCTTTCTCGATTAGATCTACTGCGAAGAGTTGAAATTAAGAAGGGTAATGAATTACGTAAGATTTTCTCTTCACCGAGACTATATTTACATCCTGGTTGACTTAGTACAGTGTGTGTAGGTTATTGTAAGCCACGGAGTGCTGCTGCCTCTACTCAAACTCGAACAGACACAGAGTGCAGCTACATTTAGAAAAAAATGTACACATTGGTTACGCAAATATGCACACTTTTGTTATCTTGTTTTGTCATGATTTGATTTGCAATAGCATTATCTATTAACTTCATAACAAAAATTGCAACAGTGTGAAATCGAACAGTGTAGAACAAAATGTGTTTGACAATATTGTTCATTATCCAAATGAAATCTATTTTCTTGTCCTGACCCTTTAAGTCCACCTAATGTTTTCTTTAGCGTCCTAGTGTGTGTAAGGCCATTCTAGCATATTTTCATAAATATTTGAATCATGTTTGTCCGTATTTTACTGTGATGTGTTAAAAGTCAAGTATTCTGTGTGCGATGCCTTGACATCCATGTTAAGAACCATTGGTCGAAAACTTCCGGACCCTAAAGTGTGATAAAAGAGATAGAAATATGGTTGTGATTTGCTGATCATTAACGTATATCCGCGGTGTCTCTACGTTTCTAGGTTAATTAAGAGGGCTCAATGGTCGTGGCCATTTTTAGACTGTATTGATCTCCTTTAAAGGGAGAGCTCTTTTCAAGAATATAGGAAAATCCCAAAATTTAAAAGGTTGAATAAATGGACTTTTTCTTTTCTAAATAATAGTTTATAGCTCAAGACATAATATCTAGAAATTTGAGGAAGAGCTAATGGCTAATTTATTGCCCAACCAGCCTTTAGAACTTTAGAACATGAGCTACAATATCACACTATGAACGCCAGTTTTCTGCCTTTCTCTTATGCACACAATGGAACGTGATTTATCCGGTTTCTTTGGTGGAAGAAAGAGGAAAAACGTGTTGTCAATTTTATGAGCAATTAAAAGAATGTTGTTCTTTTCCCTAACATTCATGTTCTATTGAAACGGAATTTATGAATTGCACGTTTCACAATGCATGTAGTTCTTTTCGACTCCGTCCTTTTTCTCTTAATAGATTTACATAACAACTAACAGATATAAGTAGGTGATAGTTTTATTTAATTCTATTAAACAAGCAACAGTTAAAACAATGTAATAATACTTTATAGACAGGTGTCATATTTAACAAGCGACAGGCAACCATAACAAAACAGTGAACTCATCATAACTGAAGGTAAGATAACAACAAGATACTACAAGAAAAGATGGATATATAGTAGTTTTAAAAGCAATTAGCATAATGAAGAAATAATGAAGGATAAATTAAAAAATGTATATTCTATAAGTAATTTTGTACATGATGAGTTTGTAAAATATATAAAAGAAACCAACATTTGAATTTAAGAGACTTGTTTTTTAAAAACTTTTGAGTATTTGGTTTTATATGTCTATTGGCGAATTAATTACATGTTAATGATATCAAAATGATTCAACGAACTAAGTGTAAATAAAATTACAAAATATCAAAACAATAAGTGAACAAAATAACGTTTTGAGAATTTCACGCATTAAAATTGCTATTCACGGCTCGTGTCTAAAAGATGAACCAGCATAGTATACAAATTGAAGCTCTAGATTACCCTGTGATTAATGTTTTAGCGGATGTTGTTAAAACTTCGTTGTGCCTTACACAATTGAAGTGTCTTGACATTCACAAGCCAAATCTTCTTCGCGATGGCTCATCATCATATCCTCCTCAGAGCTGTTATCTTTATCTAACGGATTGGAGTAAACTTTGCCGAAAGTGGCGTGTTTTTGTGAGCACTTGGAGCGACATTTCGAATACGAAGCTTCCCACCCCCGACGAATCTTCTGCACACGTCTATCAACGCAAGGAAAAGAGAAAATAATTTTGCAGAGGAGGGTAATGAAGGGGATGATCAAACTCAGAAATGTTATAGACTGAATGGTTTTTACCGGACCTCCTTTGGCCCAACCGGGAGCACCCATTACTACCACGTGACAAATGGAAAGAAAAAGAGTCACGTGACCAAGTTGTGATTGGACGAATCTCCACTCTCTCCAGTTTAGAGTTCTAGTAACAGAAGGAAACGTTGAGACAGCAATGATACACATGCAAACAAAAGCTAAAATTCCAAGCAAGCATGCGGCCTCGCCTTTCCATACCATCCAGGTTTTGATCGGTATTTTCATGTCGCCCGTTCGGTTTCCTGGAATAATAATGGTCGTCGACTGAAACCACGAACTTAGATAAGTGGGACTCAAAATCAGGAGAGACATAATAACGTGGACACACACGAGTATAAAGGCGATGAGACCAAGTTGTTTCCTTGCCAGTAGCCATCTGTTTAGCCAGGCAGGAAATTGTATATGTTTCGTGCCATAGTACAACTGAAAGGCGCAGGCAAACGAGCTTGGTAGATATGTACAAGCAAACACAGTTATTGCCGTCATGCAGAGGGGTTTGTTCAACACTTTCACAAAGATCTGATCCCACCGATACGCGGTTGTTTTGACAAAGTATATGAAGACTATGTAAAGTAACCATACATTGAAAATAGCAACAGCGAAAAGTATAGGAGATTTCCATCCAGGAAATATTTTCAGTGGATAAGATTCGATTCTTCTTGCCGACTGTAGCAGGCCCCAGTCGCTGGCGACAAAACCCATGTCTCTGGCCAGAACGCAGACCTTTTCTCGCGCCGCAAGATCATCTCCTGCTATAAAAACTTCATGGCTCCCTCCAGCAAACTCATTTTCCATGGCGTATGCCGAAATGACGTTGAATCCCTTGACGACATTGGCATTAGGCAGCAGACAACTGAGGTATTCAGCATTGGACCGGTGCTTTGGGACTTTCAGTCTGTTAGAGATATCGACGACCACTTTGCCTGTGAAAAGGTCTTCGTGGCTGGACAGGCAATCTTTGTAATTTTCAAAATGTATGGCTAAAAACACAATGGGAACTTGTTTCACGCAGTCCTGCAGTGACGTCACAGTGACATTGCAGAGACAGGAGTCCACTTCCGACAAACTGCGTGGACGACGAGTCCCAATGATCACGTGGTAACCGGCGTTGGTCAGTCTTTTGGCGAGGGCACGGGCGAAGTTTCCAGACCCGATAATTCCCACCCGGGCTTTGGGTTCGCACGGAATCATTTAGATCTGAAAAGAGATAAATTTGAATAAAAATAAATAAACCCATAATGAACAAGAAATAATATAAAATGAGGCTTATGGATCACGTAGTTCACCTAAGTAACACTTCGCATTTTTGTAACCCTTTTTCCAAATGAAACTTGCGAGGCCACACCCTGGCCCCGTGAAATTTGCACGCGTACTGCGATCCCATAATTGCTCAATCCTGTTAGGCTTCAAACATGTACAGTTTTGACAAACCTAAAACCAAACACGATTACAGATTGCGAATACACCATTCAATTGCCGTTAATATAGAAAAATTTTAGCTACTTTTGTAGTTTGGGAAGATTAATGAAAAAAATCCTCAAGTATTTCACAGCAGAATTTTTCAACTATCATTAATTCTCAGAAATAGTTGTTTCTATACTTTATAAATATTTTTTCATATACAGGATATATACGTGTTGGTATTTCTGGAGCGGTGGTTCTTCAGAGGATTTTTTATTCTTTAAAACATTCCTTTATGAAATGTAATCCTTCAAAATTAAGCCTTTTCTCTTCCTGTTCCTTTGCAGAACTTTGCATCTTACATTTGACCCTCTGTTGGGTCAAGAGTTACGATTCGAAAAAATGTGAATCTACTTTATAGGACAAAGCTTTCTTGTGAATATTTTCATTTCAGTTCTGGTGTAATACCGGTAGGTCTTGTAGACGGTTTAACCGACGGACGCAGACAGCGGAACGCCGGGCATCGGGAGATCAGAGAAGCATGATTCCGTTGACAGCTCAGGTGAGCTAAAAAGAATAGCCATCTACACTGCAGTGTCAAATGGCTTTACAAATATAAAACACGAACTACCCTCCCTTGATCGTTATAGAGAAATTGCTTCCAGGCGGCTGTCTCTTGGTTAACCATGAAATTAAGAATGACCGACAGTAACTGACCATTGAAAAGGTAGAGGTTATCATATATTGTTAAATGTTTAAACTCTAGGCACTCTATTAATTCCATTTGAGTCTGATTAAATACATACATAAGATTTTTTTACTCTAATACACATATAACTAAGGAGCCACCTTAATTTATAGTTGTTAAAATTAATATTTTTTTCTTATCATTTTCCCCATTTTTTCGGATTTTTACATTTATTTGAACGACAATAATTGTTCCATTGAGTATATATATTAAACAGAGCATTGTGATTTATTCATACTCATTATGATTTTAATGAAATTGAATTACAAAAATTATTTACTACACATATATACATTAACACTCCTGCACGCAAGCCATTTCAGTGCATGAAAAATACGAAAACTGGATTTTTGCTATCATCTTCAGTTTTAATCAATTTTGGTCAAATTTTCTTCATTTGTATACCAGTTAATTCAGCAACATTTGCATTTTTATTTTTTTTTTTTACAAAATCCCTGTTTTTTCTTTTCACCTTCTTTTGAAATAATCATTTAATAACTCATGCATTAAGACTTTCAAACATTTATCTCAGTTCTTAAGACGGATCAAACAGATTGCACACGATTGCATGGCATACATGTGCATGTTTGACAAATCAGTCAGGTTTGTATTCCACGAATGAGAGAGAGAGAGAGACTCAGAGAGGAGAGAGAGAGAGCTCATAATGATTTTTGTAAAGACAGTCAATCAGAAACGACATTGTGTATGTAAAATAGACAGAGAATTCCGTTCTTTGATGAACAGAGAAGACGTTACCAGTGTGGGGTTGCCACCGGGCACACATTTACCCTTTGTTAAAACAATGCGACTTTGTCTCAGGGCAAGAGCCTTGTATCAAAGATTTGAATATTATTTAAGAGATCTGCTACACAAATAGCTTGGTGTGGTTAAAGGTTAAATTGAAGTACTTAAGTACAAACCTGGTAGAAAACGGAAGAGAGAAACAGAAAAAAGCAAAGAAAGAGAGAAAAGAAATTATTCAAATGCAGTTTCAGAATTCATATACTACTATTTACTTTTCAAAACTTTTTTAAACCTCAAGTGTAAACATTTTCAAAATGAAAATGATAAAGATCACTGCAAAAATAACAAGAAATACTCCCCCTAAAATTTAAATGTGCAAAACTTAATAAATCTGTAAGGAAAGGCAAATTTAACAGACCGGCACATCTAAGAAATTAAAAATAGATATTTTTATGTAATAAAATTCTATAATGGTAAAGCTTACCTATGAATTACACCCCCTGTCGTGCAATGAACGCTTCTTTACCTGTTTGCTATCAATACACCAACACACCTGTATTTATCGCTACAGCCACTGAGGGTTGTTTATAAACCAACAAAGAATGGAAACGATTGGCTCTATAACCACTCCCTCTTTTTTAATCGAAAAAGAAAGAAAAGTTCGAGATTCGTATTGTTCCGCTAGAATCTGAGACTTCCTGGTCCACAAGACAAGCTGATCCCACCAAGCCAGAGAGAGCAACCTAGCAAAACTCTGCCCATAACCCCCAGGTTAAACACCAATAAAGTCTCGTTATTACTGTCTATTAACAACAAAGTTCTAAATGTAACAGAGAGAGAGAGAGAGAGAGAGAGAGAGAGAGAGAGAGAGAGAGAGAGAGAGAGAGAGAGAGAGATGTGAATTAAATAAAAATAAATATTTTCGCATTATCGTTTCAGATCAACCCTCACCCCCCCCCCCCCCCCCCCCCGGCCGCTCATTTAACGTTATGAAAATTAAACGTCATTTTTATCCTGCTTAAAGTCAACAATTTAATGACATTTTTAAAAACGATGAGTATATTGATTGTATCATTCATTCATTTACCGCGGTGACGTCAATTGAATATTTTCCTATCTTTGATCGCAATGTGAAGGAAACAGCCTAAAGACCATCAAATTGTGTCAGAAAAGTAAAAAGATTGTTTTCTTTATTCCCAAACCTATTTTATCAAATATGTTTTATGTTTCCATTAACTACATTTATCAGGTTAACAATTATGAATAACAATCGCCTGATTTTATTACTATATACATTTAGTATATTATATATAGCAGTGTATCGATTTATTATTTTTTTCGGGATGGGGTGGGGGAGGGGGGTCAGATTATCAATAAGGGAGCTACAATTTGTCATTTGAATAAAATTCCTTCTTATGATTTTTCAAAAGCTGTACTATCCTTAATCTATTCTCGCAATTTGATTTTTTTGCGATTTTGGGGGTTGGGGGGGGGGGATAGAGAATTCAAACATATTATCTTTGTTAGCAAACCGAAAACAAACAAATCGTAGACACACGCACTACGCTTATCTAGAAGACACGTAAATAAGGCAGCATTTGTGAAAACATGCACGTAAGGAGGGGAGAAGGGTGTTGAGTGTACTTTGACTTGATTTGTAGAATCATGCACCTTTATACTACAATAGATGATCAATCAATAAGTCTGGTGTTCGCCAGATGTTTTATCATAAAAATGTCGCGTTATCCTGAAACCCCCACAACTTGCTAATGGTTCAACTATTGCAGAAAATAGACTGATAATGTTGGTATTCATATTAGTTTCATTTTAGGCATGCGAAGATTTGTAGCAACTGTTATCCTTTTAATAGCACGGGGAGGGGGGGGGGCATTCAAAAGGGTTCATTTGTGTTAAAAAGACTATTTACCTAAATATTTTCTATTGTTATATATTTTACGCCACATTGATTCACCATTTTTAAATTTTCTTTGAGAAACAATAATATTATATTAATAATTACAGTAATTTGTAACAAAAAAGGAAGTAATTAAGAATGCAGGTAGTCAGTGCAAAAATTAAAACAGGAAGAATACAATATAGGACATCATTTCTTAACAAACCCATCCAGTGTAACTGCTTCTGAGTCAGCTGACCGCTTAAAAGGTCAGCAAAAGTAATAAAACAGCGAAAACAATGACTTACTTTGTCACTAAATTGTATCCGATTTATTAGCAACTAGCAATGTGTCCCTTCAGTGAGCAATTTGACAAACTTTAGATTGTTTAGGATTTAAATTTCATCGTCTTTCAGAAGACAGTTAAAAATTCAGTGATTTCTATCGCATTGCTCATGAAACTGTGTTTGTGAGAAAATGCTAGGGGAAACAAGATTTTTCTAAACCATATATCAATAATATAGCATGCTGATAATTAAACTAATATACAATGAAATAAAAATAATTTGCGGAAATTCTCTTATTTTTTTTAAACAGATGTCTATGTCCTCTAGAATGTATGTGTGAGAGAGAGAGAGAGAGAGAGAGAGAGAGAGAGAGAGATATGTTCAAATTGTCAGAATGTGAAAAAACATAGTCAGGCTACGTAAACATGTGTTTTATCGACCCGTACCCCCCTCCCCACACACAAACAGACAACAACCACCATTATGAAATTATGAAAATTAAACGTCATTTCTAGAGGAAGATTTTTATCCTGTTAAAAGTCAACAATTTAAAGACATTTAAAGGGACATGGTCACGATTTTGATCAAAATTTCATTTCGCATTTTTAATGTAAACAAAGATACAGTAAGGCGTTTCTAATAGTCAACCAAAATTTGGGTATCAGTCGTCGAGCTATACGCGGAATAGTATAGTATAGCTTATTAGCTCAAAACCACATGCTTTATGGGCATTGTATAAATACATGTAAATACATAATCAAAGGTGAACAAAGCAGTACACAGATAAAAATACCCTGTACATCACACAACTTGATAATGGTTCATCTATGCAGAAATCAGGCTGAAAATGTTGATGTCAGTCAAATTAGTTTCATTTAGGTACGCAAAAAAATCGTACTTATCGTTTTTAAAATATGGAAAATCATTAAAAAGTGGCCAATATATGTAGAAATACTTTGTATAAGGAAAGGAACTCAGTTGCAAGAACGTATTTCCAATCTATTTGATTTATTCGATAGCGTATGATCAAAACAAAGATTTTTTTATGTTATATCTGATGTCATATCGATTAACCATGCATGTATTTTTTTGGAGGAACAATTAAATCATATTAAAGTAAGAAGATGGGTGGATAAGGCGTGTAAAATGCCCATACGCGGTCGGACAGGCTACTAGAAATTTAAAGTATCAACAAATCTGATGGGTTTTTTTTAAATCATTTAAAACAATATATATTTAACGAATCATTGATTTGTAACCTGTAGGTATGTTCAATACTTGGAATATGTTGACTCAAACAGGCGTATACGTATCAAAACCTGCAAATATTGTCTTTTTTTAGAACTTCAAGGCATTTTCTTTTATAGAGTGGGTCTGTGCTCCATATTTTTCTCATAGTCTAATTAAGTTCTAATGGAAAACAAACTGATTTCAATCAACAAAAACGTGGAGAGATGACCCACTATACATTAAAAATATCATTTTGTATCCCAACAACTGAACGTATTGAAAAAATAATACAAGTCCGGTAATTTGTGACCTTAGTCACACATAATATTTAAAAATCCGCCTTTGTTGTGTCTGAAATGGCTCAGTGGTTAGAGTACCTGGCATAAGCTAACCGTATAAATCTAGGGTTTTTATGTTACGGGTTCGATACCACCAAAATTTCCGACAATATTTATTTTTCTTATTTTTTGTTAAATATGTTAAAAACTGACTAAAGTTAGAAATTTTGCTTTTGCAAAGTTGTATTATAATATATATATTTGAATAGATTTAATTGGGGAAAAATAAATTTAAAATTGTATTTCACTACTAAACCGAATGGGCATTTGCGCCATCTTATTCCCCCATCTTCTTTCTAACATAGAAGGAAGCAAATAAGAATGCAGGTAGTCAGTGCAAAAATGTCAACAGGAAGAATACAATATAGGACATCATTTCTATTACACAAACCCATCCAGTGTAACTGCTTCTGGGTCAGCTGACCGCCTAAAAGGTCAGCAAAAGTAACAATAAAACAGCGAAAACAATGACCTACTTTGCTTTTAAGTTGCATCTAATTTATTAACAATTAACTGAGCCCCTGTAGTAAGCAAGTTAACTCATTGCTAATGAAAATATGTTTGAGGGAGGGAGGGAGAGAGGGGGGTAGTGCTGTGGTCGGCTTACGGGTCTACCTCTGATTTATCACAAAGATTCCATCTGCTGTGGGTCATTCTATATACAAGACCTATGTTCTATTTTTTCTTAAGATATGATAAATTACATAACTTATTTCTTTGTGAAATTGCATGTTTTTAGTGCTTAATCAGCGACGGCCAAAATACAAGTATTTTCATTAATATCCTCATTTCCTGTAATGTACGAGGCAGGTGTATTTTTAAGAGCTGTCAATTACATACTTTGCATATGATAAACTGCCTCAAGTGCACAGGTATCTGCCGCTCAACATGTCCGAGTAAGATTTATTATGGTTCAGGGTTACCAGTATCAGTCTTATGTTCTTTCTTCCTTGTAATTTTGGAAAACTGCATGCGTATACCTGGTACTACTACTAAACTATTTTTTGGTTAGGTTTTCTAACAGATAGTAAAAGAGAATTTTCTACACCATGTATCAATAATATAGCACAAAGTTATCTAATATATATACAATAAAATAAAAATAAAATAAACTCAAATTAAACAAAAAATCACACCTAAGAAAGCGGAAATTCCCTTTAGACTTTAGAATTACGTGCATTGCAGCATGTCCTAGTTCAAAAGATATCCATTTGGTTTATAATTTTGAGGATGATTGAGAAAAATTAAATCAGAGATGATTGATGAGCGTTTTTTGAAAGTTTCCTCTATCTTTAATTCTTAAATGTCAATTTGTACTACCTAATTTTCAATAGTTGTCTATGTCCTCTAGAATATATATAAGAGAGAGAGAGAGAGAGAGAGAGAGAGAGAGAGAGAGAGAGAGAGAGAGAAAGAGAGAAAGAGTTAGTTCTTAATGCGTATTTACAGGTTTGGGGTTAACTTAAATGTAATTAATGTCATAAAATTGCCTTCAATGCCACATCATGTTACTTAAAAGGAATGTTAAATTTGAATTAGATGAAAGTTCTGATGACTTTGACAGTTCGGCGCGCTTAGAATATTCCAGCCTGACAAAGCGTTAGAGGACAAGATGGCATAGGAGACAAGCAGAAAGTCCGTGTAAAGCAGGGCTGTCGCTCTAGGGCGATCATATTGATGGAAACATAATGTTTGAAAATCTGACGTGTACAGGCTGCTATAAACAAATAATAAATAAATAATATACTGACGATTAATATTCTGTGTAGTCCCGATTTATACATATCCCAAGTCATGGACAGCAAAATCACACACAGAGACATTTTCTAGAAACACGGTGTTGTACACGTTGAATTTAAATATTTTCGGATTTGCCATGTTTCACTATACAACATGACCGAGCCAAAACACCGACATGCTTCACCAAGGAAAGTGAAACGGTCCTTGTTTGCATAGTGTTTGATATCAAAGACGTTAAGCGAGAGAAATCCACCAAAAACCATATGACATTAAAAATAATCTGAACGGCCTTACCTTTATTGGCGATGAGCAAATTGTCAGGTAGACAGACAAGGTATGAGCATTTCTGTTCACCAGGGCAGGAGATGAACGAAGACTGGGGCCCTGGCAATTGACGAACGTCAATCTAGTGATGAGCGATTACCTCGTCAAGTCGAGCGAAAAAAAAAATGACACAAATAAGGAGAGATATTACTTTTATATAAGTATGCCCCGATTGGCTTAAAATTTGATTAATAGCGGTCGGCTGGACACAATTTGAGATTTCCTATGCTTCACAATACATGCTTTTATTTTGCACTCGGCGTAAGATCGGACATTTTCTTGTTAATTTCCTATTTACTACCTTTAATCACTTCTGAATCAAAGGCGAAAATATTGATATCTACATTACAGATCCTGTTATTACAGCAGAAAAGTACATTGTATTTCCGCTTTAAATCCACGAAGAATGAAAACTGAAAAAAAGATGTAAACTTGCGATAAACATTTTTTGACATAACATTTATATTCTGCATCTATTTGTCCTCAACCGCCGAATTAAGCTTTTAGAAGCTTTCGATTTACAGGTGCGCTAAAATCAATGATCACAGAAGAGTTCAAATCGCCCTACATGGTTGTTTACATTATGATAATTGTTGGTTTTCTATTTCGAAATCTTTTTCCTTCGGTGTTTATTTAAATCAGGATAATCGTCAGGCCATCACAATGCATCATACCCGTTTGCGTCAAAGCATAACTGGACCGACGATTTGGTTTCGTCTCAACACGATATGTTGTTACCGCTTGCATGCGATTGCGAATACCCCAACCCCCGCCTACGTAAATCAAATGACCATACACACGAAAACCTTTTGTGTGTATGACTATATTATTCTCATTTGAAAATTTCACCTGACTATTTGAAATACCACGCGCTCAAAAGCAGGTCCGACTCACGGGTGCCTGAGGACAGGACCGACAATCCAACCTTCCCCCCCCCCCCCCCCCCCCAAGTATCTAGACCATCGTGACTTCACTCCTGTTGTTCAACTTTACTGTTGTTTCGATTTTTGTTTTCGGTTTGTAACTTTATTTTTGAACTGATCACTGCAGTACATGTAGATCACATTTGATCGATCGATCAGTTATTTATCGGTATGTTGCTGTTTAGGGCAGCCCTGTTGGCGATATTTTAATTTAATAATATTCTTTGTCCATTCAAAACCAGATTACCCAACAAGTACGTGTTGTCGTTTTTGAAAAGGGGACAGACTTATCCAAAATTTTTGAAAAAAGGGACTTCCTTAAGTCATGAAAATCCTAATTCGTGGGAGGTAGAGGTGGGTGGGGGTGGGGGAAGCGCGACACTTCAACTACATTGTCCATTTCCTTATTAAATTTTGTACTTTAATTCTTCACATAGTCTCAAAATGGGGCAACTCCATGTATTCTTGTATATGTAAATTTAAGAAAAATCTTTGCTGCGACAAAAGTAGGGGTTGGTGCCAAGCCCCCCCCCCCCCCCCCCCATGCTACGTGCCTGCTCCAAACAAACAGCTCGATAAAACAAGTAATTATAAACGTACAACTTCTTCATAAAGAATAAAAGTATGTACACCATAAGATGATTACAATCAGAATAAATTGGCCAAACGAAAATATCTTAAAAAATCCCCCCCCTCCCCCCCAAAAAAACCAACACTAAAACACTAAAAATGAGAGAGACTTCAAACCTACACTACATCAAATATAAGATAATTTAGTAAAGAGTAGTACATTTGCTTGATTTTTTTAAGGAAGCTATCAAAACTTGAACCCCCACCCCCCTAATATACTGACTTAACATCAAAGAATTTAAGGTGGCATTTCTCTGATTCTTTAATGACTTATCACAGACAATAAGTACCACATACACACAATCAACATTACATAATCATTTACACTGTATAGAAATCTCTAGAACAACAAAATGGAAAACATCACAAACAAAAGTATCAACTAAATAAGAGCGCATTCCTACTATCTGCTGTATTTTGCAACCTCCGGATCAGTGAGAAACTAATTCAATTATTTATTCTTACAATAAGTAAGTGTACAATTACCTCTAAACATTCATCATTTGGTGACAGATCAATCAGGTGTGTATTGAAGCATATTGAACTTCATACATAATTTATGTAAATTAAAGAATGCTATCAGGTAAAACGGATGTTTTGTTTGTGAAATAAATAATTCTAATAAATATTGCTGAACCTCTGTCAAATCAATAAAAGGTTTCTGATATAAGAAAATGAAATAATGGTAACAGTGAATAACTTACTAGTTAGCATCATATAAAAATTAATATACAAATGTACATACCTGTACATGTATATGATCTTTGACTTCTTGACATTTACGAAGTTTTAAATGGAAATCAGGGCAAAAATCAATATAATAGTCTAAATCATATTACAAACTTGTGTCAGTTTTGACTTGACAATCTAAGCACATACAAATAAGGTTTTTAATGTTAACTGGAATATTTTGTACATAAAACAGTGAAAAGATTCTGATCAAGCAACAGGTGTGTGGCCTCAGTTCAGATACAGAGGATGAAGATAAAAAATCAAGAGAAATATATACTGCATTTTATGAAGAGACCTTTGGCTTTCCTCCATAATTTTATAACTAAATTTCTGATATTTTAACTTAATTTCCAATTGGAATGTCTAGATTTCCAGGTGACTGGTTTTGGCTGTGAAACCAAGTTAATTAGAAAATGCGGAAGTTAATTCCTTTTTTTCTCAATCATATTATGTCAGACATTTACATGTCTGCACAATAACAACACAGGCAAATTCAAGCAACTACGCATTGAAAATTAAAAAAAAAATATGTGAAAATTCAAAGTGCTTGGATGTGTAATGCATGTTCTGAATAACATACGAAATTTCGAATTAATGTTTTGTTTACAAGAATATAAAAGTTCATCATACTGAAAGAAGTCTGAACACCTCATGTGTTTAGTTATACAAGCTCTTCATATTTTGTCTTTCACTTTTAAAATGGGTTAAACTGATAGTCATCAACATCTTGCATGAACTCCATGTAGCTGTCACATGCTTTTTGTGAAGAAAATACAGTCTATTGAATTCCAGTTGCCCTATAATTTTAAAGAGATCAAGCACCTGCCTAAACTTCCTGGTTGTTGTATGATCATCAATCATCCCCCCCCCCCCATAGACCCTCTCTCTGATTCATAACCTTACATATTTCTATGTCATCCTTAGCCAAGGACGTGAACAATACTGACATAAAAATCTGAACGAAATAAAACAATTCACAACAATGTGTGTTGAAAGTTTGATAGAAACAAGGAGATTGCACTAATGACCCCAGTGTCCTCTAGCAGAAGCTTCGGTCATGACTTCTTCTTGACAATGAAATACACGGCCAGAATAATCACAATCAGCAAAATGGCACAGATCACCAAGAGCAACAGTCTGTTCTGTATAATTCTACAACGAAATAAATCAAATGTTCAAATATCACAAATGTTAAACTACAAATGTACAACTCCTAAACAAATAATTGTGACTCTGTGGATCCAGAGGAAAGTACAGCAAGTGAAACAAAGTACAGTAAAGCACAGTTTCATATTTAATTTGTTTACCTCCCTAACAAATAATTCTGATAATACGGAGGAACATAGGTGAAACAAACAAAGTATGACAAAGCACAAATTCAAATATCTGTCTGATCACGAAGGTAGGTGTGATCAAATGGACCGGGAACCAGTTCCATGATTATGAATATGTCAATTGATGTATGAGTCTTTTAATCTAGCTAAGGAGATTAATACTGGTAACTGTCAATACAACTTCAAACAAAAGGAAAGACAATAAAACAATAGGTAGTCAGCGTCACTTCCAATTATTTCATTGTCAAAAATTTGTTGATACACTCATCAACATTTCTAAAGACTGACTGAACTACAGATGTACTATGAAGTTATTGTCATTCATAATGCATGTAATTATCTGTAAGTTGTGCATATTGATGCATTTTCTTGATCTTGTTTTAAATTCATGCTTTTGAATCCAAAACTGAAGTATAGGAAAGATTTTAAATACCATAGATGGTCAGAAATTATTTAATATTACCTAATTCAACCGCTTACTCCTACTCTGAATAAGAATTTAAGAATTAGTTCTATTTGCTCTCCTAGAAACACTTGATCACAATCTTATTTCAGATATTACAGCATATTAAACCCTATTTATAACTCTGACAGTCATTCTTCATGAATCAAAGATCAGTCAGAGTCTGGATTGAAGTTTCTATAACATTGGAACATCATGGCAGGTATAGAAGACAAGAGTTTGCTCAAAAGACGCACTACTCATGCTATCTGAAGTAGTAATTTAACAGAGTAATTGCAAGCATTAAACCACAGGTCAAATTTTGGAGCTGCCTGTGACAGCTTGTAAAGAAAGTTGATTTCTTTTTGAGTACCGGTTCATCAACATTTTCCCTCTGTTTACATTCTGTAAATTATGTCATCTGAGGTTTTGGTTCACTATAAAAGAGGTATTGTGTTGAATTCATAATACAGAAAAAGTAATTAATCATTTAAATCAGTCTTGGTAGTTAGACATTAAACTAAGTGATTTACCAAAGGGTAATCCAATTAGTCTAATTATTCTGCTAATTAATATCATTTCCATAAAACAAAGTTTTCTCTGAAAATTGAATTATCCTGTTACAGGAAACAAGAATTACAGGTACAATGTATATTGAATTTGTATATGAAAAACTTGATTCTTGCTTAGCACCAGAAAAAAATTCAAGGGATAAGTTTGTTTGCACAGGGAATCCTAGGCCTATTTTTTAAATAATACAGTGGAGCCTCAGTTATCCGGATGCCTTCGTTCCCAAGTTCAATCGTCCGGATAGATGAAGCGTCCGGATAGATGAAATGTGTCTATTGTTGTCATGAATGATAATGATAGTGTTGATACTAGGTTTTTTGCCTTTCATACCATATAGCAACACATGCTAGAGTTGTCTGTTGATATGAACGCTTTTAAGAGATAAAGAACTCTGGTTTATTTTATTATTTTGTCAAGAAATATTAACCGGACAATAATGATAACCGAATCTAGCTAAATTCTTTGTGTCCAAGTGTGATATGTGTGTGATACACTGTTGTTCGCAATTTTCCAATTTTTGAAAGTGATTTGGGAAGTCAGTGTGTTTATACAAGCTACTCATGAGGGTCTAGCATGTAAAAAAGGTGTGAAACTTAATTGACAGGGGTTAAATCTTTTGTACTGAGTAGGGTATCATTAAATTTTACCGTCCGGTTAAATGAAGCAAGATTAGTAGTAAATCAGTGTTTTGTGGTAAAAACAGACCGTCCGGATCCGGAACACGAAATTCCGGATAAATGAGACAAAATAACGTATAAAAAATCTGTTCCCAAATAATATCGTCCGTAAACTGAAGCGTCCAGTTATCTGGCGTCCGGATATCTGAGGCCCCACTGTATTAGTATGTGAATTTAATAAGTTTGCATTTTCTTTGATGAGAGGTTCTGACACCCACCCCTTCCTCCTCCGATCTCCACACGAAGAAGACAAGCTAAGGACAGATAATGCACATAATGTGATTCGAAAAGGCCACTTTTAAAATTTTAAAACATTTGCTTTTGGTGAACTTATAGAATAAAAAGATCCATCTCTTGTTGTATAACAAGCTACACATTATATTAGTGAAAATTTGATGCCTTTCATCTGCACTAGTGATATTTTATTGTGAAACAATTCATACAATTAATCAACCAACCAGTCATGTTCAATATCCAAGAGTTGATACCAGTAAGCTCTAACCATTTGTCACCACTTACCTCCTCATCATGCCAGACAGCACTCTGGAACTTTTACCAAGGTTTGTATCCATTTCTTCCATCTACAAGAGCAATTAAAGCTTCATAAATACAGCCATTTTCAGCCAAATCATTCACAGTCAAAAACTTTCATATAACGGTATATTCTCTATAAAAAAGAAAACAGGTAAAACTTTTCTGAGAACACTTGATCCACTCACCCGTTGTCGAGACCGGCTGATGGTCTGTCGTTGACTATGAAGATCCTCCATAATTTGTGCACCCAATTGTTCTACAAGGAGAAAAATGGCTATCAAGCTGTCCATATGTTTTCTATAATTCTATAAAAGCCACATCTCTTCATCTTTCTTACATAATAATCACTGCAGATATGGTAATATATTCCCAAGTCATGATAATATACTTACTTTATACTTTAGTTTTAATAGGGGTAATTTAGCATTGTTTCATACCAGCTAGGAATCAATATTTCATGTGGCATGATAGAATTATTGTTCTGCCTCGGACAAGAATGACAAGAATTAAAAATTTGATACATCTGTAAGTAAATGATTGTCATATACATATGAGACATGTATTCTGGAATAAGTAAATGAAAAATTAAGTGTATGAGTACTTGTATTTACATTTACTCTACACCTGTTAAAATTAACAATATTATCATTCCTGACTTAACACATTTTTCTTTTACAAGTTTGTTCCTAAAGTGTGGCCAATCCAAGCAGTACATGTAGTTAGTCATTATCTGTATACAGCAGGAGTTTGAGATAGGCTATAGTTCTTACATTTTTTGATGTCACATGAATTTTTAAAGTGCATTTTTGGCAAAAAAAAATAATCTTCAGTTTTTCATGCCAAAGACCATAAAATAGAATGTACTGGACATTTATCAATCTTTTTTTTCAGGACTTGAGAAGAGGAATAACTAATTGAGTTATTTAAAATTAAAATTTAAAAAATGGAGTTATTCACCTTTTTGACTTAATACAGTGGTGCCAGGGAAAGTAATTAATGTAACAAATTTAAGTTTCTAAATGTGTCCCACTCCACCTCATAAAAACGGTTTGAGTTCATATCTATCAAGACTAAAGAAATTTCTCAGCGTCATATTTATTATAGAGAGAAAATCTGATCTTTTGTTTACCTATAGCAGTCTGATTAAAACAAAACCTTCACTAGCTCCTTATTATAAAACTGTTCAAGCAACATTCATAAAATAGGAGCCTGTGAAAGTCTGATATGAATCAGACTGGACTTTTGGTGACTTACAGTTGGCAGGTTTTCTTCATTACCTGTTTCTAGTGTGATTTTATATCCATGGTCTAGCCGTCTGGAGGTCCTTTCTAATGATTCTGTGTTGTCTAATAGTCTCTGTCTCTACAAAACATAACATTTTATTTCTAAATTTTATCAGTTTGATATAAAACTGAAATGCACATACACGTATCAGCAGTCTTAAACACTGTATAATTGTATGCTAAGCTAACAGAAAGATCAGTAAATGATTTTTACAAAGATCAGTAAATGATTCTCTGTTTTGTGTATTGCAAGTTTTGCTGCTTTTTCAACAGATCAACGAGTTCAGTACAATATTCGTGTATTTGTTATCATCGTTGTAAAATTTCATCTGTGAATTGAAGCTGTGGATGAAATGTTACCTGGTCCTCTGAATCATGTGTATCATCGCCCAGGAGTTCATCTCTGCTGCTGTCTATACCAAGTTTGGCTCGTTTCTATTGATTAAAATTGTTAAATTAATCAGTCTTTTTTTCAATTTTTCCCAAAGTCAAAAATATATCATTACATTAGACAAATCTCAATAGAGATTATTCAGTTTTAATCTGACATAGTTCACATAAAATAGATGCACCATATCACTTATCACTAGATACATGTACTTATACACAGAGAAAAAGTCATTCTAGACTGCTTTCAACTTTAAGCCGCCTAGCTAAATACATATGTATATCATAACTAAAAAATAAGATCTGCAGTGTATGAATTACTAATTCTTATAAGGGACCGGCATTAAAATAGATATTTCAACTCAATCTATAATTCACGTACATGTAATATCAAATTAATTTAAAAACATATTCAAGAAAATGGACTTTGGGTTTGTTACAAAGTAGCATACCTGCCGTCAATGTATGAGACCATGCACATTCATTTGCAAAGGGGGATAATTCACTCTTCTTCTTTTTCGAAAAAGAAGAGGAGCAGAGTGTATTACTTTGCTAACGAAGTCGCAAATGACATCATAAAAATACCATATGCCCTACAGTAATTAACAGTACCTAGTAATTTTTTTAATGTGAGGATTCAAGTTAGCCTTAATAATTCATTAAGTTTGACATACATTGTCTTTCTGAAGTTTGGAGAGTTCGGCCTTGTAGCTTTTGACCCGTGTGTTGTACTTTTGTCTGTCTTTGATGGGAAGGTCTTTCACCTCCAGCTCCATCTGCTCAAGCTGAAAAGCAGACATATTGAACAATTTTACAAAGAAATTCTTAAAAGGCCTAAAGGTAAAATATACTTAAGTAATACTGTTTACAGGGAAATATTCACCCCCATTTCATCTTTGGCCTATTTACTCTTGTTGTCAGCAGGCAAATTTAAGACTGGGCCAATTCAATACAACTTTTGAATTGTTTTATTACTAAGAAATTGTATTTATCATAAAACTGTGTCTTGGCAAATTCAAGTCAGGGAGAAACCATTTGGAAGTGTACATTGAAGGGTGGGGGAAAAAAAGGGGAAAAAAAGGGCACAATAATCCTGTATTCAGTATTATGGAATTTTTTTATTTTTGTTGTTTTAATTATGTACTAAATTGCAACATCATTGCAACCCCCCTCCCCCAACCTCTATTAAAAAAAAGTTAAAATAAAATTCCTTTTACCGGTATATTAATCATTTTGTATCCAAATGAAAATATATCAATAAGAAAAATAGCCTGTTGTGACTTTCTTGCATAAGTATGAATTTGAAAAATACAGAAGGAACTGCACTTTTGGATAGAAAACTTGATTTGCACAATTTATTGCAATTTCCTTGAGCAGTACTGCCCTGCCCCAATCAAACTACTGGGATATGAAGTTGGACAAATAAATGTCAATACATGTATTACCAGTAAGTAATTCATCATAACATTAAAATCTCCATGCTGTAACACACTATAAAAAAAACATGACAATAGTTGGTATAGAGATACTTTTACAGACATGATCATGATGATAGAAATCCTAAATTATGAGCTCAAATTACAAAATCCCATGTGTGATCCCAAATGTGGGATTCCTGCTGTTTATAATCTGCAATAGTCAGAGTGCAGCTATTGTTTATAATTTGAATGTTAGACATATACTTACCAATTCTGTTGCTTCATCAAATAACTTATCAGCCTGTCGAATATGCTGCTGTCTTTCAGCTTCAAAAAAGAATATTACCAGGTGTGAGTAACTTTAAAAAAAATCATCATGACTCTATCTCTGAAATTTTTCATAAGACAAAACTTTTCCATCCCTCAATGAATGTGTACATAAAATGCAGTATCGTAAATATATGTTTACTACAATGTTTTCAAATAAAATACAAAATATTGTAGTTCACTCATATGTTTATTCCTCTGTCTGCCAAACAAGCAGTCAGTCATGGATTCTATTTTGTAAAGGGAAAAATTGTGTATATTCGGTGTAGCAACATGGTAGGAAAAGTCACACTCACTAAAATGGAATTGATAATATATGGAATTGATAATGAAGTTAAATTTGATAAAAAGAGAAAAAATTCAAAAGTATGAATTTTGGCCATTTTCCCTTGCAAATAGTAGAGATAATGAGATTTTCCGCAATTTAACCTGTATTATTTTCCCATTTATATTTTTGGCAACCCTGGCTCTACCAATTTCTTCAAATAAATAGTCATTCAATGTATATATTTTGATAATATGCACACCAGCAACAAAATAAATGATACATGTAATGGTATTCAATGGGTTAAAATTTCAACTTCGTTTTTAAGTTTTACTCGGGTAACTAGAATTACCGAAATACCCGTGATTTACCGAAATGCTCTTCAAAAACACCAAAATGCCTCATTTGAGCACAAATATTTAACATCATAGTTTAAATCTAAGTGTTTAAATGTATTTCCCAAATTTTCAGTTTGATAATGTAATTATTTTGACATAAATAGCGATTTTTAACGTGTAGACATTGGGTTAAGAACAATAACTCTTGCATGAATTGCTTTCCACTCGAATAGCGGTGTGAAATTTTATTCCTAAGAATTGAAAATAACAGTTTATCAGCTTTTATTTTTTAATATCATATAATAACTATCAAAAATCCATATAGAGTGGAAGCAACTATAAACATGGTATCGGGTGCGTTCCTTCCATCCACATGTTCGCCCTAGTTCGTTCGCTCTAGGTCCCTTCGCTCTAATAATCGTTCGCCCAAATAATCGTTCGCCTTAAACCTCGTTCGCTCCTTGTTTATAAATAAACCAAATTATAAGTTATTTCATTTACTTTTACCTTAAAACTTGTTAACTTTTATTAATTATTCGTATATAATATGTTTTTCCTTCATCAAAAAAGGGGTTTTATTGCCGTAAATTGTCGATAACCGTCTTCTTGTTTTTATAATGATTCGCTTCGTGTTTTTTAAACAATTAAAGAATTTGAGACTTTAATTGGCTCATTCAGAAGCTTAGCAGATGATTATCACCTATTCTATCTTTAAAGAATTTACATATAACACAATCCTTTGATCTGTTAATGAGATATATACGGAAATGGAACATGTAACTGTATCAAACTACATGTACTGTCAACCATGGTGATTATTATGTAGAAGTAGAAAGGGCGGTATTGTTTTTATTAATTATATATGTATCTTTCAAAATGTTTAAATTGACCAGAATACACAAAAATATATAAATTAATTAATCCTATATAAATTAAGGCGAACGGACACAGTGCGAACGGCGTCAAGAGCGAACGGACCTAGGGCGAACGAAAATTAGAGCGAACAGCGTCAAGGGCGAACGCGTTTTAGAGCGAACGAACAGCCAATCGTCTAGACTGATAAAAAGAGCAACTATTTTAAAGACGTAATTCCTATCAGAATTGATCCTTTCTCTTGCACACGTATATAACACAAGTTCAAGTATTATAATAAATATATACATTTATTCCAAAAATTAACTTTATTTACAATAACTACCTATATAAAAAACTAGACATACACTCTTTATGGCGTAATAATGGACATTTTGGTGTTTTTGAAGGATATTTCGGTGTTTTCACCGGGTATTTCGGTAAATCGTGGGTGTTTCGGCAATTCTATGTACCGGTTTTACTCTAATGTTTTAATGTCAATAATATAGCTGTGGTTACAGAATCGGCACCCTTATAAAGTTGTGGCTGACATTGCATATTTGACAGATCAGTTCTGCAACTACAAATGACTGTTAAAAGGGTAAATTCAAACAGAACACACATCTTCCCAAAATCAGCATTAATTCAAGAATTAACAATTTGATACATACAGTTAATCGGTGACATTTTTTATCTAAGTTTTACAATTACAACTTTAACCCAAATTCAGAGCAAATTCGAACGTTCGATGAATATTTACCTCCATGAGTATTAGAGATTCTTCCAATGTTAAAGGTTATTTCAGCTGTTAAACTTGAGTATTGTTGCTCGTATGATTCTATTAGGGTACCCATGATAGGGAAAAGACCAAAAATTAACTGAATAAAGTCAATAATCTGTTGAGTGCACTCGATCCCGATGTCAAAAATGAAGACTTCCGGTGCAATCTTTTCTTCCGGTAAACAAACAAGGTAGAATGTGTTTGTCGACTTCATACGCTACAATCCCCACCATCATTTCATAAGTAAAGACAATAGTCAAATGAAGTTCCCTTCATTCCTTTAAAATAGATTAATTTATATATGAGAACATTTATTTTACGGATATATGATCTTACAATGTTGAGAAATAGATTTAAAATGGGAATGGGGGGGGGGGGGGGGGTTGAGATAGATGTCAGATTAACATTAAGAAATGAATGTTCTTCTTATGAATAAGTATTATGTAGAGAATCATTCAAAAGGAGATGTCTTACCATTTCTGGCCTACAATGATAGGTTACTCATTTACATTATCTTTTACTGACCAGTGACTAGTTTTATGTAAAACTTTGTACATAGTGAACTTGTACGTTCATACTGCAAAATAAATTATAGGATATGATCTCTGAATTGTTACGTGTTTCCTCTTCAAGTGTATTATATTTATACCTTTATTCTTACAGATGGTTCAGCGACTGACTTTCCGTCGTAGACTGTCTTACAACACAAAAAGTAACAGCAGGAGGGTGTAAGTGTGTTTAGCAGTACGAAATGTTTTCTTTGCACAGAAATATTTCAAATTAACCAGTTTGCTATACAAGGCTTTTAAAGAATTGTGCTACTTTATTTATATACAAAGTTGTTTATAAATATGATTAATTTATATTATCAAATGTGTTTGAATAGCGAACAAGATTTCACAGCTAGTCCTCATGAAATCTTTCATAAGACATCTCTAGGGCCAGATGCTTTATTCATTACCACAAAGAAATTTTTATTCAATAATAAAGTAGTATTCCAATATATTTATGTTAAGCACATTTTGCTGAATTACTCATACCCCGGGTTCAAGCGATGTTCACTCAATAGTACGAAAAAAAGCCCAAGATTTAATTCTCTTTTGAAATGCCCACTTCTAGGTTGTCAAGTTTTTTAATTTACATGAATTCTGCTTTGATATTCATTTGGCCTACATACATGTATTGTTATAAGCTCTGTCTAGTCAGACTAGCTTTAAACACTGCTGGTTAAAATTATTTGTTCATCCAAAATTGCTACCTTTTTTGACTGTTATATAAATCACAATGATTTTTCCTTTTTCATATGCTGCATAATACAGATCAAAGACTCCTGGTGAGTAGTTTTATTGATGTTTTAACATGCAGGTTAATTTGATCAAACATAGTGTTGACATGTTGTCTTCGTTGTAAATAAAGCATGACATAGAAATGTTTATAAGTTTATGAATGTGTAAATTCTTGTCTCTCATGCTTCTATGTAATATTAGCATGAGCTTTTTTGATGTATCAAAAATCAGTGTATCTTCTGGTGTGCGTATGCTTACATGTTATGTTGGTTTTTTTTCCTTCAGGTGGTAAATTGGTTTACCTTTACACAAAGAAACCTGGTAGTGTGCCCAAATGTGGAGATTGTAAAGTTAAACTACATGGGGTATGTTTTATATAAGTACTTAATAATTGTTGGAATAAAAAAATGCTTTTAGCAGTTTTTCTTTTCAAATCAGTGTAACTCAAACGTTTTATTTAAGGAATGAATTTAATTTCTACCTATGTTATACGATATAACTTGGGGTAGTTTACGCTTTATAAACCGCAAAGCGTTTAGAAAAAAGCATAAACTGTTCCAAGTTATGTTATACTCGTATAACATAGGAAGAAATTAAATTTATATCTTATAATTTAATTTTCTACTATTTAAATCAGATAATAAGGCTCATTTATTAGTTTAAATATATTAATTTGTACAAAATTTAAATGTAACGTCGAGCGGATTAATACGTTTCGCACGTGGCGGTGGATCATATCATGACGTAGCCAAGTTATGTAATACGATATATATAAATTTGTTTAGCCAATCAAATGAGGCGTTACAATCAGAATTAATGAATGGATGTCTCCATGCTGGTTGATCCCATTAATGCTCTAATCCCTGGCATCATCCAAAGAAAAATCGATAAATAAGATCACTTTTTTGAGGGGGGGGGGCCAGATAAATAGTCAAGTGACACCCATAAGAAGATATTTTTTGAAAGGTCTTGCATATCCAACTTTCAGCTTACACTTCTGCCAACTCTCATGGATTGTTGGCCACTTTCACGAAACCCTCAGCCCTTTTTAGCAATCACCAGTTACGGGTAGATGTTATCAATATATCCACAGAATCACCACACAGTGACACTCTCTTTTAAGTGAGATAACTATTTTTTAAAAGTGAAGGTAGGCAATGGCTTCCCAGAATAAATTTCATCTAAACTTGGAATGACTATGCCAAACATCGTTTTGCATTTTATTTTTTCAGAAACCATTACTGCAATTCCTGTTAAACCTTTTTCAGTTGTTTGCATGCTGATCAGGGATAAGTATCAATGATTTGCTGTAAATCTACAGAAAGGTTGTACGCTGATTCATTTGTTGTAGATTACACCTGCCAGGCCCCTGAAGCTGATGTCCATGTCTCGACGACTGAAGACGGTGACACGCTGCTATGGAGGTACTCGCTGCCACAGATGTGTCCGCGAGAGGTATGTATGGTTAATAGTTCCACTATCTCTTTCTGTTATTCGCATGTAATTTTGTAACAGAAATAACAGATTAAAAAATTTTTTTGATACTTTTGTAAAGGCTACTTTGCTGTTTATTCTATGAGTGGTTTAATTTTAAGATTTTATGACTAAGTTGTTAAGATCTAATTGAAAAAAAAAAACCTGGCACATGTATACAGTTTAAATGTTGCATTCAAGAAGTGTAAACTTGAAAATTCACCCCAAACATTTGAAATATTGTTAATTCCAACATGTAACACTTTAAAAATAATTTAATGGTACATTGAAAAGTATAAAGAAAAAAGAACAAATAATTGATATTAGCAGTTCTTCATTTGTTTTATATTTCCATACCACAAGCTTAATTTACTTATGAAAAATCCTGAGCCTTGTATCATGCTTATTTTAAGACAACTGACAAATATATTTCAGGCAGTGAAAAATCCCCTATCAAGTATTTTGCACTGTATTGAGTGCACATTTTAAAAAAAAAAAAAATGTGATGGTACCTAGTTTTTTATCCAATGAGTTGAGTGTTTTTTAGTATAGAGCCTTGAAAGATAGAAAACATACAAGTTTAATAAAAGCCATGTACTATCAAAAAAAGGGTTCTTTTTTTGTGGCATGTTAAGGCCACACCAATTTTTGGATCCGGCACGTTCATGTTTAAATAAAACTGTACAAATAATTTTATTAATTTCTCGCATCCAGGAAATTTCACACAGTTTTTTTGTTCAATTTCCGCTCTATTTTTCGTATTTTAAAAAGTTTTGATTTATAAATCAGAAACAAGGTGAAAATTAAAATAAAACTGTCTGCGCAAATTTATGTATGTACCCCCTATAAATTTTGCTTTCAAATAAAAACAATTTTAAGATTTAATTGCTTGTCCTCGCCTACCTTTTTCCATAGGATGTCTGACGAACAAGAAATTACATTGGTAAAATCTTATATAAGGGTTTTGATGCAAAAGAACATAATTATTGCCATTCCAAAAGTAATGGATAAATCTATTGCGATATTTTTTCAATTTAGTTTTAAAAGAAATATATTTTTGAAAATTCATAAGTATCATATACCACAAATTTAGTAAAATTTGAAAAATAATATCCTCTTGAAGACTGCCTTTAAATATGTGTATGGTAAATTTGATGAATTTCCTCATTGAAAAACAGACTTGAGATATAGTTAATTGCATTGAAAATTGCAAAAATGCTATAAAAGTTTATTGCCATATGTTACCCGGTACTTAAAAGTTGTAACTAACACTAAATGTATCTTTGATTTTACAGGATAGTCCGGGCCTTCCTTATCGAAGAACAGAAGATTGTGGTCCGTGTATTGAAGGCACAAGAAGCCTCCAAAAAATAAACTATCAACACAACAAAACCCTGTTTGTTGTATATCATTTAAACTTTTTTATAATTGATTTCATGCTCAAAATACCCAAGAAAGAGACTTAGAAAATGAAGTTATTCTTTTTTTAACCAACAGTATATGTATACTTTTTCTTGCATCAAAATTTTTTTTTAATTGCAAATCATAAAAAATTAGTTTCAAAACTGGGCTGCTCTTACAAAATGACCAAATTTAGATTTAGATTGTTTGTACACATGCCATAAGACGGTTGAACATTATGCCTGTTAACATCCATCTTCTCAAGTCAAGAGTTTCTGATCCAGGCATTCTACTTGAAGCTGCTTCATCTGATTTTATATAAAATTTTGTGAACGTTTTTAAAAGATGGTTATTCTAAGTATGTGAATAATGATGGACATTGTAGTAATTTTCTCACAAAAATTCACCTCGTGTTAAAATTACCCCCTGACGTCAATACCATCATGGTTGCATTACAACTTTGACATTGCTTTAAATAAAGGTCAATGTTCAGGCAAATTAAAAATAACCTGTACGTTTTGTTTGCTAAAATTTTTTAAGTTTGCGGGTGTATTAAATAACAATTGCACTAACTTAGAAAGGACACAAGCACTTTGCCATGACTTTTGTTTATTACAAGAGGCACCTCCAGGAGATTTTGAGAGCAGCAATTTTATTGACTATTTAAAAAGATCACTCTGAGATGGCTCCATACGGAATGTTAGATCTTGTATAAGAGGAGCAGATTTACAAGTTTAATTTTAATTAGAAGTATTGTAAGCAAGCTCACAAATGAATACACTCCTTAAGAAAATATATTAACTCGAGTAACAGTAATGGATGCACCAAAATCATAAAGTGACCTCGTACTTGCATAAATGACCAAAGCTCAAGATCGGATGCCTATTCAGCAGAGCAAGTGCTAGCCAAAAATATGTGTTGCAAGTATAGGGAAATTTGGCAAGCACTCGCAAGTGCTCACTCTGCTGAACAGGTCTCTGGACATACTTACAGGTCACAAGCAATTTTTGTGTCCAATATTTTCCGCTTCAAGATACGGCCTAGAAAGGAAATATGCACTTTTTTAACAATGACTTTGAAGGTCAAGTTCATGACACACCCTCGAGTCATAAGCAATCTTTAGGTGAATTAGGAACATCCAGTGTTTCTCCGTAAGAAGGGAATAGAACGGGCACAAATTTTACACTTTTCCTTCCAGTGACCTTGAACTTGCCCAAATGACCCTGGGTAAAAATCATGTCACACCCTTAGGTCATAAGGAATCTTCAAATTTTTTTCAAGAGAAAGATGAAGACCAAACACAATCTTCGCACCCTCATAAGTAATCTGTGTAAACATGAACTTCAAATGTTTCGATTTCTGTAAGATATGGACTGGACACGATTGTACAGACAAACGTATAAAAAAGCGTATATTGCTCCAACCCAGGTTATGCGGGTATAACTTGGGTAGTCATTGAGTTCATTCCTTATAATTTAATTTTCTGTTATTTACTTTTCAAACCGTGTCCGTTTCCTTTTAAAATGATATAATTCTGTTCAAATTTCAAACGTAACGTCAAGCAGAATAGTACTTTTTTGACGTTGGTGCATTTTGATGTGTCTTGTGACGTGCAAACCAGGTTATACAAATTATCTAAATTTTTCTATCCAATCAAATGCCGCGTTACAGAATTAAATTATTCATTTTTTATGTTCATTTTCTGTTTGTAAATAATGCATTAACCTGTGTATTTAATGCGAGTACTTTTTTGTGTCTAGAAATAAGGGCCTAAAATTTAATAATTTCATCACAACCACACTTCATAGCAATGACAGATGCAAGTTCACACAGGCAAGACCTTCACAGCGAAATACTTTAAACTGTAGAAAGGTCAGCGGCTTATAAGGATACAACAGTAAAAGAGAATTATGGCCGACAATACCGGTACCTTTTCACAGATCATGTTCAGCTTTAACTCATTTCACATCGATTAAATCTATGATCGTCTCATTCTCAATAAGGGTTATTAAGTCCCATGCTTAAATGTGCTCCACCACAGTAAAATTTGGGCTGAATAATACACATCCCTAGAAGTTTGCTTCAATGCCCAATTACAAGCATGCATAAAATCCATGTCAACACTTTGTATGTTACATCTATTAGTCATTCTAGTATCTGTAAATGCAAAAGGGCTTGTAATTAAAGTTGTTTCCTTTTTAATTTACTACATACTGCAAGTCATTTCTATTCCACGATGCTAAAATTTTAATTTCAGGCTATAGAGAAAAACTCATTTTAAAATCACTGGACTCTTATCCTGCAGTAAATAAAACTATTCATGCTGAGTTTATTTTTGTGGAAAAATTGAAAATAGTGAAAAGAAAAGCAAATTAAAACCATAAATTATCTACAGTGTATATACTAGATAATTTCCTGTACTACAGTGATTGGTACAGTCGGAGAATAAGCTACTATTTTTAAACAGAGATGGATACTTCATCCAGCATCCTTCTAAGATGCTATCTTTTAAGCTAAATATGCAATGCATACTCAAACCAGTACAAAAAATATATATTCTTTATGTTGTTGTCTAATAACTTATTTTATTAACAATGCATTTCCAGGTTTACTGATGTTAACATGAAGTAATGAAATGTGTCAACACAACAATACTGAATAGAACATGTATTACTCTCAAGACACTCTTTTGCAAAATTGTGTTAATTGACAGAACAGTCTTTGTTGTTCAACCAGGTAAAAATATATCACTCATTGAAAATTTCACTAAAACAGTCACAATATCTACTTCTCGTTGCCTAAACGCCAGGCAATATAGAGGGCTTGGAATTTGTCGAATCCAGCGAGCACACCAGCGCCGGCTACACCTCTTAGAATGTTGGCTCCAGCTCCCTTCATCAAGCTCATGAATCCCTCGTTCTTGATAATGACCATAGCGCAATCCAATGATCCCTTGTATTTGACAGCCTCACCGGATGTCATCATCATACGTCTCCTGATTGTATCGATGGGGTAGGAGACCAGCCCAGCGCTAATTGTGACCACGTATCCAAGAGCAAATGATAACAAGACACTAGCATTGTCTCCTAGGAGAATTGGTCGTAAAGTGTCATAAAAGCCGAAGTAGCAACCTCTGTAGACAATGATTCCTACGCAGGAGATGACAAAACCTCTGTATAATCCAGCAACTCCATCAGATGCAATGGTCTTTCTGTATACATCAACCATTCCGTTGAACTGACGTTCTCCGCCACCTTTTCCAGCTGCCTTGGCATCATTAGCCAGACGGGTTCTGCAGTAGTCGAGGGAGTAGACGAAGCAGAGGGACATGGCTCCAGCAAGACCTCCTGATCCAATGTTTTTGGCAAATCCCAACATGTAGCTGTCTTGTTTAGAGGCCTTGAAGATCTGCTTGATCTTGTCCTTGAAGGCAAAGTTAAGAGCCTGAGTTGGGAAATATCGGATACAGTTGGCCATGTTTCCTCTCCAGAATGGAAGAAATCCTTCAGTTTTGTAGGTACGGACTGTGCAGTCAATGACACCCTTGTATGGCTCACTCAAACGACCAGCCTTGAGCATTTCATCTTGATTCTGAACCAAAAGCTTGATTCTTTCAATAGGTGCAGCTGCAGTTTTGGAAATGATGGCAGCAGCTCCACTAAGAGCGAAGTTTTCTGCGAAGGAAAGCTTTTTAGAAGACATCTGTAAAGAGAAAACGAAAAAAAAATATCATTAGAATGATATTAAAAGTTCAGTATAGTGGTTTAATACTGACCTCTTAGTCCTTGAGATTTTAAATCCAGGGTCTGGGTGTACATTTAAACTACATGCAAAATCTGTTGCACAGCTGTCAAACTAAGGGGGTGGGTCAAACCTGACCAAAATTTCTGATTTCAAAGAACAAATAGAAATACAGTCTCATAACTATCTATGTACAATAAATGATCTCTTATAAAAATATTTTAGATCTTTCATCAAGCATAAAACAAGTTTCAGAGTTATATAGTAATCACTCCTTTCACACGTCTTATTTTCAGTCATGTAGAAAGTATTTTTCTGAATTTAAAAGGAATCAGCAGCTGTGTCATGTAGGAGGTCATAAGTTAAATTAACTTCTTGTTTTCTATCTGAATTAGTTAAAGTTTCAACATAGATTTTATGTTTGAAGGTCACAAGATCACTATGATCTTGAAAGTTAAATTCGAGTCCCTTGTACTGAAAACTTGCAAAATTAGAACGTTTAACGGGTCAATCTGTCAATACTCAAAACAATATGCTATCCCAGCGTAATTATCAAAAACTAAACAAGCTATCACAATGGACTTCAGATCACTCACCCAATGACTTGGATGTTTTTAACCACTGACTGGAAGATTTTGTTTAAAAATTAATATTTACTCCTCGACTTGTTAACAAAATAAGGTTGCAATGTGCAGATTAAAATAACTATTCAACGAACAGACAAACTTTCAATTGATAAACTAACCTCTAATCAAGTATGGCAGTCTACTTTGGTACAGTGAGTGACCCAACCGGCTCCTTGAGCTGTATGGTGTACGAAAAGAAAGGGCATGGGAAACCACGTGACGTCAATCGGATGCCCGTATAATTACTCAAATGCGCATGTTCAATTCTAAAATTGGGCACCATAAGGGATATTTAAAGCCAGAGCAGCTATCGTCTTATTTTTTTTTAAACATTAGATCTTCCGTCAAAACCAATTTTCTGCTTAATACCTTATAACTTATTTATGACAGTCATTTGCTACAGTACATGCAATCGTCATCGTCTAAGGTTATAAAACCTTTCGCTTTCGAGTGGTGCGAGTTACGTACATATGTATACGTATGTGCGCGCTTTTCAGTCGACTACGACCCTATATTAAAGTCACATTTTTACAAACCAATTCCTAAAGTATGATTATTTAAAATGCGTGCAATCTTACCTTTTGATTGGAAAATATATTTCTATAGAAACTCGTGCGATATCGATTTCATACACGTCATAGAAGAGATTTCGAATGTGACAGTCGCGCGGGATGAGGAGGGTTTTTTTTAAGAAGAGAAAGACATATATAGCATTTATTTATGTCTCTGATCTCATCAAAATTGTAAATTCAATGCAGTGCCATACACTGTGCAGCACAGGACATTGACCATGCATGTTGATGGCCTTTTAATTTTCTCTTTTTAAAATGAATGTCATCTCTTCATATTTTGTTCCTTAAAATAATTATCTATAGAAGCAGTGACGTATAAACTATATAACCTTCTATAAAAATACATAACAGTTATGCAGCACATTTGGGAAATTTTTAATAAAAATACACATACCTGTGAAAGAAGTGCATTTGCCGAAATTCGATGAAAAGGAAAATAACCAAGATGTTAGAAGAGAGTCGGTAGGCATAATATCGGTAAACCAAACACCAGTAATGGCTATAATGTAGTATACGTCTAAATGCTACAAAACCTTGATTGATATTCCGTGAGCAAGGGAATTACAAAAAAAAAGTTTCACGGTTGTATGTGCGCAAATACATTGTACTGTTGTATATCCCGCAAGTAGCCTCTTTGACATGTCGTAGCTGGTCCAATTGGATTTGTCGATTGAATGACTGGATGGTAACTTTTACTTTCACTTTGTTTTTTAATTGCTTGGTTGGCAACTTTTCTTTAGAGATATATAATTTTTTGATTTCGGTTGTATTATGTATGTAAGATTATAAACACAGACGTAATATTATAGTACATGTGCTGTAGTTTTTTCATATCTCATTGTAGACAGAGTAGATTTTTGCTCTCTTATATGCTTTTAGTCCGAGATTCCTCCGATTTTATTCCATCTAAATGATATATTAATTGTCATGTAGAAGCTTCTCAAAATTAAGTAAGGTTGTTTGCGCAAAATGTCAAAAGACATGAGCATTTTTACAAGATGTGTGACAGGGTAACCTTGGCATGCGACTCTGATGCGTGAACCCCCTTCTCTAAAACTGATTCTCCCCTTTGTCCTTAGCAACATAATTTTTCTTATCCCACTTTTATATGACAAGAGGGGAACAATTTTGTATTTAGCCCTTATTCCAATTTCATATTAAAAATTCTTTTGAGCTGTATTTTGCTATTTTGTTCTGTTCTCTTTATAGAGACAAACATGTATATTCTTACATACATTTGCACTTCAGTTGACTGTAAATATTGAGCATGCTAACATTCAAATTACTATTACTTACAATTACAAACATAGGCATTACTCTTAATTAATCTAGTGTGTCAAAGACAAATTCTCTATTGTTGCCAGGTATCAAGTACCATGCAGTTTTCGCCATTATTTTATGTGTTGATATTGCAATCCAGCAGGGAGTAATGGTTATTGTCAAGGTCTTGCACCAGTATATAAGTGATAACATATATTTCTAAATTAGATATAAAAGATTCAAATTTTAGAACTATTTTTTTTTTCATTTTACAGAAACTTTTATTTTTGTTATGAATTCAAAGAGGAAAAGGAAACCGGAAATCAGTGATGGAAAGCAATCCTCAGCTCAAAGTCCTTCGGCAAAAGTTTTGAAAGTAGAATCAGAAGCAAGAAAAAGCTTGTCCTCTGATAATCTTACCAAAGGAATGAAATCGAGGCTAGTAAAAAGTTTTTACAAGCAGGACTGCAAGAGTCTTGCCAAAGCATTACTTGGCAAGGTTTTGGTACGCTACTGCAAAGACACGGGGGAGAGACTAAGTGGTCTTATTGTGGAGACAGAGGCATACCTAGGGGGAGAGGACAAAGGAGCCCACTCCTTTAATGGTAAAAGGACTAACAAAAATGAGGCCATGTTTATGGAACCAGGGACATGTTATGTTTACAATATCTATGGCATGTACTGCTGTATGAATATATCCAGTGAAGGTAAATGAACCATATACACATGTAATATTGTATTGGCAGATATATAAAAAAACATGGTTCCTCTCTTGAGATATAAGTGATATTTGGGTGAGGGTAAGAAAACATGACAGAGGGTGAAGTTTGCCGTTCATCAGAAGTTGTATCCAATTTGATGAATTTGTCTTTCCTAATTTTAAGAGCCTGCCAGAGCCGTGTGGGACAATTACACAGAGCTTTTCAACCCTAGTCCACAGGGGCATCTTAATACAAATATTGACTGGGGTGGAGGGCGACATTGATTATATAAGCCCACGAGGGACGAAATATTGCCCGACACAAAGTGGAGGCCAATATTTTCATCCCCAAGGGGCTAATATAATCTATTTTGCCCGAAAACACAAGCAACTTTTGCTTTGTTTCATGAAGAAAAAACCAAAATTTAAGAAAGTACCTGATTGATAACAGATCTCTGTAATCTTCTCAGCTCAACATAGAATCAATTTTGTGCAAAGTTCATTTCCAAAATATCCTCGGCATCAAATGGTTACTGGTGATATTCTGACACCCATAAGAATTAAGTTATAGATGTACTTCAAAGTAATTCGCAAATCCTTAAATCTGTTATGATAGCAAACCGTTGCATTGCATGTCTGTTGTTTACTTGCCTTGACTAATTGCCTATTATGACGTCACCTTGTTTAGGAGTCGCTAAGAGTTATTTACATCACCATTTATGAATGAACAAATCAGGAGCAATTAATTGAAATAAAGGGAATATTCTCTAGATATCATTCCTAGTCAGTCAATATTAAAAAAAATTGACTGGTCAATATTTTCCAGACGAGCTAATATTACAATTATTGATTAATTGTCTATATTATAGAGTTAAATAGTGAGAATATACTTCTGAATATAACAAATATAGATAATACATTATTAATATATTATTTATATATATATATGTCATAGAGAGCAGAGCGGTTAAGATGCCCTTGTGTCTAGCCCAAATATTGCTATTAAATGTACAAATGTATGTTTAAACACTTAATATGTATTTCGTTCATCCTGCAACAAAATATTGTAAACATTTGCAGAAAAGATTCAAAACTGAAAAAAGAGTATTAATTTAAAGACAAAGAAAAAGAGTTTCAAACAAGTATTTTTCATGAATACAGATGCCTCTTTTGAGTTACCATGATATACTTGTACAACTTCGTTTGCTGCAATTTTTAAAGTTGTGTTCAGTATTACAAAGAAATTTTACCCAGATTCTACTCATTCTGGCATTTGCATCAATTATTTCCAAGGCAAAAACTGACTCAATGAAATATTTTTTCCCCACTAACAGGTGAGGGAGCTGCTGTTCTGCTGCGTGGGATAGACCCAGTGGATGGAATAGACCACATGCAGAAAATAAGATCACAGAAGACCCTGAAGGAGAAGGACCTGTGTAATGGTCCCTCAAAGCTCTGTCAGGCTCTGAAAATTAGCAAAGACAAATTCAACAAAGTGGACATGACGTCTTCTGATGAAATTTGGCTGGAGGATGGCGAAGATTTACCAGGGACAAATATTGTGACAGGTGCCAGGATTAATATTGACTATGCTGAGGAATGGGCGCAGAAGCCACTGCGATTTTACATCCTAGGAAATAAAAGTGTGAGCAAAAGAGACAAAGCTGCTGAAGACAGCCTATCAAGGGTTTGATGAGAAAGTAGTTTTATAGTACATGTATCTAGTCTTTTATTACTAGAGCTACCTCTTACGGTCTTCTGAGAAATTAAGGTTGTATAAATATTAGTACAATTGTTTATAATTTACATTTTTTATTAGAAATATTTTCATTTCTTTATGTTCTCTGATGTTTGAAGAAATACGAATGAAAAGCACCTTGTTAAGCATTTTACATTTTTGTGCAGTCTATCAAATTACAACCTTTGATAAACTTGATGTTATTACAGGGTATACACAATACAAACAATGACCATTTCAGGCAATAACTTAGTACACTTAAATGCTATATTACCATTTCACTGGAATGGCATTGCATGTTTATTTATGCGAGTTGAAAATGAAATTGTCAATTTCAATACTTCTGAACATTATGAAAATGTTATAAAAAAACAGTGAATGCTAGAAGAGTTTGCTAATAATGTTTATTAACACTTTGCCATTAGAGATAAGATATACCAAACTTGTTCCATTTTGATTTGTGACAAGTCAAAAAAAACTTCTGGTATTAAAAATGAAAAATTGTTGGCACTTCAAAGATTTATTGCACATAGATCTGTTCTCTCACATTAAGCTCCACAAAGCATGGGCCATATTTCACATAATGTCCTAACCAAAGTAGCTACAGGTAACTACCTCCACTGTATTTAAAACTATCTAATACACCCCCCCCCCTTCCTTCCTTCCTCCCCCCCCCCCCCCAAATACTGTATACAGGGAAATATTCTACCGTTTTATTTTTGCGTATTACAACCTAGTCTGGGCATACAGTAGCCCTTCTTTGACCCAAGAAGTTGCATTATTATTTGAACTTAAAAATTCTATGTAGCATTTTTGCATCCTTTTAACTTTCACAAATTATAAAATCAGAAAATGTTTAGAATATATTTTCATGAAAAATTGGATCCTCCTTCATCCCAAATCTTTCAGTGATCACCAAGAGTGAATAAACTTACAATTCCTTCAAAATAGCTTGCTTACATAGCAAATTCATATATTGTTGAATCAAATTTTCCTATAATTTTTTTAAAATATAGTTGCATGTTTTACCAGCATATATATTTTGGTACAGAGTAGGAATTTGAAATATCAATCAAGAGAATAAAAATTGTTTCAACAACTTGCTATCATTCAATTTAACATTATAAGGTAACTTATTCAGTTACAGATTCACTAATCATTCCCCTGAATAAATTTAGAGTTCTGTGAGCATGATCATTTAATAATATGAACTACTTTTTGAGTTGAGAATATCAATAAAATGAGTCAACTCTGCATTCATACACAGCTTAAAGTAATTTTTGCACATTTAAGTACATTCAAGTACTGAAAGAAAATCAATACAATGTACCAGTACATGTATTTGAATCCAAACACAACCCTGATTAAAACACCACATCCACGATGAGGATCATCCAAAAGGTACTATTACACCAGGTACCACAGCTGTACAGGAAGCCATACAATTCTCCCTATCTCGATTGGAATGAGTTGAATGATTGAACCCTTGTTTGAATCGATCAGATCTGATGATTCCGTTCATCCATGACTTGCAGACAAGTCTTGTGATCAGCCAGCTATTCACGCAAGATACTGAATGTTTGGGATTCACAGAGAGATACCAGCATCATTAATTTCTCCGAGTGGTGAGGAATGGATTGACCCGGCCCTAGGTGTTTTGGTGGTGATCCATATGAGTAAAAGAAGTGGCCGGGTCCTCATACTGACAAGTGATTAATACTGATCGGAACTTGTCCAGGAGGGCCATAAGATCAGATCGGTGGAGATTCTCATAGTACATGATTTCCTCCAAATGGTGGTCACCTCGAAAGTACGGGAAAAGTCTGAAATTCAAATCATGTTGAAAAGTTAATTGTTATGTACACACTGTACAAAACTACATACATCGCAAAACAATATTGTTGATAGTCTTATTACAAAAGTAAATTTAGATTATAAAGATATAGAGACACTATAGATATTTAAATAAACGTGAAGAATTAATATTCGGGTGAAATAACAAACCACATCTTACAGATTTTAAATAAAAATTTGCAACATAATTTTCCCTTCTTCCATAATCATTGTAGTAAAATAAAGCACATAGAAATAATACAGTTTATCAAAATCATTTAAAATGTAAAGAACCCAAAATCATTAAGTTCATATATTGGCTTAAAATTCATTGCAGCACCCAAAAAATACAGATGCACAGTAAGTTTAGGTAATAGTGTACAAGCCAGTGGTTCACCTGGTAAAGAGCTTCAGGTCCTCCAGCGTCCTCGCAGCGGGAATGTCCAGGATACAGTCCCTCTCCTCTTTGGACAGGTTGTACAGCTCCTCATGGAGAGACAGGAACCGGTCCTCAGAGGCCAGCGAGCCGTCCGAGGACGGGGACTTTGAGAACTGACTGGTCCCCTGGTAACTCAGCGCTAAACTCTCGTCACTGTTCACTGAAACACACAAGTCTCTCAAGTTTAAAAGTTTATATTTTGTATGAGAATATGTGTCATTTTGAAACATAAAACTACCTGTACCCCAATCAAACTAAAATTTGACTTTTCACCTACACTTTAATCTATTCTATTGTTGTTCATAAAAAAATGTCAAAAGGAACAACAGATGAAGGAAAAGACAGATGAATGGTTTTATTTTAATCAATTACAAAATGGTGCTTTAATTCCAGAAACAGTACAGAACTGCTTATTGCTTAAACAACTCACCTGACGCAATATCTGATACCGACACACACTCCTCCTCTGGTACAATGGGCATGCCCGATGACCTACACATTTCCTCTGACATTTTCTTCATTCTGCGAGAGGCAGGGGGACAGAAAATAACATAGGTGTGCAGCTGAATCAACAGTTGATGCTGCAGCATCCACAACACAATTTTAACTTTCTGGTCCTAAAAGGAATGAGGGGAAAACAGTTATACAACCGAAGTAAAAACACAAATCAGTTTTACTTTATATCCCGCTTTAAATTAATATGTACTAGTACATGTGCACACAGAAATTATCAGCAATACAAAATCAACATACATTTTCTAGCACTTTATACTTTATTTGCTTCACTGAAATAAGACATTTACTAATGGAATACTCAAGTTCCAAAGTTGTTTTTTATTTCAAAATGTTTTAATTAGTTTAATAATATTATCTACATTCAAAGTGGCTTTTGTGCCAGTACCGGTATATCTTTAAAGAGGCCCATTATACAATTCATGGTCATGGTGTGTTTTTTTTTTTTGGCTTTGATTAATGTTACTAAGAGATGTACAAGCTAGACTACACATGCTGGATTTACCTGTTGTTTGATAGGATTCAGCACATCCTTGGATTCCCTAAGTTTGACAGGGTATGAGAACTCTGCCAGCTGACCACAAAGAGACAAGTTGAACAACTTCTTAAATTGTTCAGAGAGGTCTGAATTCCTGTAGAAAGAAAAGAATGTACAATACACAGTGGTCTCCTTTGATACTGTGTCAGAGGCTCACTATCACTGATCAATCGGATTAAAATCAGCTACCGCTCTCAAACATCTGAATCAATTAGTTTTAAATTGAGAAAAAAAAATGTACTGGTACTATATTAAAATAAAAAATATTTAATGTGTCGGTCAACAGTCATTTAACATTTATGCAATTTGTGCACTAGCCATGGGTGTCAAGTGAGGGTATATGTACTTACGTATAGGTGTTGGCTACAGGGGAGAGAACATACACATTGGTCTCACACAAAGGGTAGATGATGGTTGCCTTTCCCCAGTACACAAGATGACCAACAATATGGAAAACCTTCAAAAAGAGAAATATTGCTATGTTTTTTTTTTCCTTCAAAGACTCCTTGACTGAATATTGTAGATCAGAAAAACATGTTTTAATTTTACAATATTCATAGTTTGAATTATTTCTGAGAAATCTAAACAATTTTATGCATCCAAAAATCATTTTACCTTAATAAGTAAATGTATTGCATTTGAATATTTAGTTTTATTAAAATCGAACTAATTGATAAGTACTACACCAAAGGTTACAGGGTGTTTTAGCTGTGACATAGTGAGTTTTACCAGTGATATGGTGAGTATTACCTTGAATGGGATCAGATTTTTCATGAAACAGAATGAGTTTTACATGTGATGGGATAAGATTTTTCCAGTAAAAATGATTTTTATGTGATATGGTTTTTATGTGATTTTTATGTGATACGGTTTTTATGTGATAAGGTGTGTTTTACCTGTGGCAGGATGAGTTTTAACCTGTGGCAGGATGAGTTTTTACCTGTGACAGGATGACTTTTTACCTGTGACGGCGAGTTTTTACCCGTGACAGGGTGTGTATTACCCGTGACAGGATAAATTTACCTATGACAGGGTAAGTTTTACCTGTGACAAGGTGAGATCTGCCTCCTGGGAGAGCACCTGTAGACTTTGCTGTGGACTACACACAGTGATCAGACGACTGAGGGCGGGGCTACAGTCCATGGGTAGTGAGTCTTGTAACACTTGTTTCTCCTCCAACAACAGGACTCCATGATAAGGCCTGTACAACAATCAATAGGGGTGTACATAATCAATGTACTGACTAAAACATAAGTATGATCATGCCAATAGCAAAATTGAACATTACATATGGTTGATATCAATTGCATAAACCTTAAGCTTCAATGATTAAAGATGCCTACCTCAGACACTCTAAACATTTCTGTATTATTTCTGGCTGCAATAGATAAACAAACAGAATATTCATTGATCAAGGAGTATTAATTTTAATAAAAAACTAACTGCACTGAAATGTTAAAAAATGTTTTCCTTTCTATCGATTAAATAAAACAGTGGTGCTTCTGTATCTTATAGCAAGTACCAGACAATGCCTTTTCATAAACAAATCATTATGATTGAAAATTGTGCTTTTCTAATAGGATCTGAAATAGAATCCTGACCTCTATTTTCAAAACAGCTGATGAGTCTGGTATCTGGTGGATTTTGTGAGGCAAACAAAACCAAATCTCAATCCATTTATTGATGAATAGATGAACTAGTCCTGTTCTACCCAGGCTGAAAATATCAGAATCTCAAATAAAAGAGAAACCAAAAGGATTGACAAAAATCAAACCTTTTAAAATTAAATATATTGTGTTATGTGTAAAGGATAATAAAGATATGTCTTGACCAAGCCATTGATTCTTTTTTGCTACAAGTGTGTATTTTTCATTTCATTTTGAATACATGTAACAAATTTCTTTTTTTCATTTCTATAAATAACTGCAACAAAAATGTACAATTGGACTTACTCCTCAAAGATTGTTTGTAAACAACTGGCAAGAGTACATTTCTGAAGAATTGCTGCATATGGAGACTCCACAGAATCTGAAAAATATAAAGTGTTTTCATAAAGCAAGGATATGGTAGCAAAGTTTCAACATTCTAACAAGTCCTTGCTAAAGCTATAGGACGGTAAAGCACAGATTAAGCCCCCCAAAACTTAAAATTTAATTCCTCAGGCACCACCACAACAAGTCCAATGCTGATTAACTTTATTGCCACATTGAAAAGGAAAATAACTCAATTTTTCAATTCTAACTTAAAATATGAATCAAAGTACAGCAAATCTCGAATAAAACAAACATGGATAGAGCGAATTTACAGCTTTAACAAATTCTTATTCATGTCCTGGCATAATTCTTAAATATTTACATCTACCAAGCATAATTTCCTCTATTTCTAATGGAAACTTATAGTTAATTCATAGCTCTATAGAAACAGCCAGATTGAAACCTACACGCCCTATTTATCGATTGGTCGAAATCTATAGCGGCTGAAGGTGACAGGACTGAAATTGACACGCCCTGTTTATCGATTGGTCTGAACCTACAGCAACCTTATTAAAATCCAGGACTGCACGAAATAATCATGACGATGCCAGACTCAAAGTCTCACAGGAGACGATTTGGCTGTTTCTTTTAGCTAACGTAATTTTGTACATTAACAGTAATTTAGTGAATTTTACTAACTTTTCATAATCAGTTTATTAATTAGTTAAAGAAAGATGTTAATATAAACAATAAAATGCTTTCTTTGATGATTCATGCGGGTTATGAAGGTAGAGATCATTGCAGGAAAAATTTACATAACCCGCGTTAGTGGGTTATGTATTTTTCCTGCAATGTTGCTACCTTCATAACCTGAATGAATCTCCAAAGAAAGCGTTTTATTGTTTAAATAAACCCATAGAAAGTTGCCGTATATAAAAACATAGCTATAACAAATTTACAGCTAAATTAAAGTAATTTTGAAGACCCCCACTGGCAAAATTTTAATTTATTTTATCATTTAATAACAATTTTTTTTAAAAATGCCTGCCACATTTTATTTAGCTTGAGAAACTAAAGATCATTTTTCTAAAGCCTTAACTGCTGGTAATCATTTATTTAGTCAAGGGAGACAACCACGATCAAACAAATCTAGTTCTGAACCCTAAAGTGACATGTGCCCTCACCTTCTGGCATGGCTGCCACCTCGTCGTGGACGGCCAGCATGATTTTGGCCTGGGAGGACAAGTACTGACACCTCTCCTCCTCGTGATGGATGGCCACTGTGATCTGTTTAACTAGGTCGGTGTAACACTGGATTACAGAGGACGTCACATTGGCCTGAAAGTTAAACAAATACCCATACACAAGTTAACACAACAATGATAGATACATTCCTGGCATATTTCAACTACATGAGCAATTAAGTCAACAACTCATCAAAATGCAAGTGATATTTACTGTTCCAAGATGTCAACAAAATGTTTGTTTACAATAGGAAAATAAAGCAGATTTAAAGAAGAGAGTTGTTAATAAACAGAAACGTATGCAAAAATTACCTTGTATAAAATAAACATCGCAAGAAAGCATAGTGAAGTGTGTAAAATATTTGACACAAACCCTGAGAACAAATGTAATGTTGAATGAGATGATCTGATGAGCACCTGGCTTGGATTTACTGGGGTCCAAAGACATTGGGTAGCCAACAAAGCGAACATCGTCAATCTTCAGATCAAAAGGCTTTCGACAGAGGTCTTGCTTAACTGCCAATATGTTGGCCAATATGCTGTCTGAAAACCTGCATATATAATTTTTTTTATCTACATGATTGCAATAGAAACTTAAGACTCAGATTAACTTAAAAGTCAGCAAGTAAGTTCAAAACAAAAACTGGATAAGTAACATAACAGTTAAATTAAATATATACCAGTAGATTCCTTGCATCACAAGAAAAATAATTGACACTTACCCAACTAATGTGTTATCTCTGATGCAAGATGTCACAGGTTCTCTGTATAATTTAAACAACAAAATATAAGGATCACATTATCATACAGAAATCACAAGGAGACATGATTATCAGATAAATCTATCTGATGCTGAACAGAAACTTTTTTTTACCATTCCTTATTTACCGGCCGGTATATTAAACTATAAAAATAGTCATTTTCATACTAAATGCTCTCCTTTGCATTATTACTTGATTTATCAAAAACTGATGATTGACAATAGTTCATCAATCAACAGTTGTCATTGTTTGTTTTAAAACAGTTCAAAACAATAAAAATAATTCAAAACAGATTGAAAATTATTCCAACTCTTATCAAAGACTTTGCAATATCAGGCGTCCTGTGACCAGAAAAATATCTAATATAGGCAGAGATTAGATTTTACTAGATTTTTGGAATGAAGCCTTCAGTGAATCTGTGAATGTATCACTCCAAAGACTTACCTTGCCAATTTTCAAACCAAAATAGGTTAAAATTCAATAAACGTAGTCACAATATTGCTACCTGTCATTTAGGCATTGCAGTTTAGGAGCAGAAATTTTGACAGACACATTTACTCAAATATTCATGTGACATCAGCAAATTCTTTTTCATAAGTAAGTCATATTAATAATTACACATACTTTTTGACATTAATATCCTCTGTTACTTTAACAGCATATGGATTACTCCCTTTGGCTGCAAAAAAAAGCACAGTTCAAAAACTAATCTAAGTCATGACTGCATGCTGCATTTTATGAAAATCAAAATGTAGAACCAAATGCACTACATGTTTACAATGAATCCTAAAACATTTATTTATCGAAAGGGCGTGAATCTAATAATCAGCTGACAGTGTCAAAATAAATATAACGAAAAAGACACAGCGTGTGATGACGAGGAGTGCCCAATATATGACAACAGAATAATACATACATTTCTCGAACACTCCGTGGTTAGTTGGCTCCGTACTGGGATAGCGGAAAAGCAATCTGTCCCCCCGAGTTCCCGAGGTTACGACAACTATAGCGAGGGGATCAGTATTCATTTCAACAAAATCTTGAAAATCACAAGTCAACCCGTCTGCTCTCTCCTAATTATTTTACCTTCCTACACAAGAGAGTTCCAACACTTGATATGACTAAATACACAAATAGTCTTACACGTGAAAAAAAACCTTTAAAATTGCTTATTATCGCGTAATTATTTCAGTAAAAACTATTTATAAAATTAATCCTTAGTTTTAAACTTAGATTTAAATGTGTTTTTTTTTATTGTTCTTTGCTTTTTTTTAAAACAGAAAATTCATCCTTTTCTTCTTGGTGGATCCAAAGGATGTACATATGTTAAATATTGTTTTCTACTATTGTAATGTTGATGGAATATGATTTAAAATTATTGCACATTGAAACTAAAGCTAAGATAGAAATTACAGGTACTATCAATATTGGATGGGTTAATTGTAATGTCATTTATTTACCTTATGGGCTAACTATTGTGTCCCATAATAGATGATGTATTTATTTTGTTTATAATAAATTACCTGTACAAGCGCCATAATTTTCATATACAGGGTAAACGACTGTAGCTAATTGTAGAACTGCTAAATACAGTAAAATCAAAAGAAGACATACACAGTTATGTTTAAACAAGAGGCCAATTGGCCTAAACCTGAGTAGCATATAACCCATACACGAACTTGTCGAGGAGTCTCATAAATGCATTTAATTAATTAGGTATCATTCTGGAGTAGAATAATTATAAATTTGTAATGACGACCACCTCTCTTCCTGAAATCTTTCAAAAAGAACTGTGAAACCTATAATTTTGGCGAAAAACTTAAAGACCTGGTATACAAAATCATGAATTCAGTTTTCCTTTCAGGTGTGTGGGAGAAAAGAAGATAATTTTTTAACATTACTTGAGTTAACACCTATACATCCATTTTCGCCCTCAGCCCTAGAGTCAAAACCCATACTCCAGGGGACATGAAAATTTCAGTAGAGGACTTCCTGGTAAACATAATTATAAGCCAGTTTTTTTATACAGATGTGTGAGAATAGAGAAGAAATTTTTTAAACATTATATGCATTAACACTATATTGCCATATTGATCCCCACCCCTCATGTCCTGAACCCCTGACCCAGGGGCCATGGATTTCACAATTTAGGTAGAGGAGTTGGTGGACATCATAACCATGTATTCAAAATATATATGGTAGTAGAGAAGAAGATTTTCTAAGATTCAATACATTTTTACTATATGGCCATATTGGCCCCACCCTAGAGCCCGAACCCCTAACCCAGGGGTCATGAATTTCACAATTTTTGGTAGAGGGCCTCTTGGCCATCATAACCAGGCATTTAGTTTTTAACTAATATATATGGGAGTAGAGAAGAAGATTTTCTAAGATTTAATACATTTTTACTATATGGCCATATTGGCCCCACCCTAGAGCCCGAAACCCTGACACAGGGGTCATGAATTTCACAATTTTGATAGAGGGCTGAATGTACATCATAATTATGCATTTAGTGTTTAACAAATATATATGGGAGTAGATAAGAAGATTTTCTAAGATTTAATACATTTTAACTATATGGCCATATAGGTCCCATCCTAGAGCCTGAACCCCTGACCCAGAGGTAATGAATTTCACAATTTAGGCAGAGGGCTTCATGTACATTATAATCATGCATTTAGTTTGACACAAATATATATGGGAGTAGAGAAGAAGATTTTCTAAGATTTAATACATTTTAAATATATGGCCATATTGGCCCCGCCCTAGAGCCTGAACCTCTGCCTCAGGGGTCATGAATTTCACAATTTAGGTAGAGGGCTGAATGTACATCATAATCATGCATTTAGTTTTTAACAAATATCTATGGTAGTAGGGAAGAAGATTTTCCAAGATTTTGTACATTTTTACTATATGGCCATATAGGCCCCACCTTAAAATCATTATCCCTGACCCAAGGGCCATGAATATCACAATTTTGGTAGAGGGCTTCATGGACATCAAAATTATGCAACCAGTTTTTTCCTCACATGTGTTGGAGTAGAGAAGATTTTTGAAAATTTAGCTTCTTTTTTTTTTGCATATTTGGCCCCACATGTGGTGCCCCGGGGGCGGTAGAGCTATGAATTTCACAATTTAGATTCCTCTTACCATAGAGATGCCTCACAACAAAAATGGTAACAATCAACCTTTTAGTTTTTAAGAAGTTAAAAATGTAAAATTGTTAACGCACGACGTATGACGACGGACAAAAACGGATAGCAATAAGTCACCCGCGTTTACTCAGGTGACCTAAAAAGGGGTATTTATTTTGTTAATTAATTTTTGTCTATTTCTTTTATCTTACTTTATTTCTAGAATGAAAACCTTTAATCTGAGTCTCGATCTGAATGACCTAACTGTAACTGATGTATATTATATATACAATAAAATATGTTCAAACCAACCAACTGATGACCATTCTGCTCCTCCATGTTAATATGCGAGAGTCATAGATTCACTGTGCACAGTAAAAAGGGTAAAGAAAGGAATAAATGTATTCATAGGATGCACTGATTATACTTATTTTTTGCAATAAGAATTAATTCACTGAAAAAAACCCCCAATGAAAACCTGTATACATGAATATAAATACCGGTACTTGTAATTTTTGTTCAATAAACATTTCTTGAAGGAAAAAAAACCCCAATGAAAATCTGTCAAAAAAGACATTTAATATCAATTATCATAAATACATGTAAATCAATCTCTTAGCAATATTTTTCTTGTGAAGTCTATTTTAAATGAAAAACCAAATGTTTAAAATACGCATTTACCTTTGTTGAACGTTAAGCAATTAAACAAAGTTTGTAAATCAATGGAAAGTGAGCTCAAGAGAATCAAGATCAGCAACCATACATGTACAATGTATCATAATAGACAATCATATTCAACAATTCAAAGTCATTTTATTTAGCAATGTATATACATGTAATCACTTGTGTGTTGATTTGTAGGTGTTGTACATTACTCTATAGAGAGTTCCCGATTTTCATACAATATCACAATTGTTCTCCGTCCACCACAGAAACAAATAAAAATCCATGCAGAGTGTCTATTTCTTCACAATTTGTATGACATCATCATGGTTCATCAAGTGTTGTAGCCCTATCCTCTGGGGGCTGTATTTGACACTAGTTCCCTGTAAAATCAAATAAGATTCTAATTAATAATTTATGAGGCCCATGGGCCAAGTTGCTCACCTGAGCAACAACAGTCATAGCTCTAATGAAATCAATGCAGGGTTCATAACTTTTCATAACATATTAATAGTCTTAAATATGTTCATCAAAAAATATAAGAATTTGGACTTTGGCTTTGGAGAGCAATAAAAAATGAACATCATAAATAATCCCTACCCAAACTAATCCATATTTGAAGTTGTCCACCATTGTTCTGTGTATAACATGGCACTAAAATAAAAGAGACAATACCACTGAAATCTTCAATGCATTTAACTTTATTTCAGTCTTTTTTCATTTAATTCATCAAGAAAAAGTTAGTGCATAAATAGGTACAGTACAGAGCAAAAGTCAAGTGTTTATTTAAGCATTGAATGCTTATTTTTGGATGTTGTCAGGCCAATAACACACCAAGCGGTGCAGACAAATTGAATACAACACTTTAGCACAGCATGATACTATGTCTGCACAGCTTGGTGTGTTATAGGACCAACGACATCCAAAACTAAGCATTTAATGCTTATATTCATAGTGACATCTATTTGTATATAAAATATATGTGTATCGTCGCTGTAAAGCCATATATGCTTTTAGTCAGGGATATAAAACAAACATGGAATAGCCATATTAACATGTTATGTAGTTAGCCTCCGTGACTAAAATTATAGTGACAGAACAAGTAGATATGATTTAATGATTATTTTTCATAAGTACATATCAAATTGATTATGTAAGATCAAACATTTTATTTCATCTTAAATTAGTAGATACTCAAAACACTTGATGACATTTATATTTGTGCTCATGGCGCATGAATTAGCTAAATATGTATTCAAAGGAAATTGAATGTCGCAGATTTCTGATGCAAACATACATGTAAGGGGGAAATATAAACTGAATGTAAATATTGTTGTAACTTACCACATGTTCAGCTGTGCATCCTCTTCTTAAAATTAAACCATCTTCAAAATCTGGCTTTGCTGCAAAAATAGATCAAAATAATTATACAGCAAATATTTTTATCTCAATTAATAAACCCCTTCTTCTGTATTAAAGTCAAGCATATTGATTCAGACTAGATAGTTCAAGAGATGAAGATAACATAAGTCAAACTGGATAGTTCCAGGATAACAAATTACAGATTGGATAGTTGATTGGATGAGGATTACATAAGACAGATTGGACAGATCATTGGATGAGGATTACATATTACAGATTAAATAGTTGATTGGATGAGGATTACATATTACAGATTGGATAGTTGATTGGATGAGAATTGCATATTACAGATTGGATAGTTGATTGGATGGGGATAACATAAGACAGACCGGATACTTCATTGGATGAGGATATTATAAGACAGATTGGATAGTTCATTGGATGAGGATAACATAAGACAGATTGAATAGTTCATTGGATGAGGATAACAAAAGACAGATTGGATAGTTCATTGGATGAGAATAAAATATTAAAGATTGGATAATTCATTTTATGAGGATAACATAAGGTAGATTGGATAGTCCATTGGATGAGGATAATATAAGATATATTGGATAATGTGGAATCATTTTTATTCATGGGGGTCAATCATTGTGGGTAGCAAAAATTTTCCTGGTTCTTGGACACGTAATTTCGTTGGTAGCAAGTTCTATTTCATACATAAATATTAAACATATGCTTGCATATGTACGTTCGTGGGGAAGTAAATTTGTGAGCAAGGGTTACCACGAAAGCCACGAACATTGGACCCCATGAACAATGAGGAATCCACAATAGTTCACAGGATGAGTATAACATAAGTTAGATTGGACAGATCATTGGATGAAGATAACATAAAACAGATTGGATATTTCATTGGATGAGGATTACATATTTCAGATTGGATAGTTCATTGGATGAGGATTGCATATGATAGATTGGATAGTTCCTTGGATGAGGATTACATACAATAGATTGGATAGTTCATTGGATGAGGATAACATATTGCAAATTGGATAGTTCATTGGATGAGAATATTAAACATAAGACAGATTGGAAAGTTCACTGGATGAGGATACTTGATGGACGTTTGATGAGGATAACATGACAGCTCACCTCCTCGTTTCTTGGTGTAAACTCTCACCAAGGCCAGATATTCCCATACCATCTCCAACAAGTAGTCCAGGTTCAGCCTCATATTGCAACTGTCAGATAAATTAACAATGAATTAAAAATAGATAGCGGGGGAACTATCTAACATGATGATAATGACCCAATACTAGTATTTATTTAAGGACTTTTGACAGTCCACATTTTATTTTGTAATACAATAAACTGACAAGAATCACTAAAAATAACATTAAAGCATTTGATCGATGGGAAGTCAATTAAATGTTCTGTATTAATTCTTTTTTGTATGATAACTTCAAATATACCTGACTACCACAGAGCTGGGTTCTCTAGCTATCCTGTCAATTTCTTCTATTGAGATTTGGTCAATTTTGTTATAAACCTACAAGAGCAAAGTTAATAAGAAAATTTGCTTTTTTTTTTATCAACATAAAGAATATTTACATTTAAAGTAAACTATTAACATATTGACTTCTGTCCAACAGAATTTAGAAATAAAAAACCTGCATGGACATAAAATATTATGTTTCCTCTGAATAATTAATTACCGGTATTTAGTACTTACATATAAACATGGCATGTACACTCTACTACCCAGGATGACATCTACAAATTCATCTGATGTACAATCCTCTCTAAATAGAACCTCTGCATTAAAAATCTCTGTGAGGGAGTTAAGAAATCATCAGAAACTGTGCATGCAATGCAGAAGCACTTTAATAAGCACTGTACAAGTATTTAATTACTATCAGTACAATGTTTAAACATTTTGATTACGTATGCATGTACCAATATAGAGATGTACAGTATCTTCATTTGTTGTCTTTCATTTTTCACTACTTAAACTGAAGTGGAGATCCCTATAACACCAGTACATGTATTTTAAATCAACTTCATGTAGGCCTCAGAGCCAGGCTCAGACAATGCCTGAAACTAAAGTTGATTGCTAAAACAGAAAATAATGTAGCTTATGTACATGAATTATTTATCAATACAAGTTTTGGCACTGTACAAAATATGTAAGTTGAAGAAGGAATGAAAATATATCCTGCTTTCTACAATGATGATATTTGAACAATAAGTCAGCAAGGATACTCCATTCATGTAGAATCAGTTGTACCATCTTCTCATTGCATTTGGTGAGAGGTAGAGTCGAATTGAAAGATATCCCACCACCTTTCTTTTGCTGGAAGAAAGGGAAAGACAATGAATCATTAGATATTTATTTTGCACTGTCATAGTTATAATATATTATATAATAGCAGGAGAGTAGATTACAGGTCGTTATTGCTTTATAATATTTAAGTTTTCATTGCATGCTGTGTTTATATTGAAGTGTAGCTGCAGAACTGTAGCTCTCTGGTAAGAAAATATTCAGATGGACTACCGTCACCCATCCAAATTTTTTCTGACCAAAGAGCTGCAGTTTTGCAGCTCATTAAATTGGTCATAGATTGTTTCATGCCTGACCTTAAAGTAGATGTTGGGTTTCCTCTTATTCAGCCTGATACCAACACTTTCTAACTCAGCAGTCAGCAGTTCCCTGAAAGTAGTGTACATATAGATGAACATACAAGTTTTGAGAGCATTTGATACCTTGTGTGGTACCACACACATTTTTACCAAAATGCAACTGTCAGACATATAGTCAAACTTCGTTATCTCGAACTAGTAGGGACTGTTTAAACACTTCGATATATCCGAGTATTCGAGATATCGAGGGTAAAATATGTGGTTGGGACTTAAAAATCACTTTGACATATCCATTGTATTCGAGATATCAAAGTTCAACTGTATATTATAATTTTCGAATACCAGTAGTTAAAAATAAATGACACCCAGCTAAGCTTAGAAACCTTGTACAAACACAGGAAGTTAACAGTTACTGTGTTACTGATAATAGTTCTTTTACAGTTTAACCAATGATGCATTATACAAGTACATGTAAATGTATATCAAGCTCCTAATCAGATATGCAACTGTTGTCCTTACTTCTGTATTTTGCTCTTGGTGGCATCCAGCATCATCACAACAAGATCCGCTGTTCTTGCCACGGCAATGACCTGTCGACCTCTACCCTTACCTGAAAACATGGGTCATATAGTAACCATCAATATTTTTTACAATGGGTAATCCTGCATGTAAAAATTGACTTTGCAGCATACATAATTCTAAATATAAAAAATCTGAAGAATACACATGATTGATTTAATTTCATCATATTTCATCTAAAGATTTGAGCAACAGGCAAAGCCTATACATGTATTAACCTTACCCAAAAAGTTTGACTTTTGATTATAAAATTGCAATTTAACGGTACATGTATTCATGCTCATCATTTACATCATATTCCTTAAATCTATAATTACCCAGTATTTTATATTACTTTCCATTGGTTACTGTTAACTCTATATCTTACCTTGTGCAGCTCCCTCAATGATTCCAGGTAAATCAAGAAGCTGTATTTTGGCACCATTATACTTGAGTGAAAAAATAAATAGGGAAATTGAGAATGGATATACTACTAACTTGTTGCAATGTCAAAGTTGTTAATGTACCTCTGAGTCAATAACCATGATTGCAGGTCAAGCCTGTTAAATTACATTGATAACAATAAGTAGTAAGTCAAGACTGTTAATTAACACCAATAACACCATAGATGCAGAGGCCATAAATTTACATTGATAACACCATGATTTTAGGTCAGGGTTGTTATTAATTTACCTAAATAACCATGAATTTAGGTCAAGACTATTAAATTACCGGTACTCCCAATAAACCATGAATTAGGTCAAGGCAGTTAATCACCTCAACAACACCATAAATGTAGGTTAATTTACATTAATAACACCAGGGATTTAATTTACCTCAATAACCCCAGGAATGCAGGTCAAGGTTGTGAATTCATATGCAGCACATTCACTTTTGGTTGATGTCAGTGTGCTAAGAAGTGTTGACTGTTGAGGAAATAAAATATTCTCAATGGCAATAAAAATGAAACCATTAGGTTTTTCAAAATAATTACTTATATGTATTAAGAGATATTCTGTTTTACAATATTTGTAAATGTAAAGTGAAATGATTAATTAATAACGTGGGAAAGGACTGTTTATGGATTAGACAATAGGTCAAAGATATTAAATGTTACATATTTGTCTTTTTTTTGACTGTGTATCATGAATTCATACATATTTATTCTGAAATTATTATATCAAATTAAATTGATATGTACCTTTCCAACAGACGGGAATCCTATCAAGGCTACCCTGGCATCTCCTGATTTCATTACATCAAAACCTTCACCCTGGAACAAAAACAGTAGTAAACATCTATTGGTACAAATGTAACAACAACACACCATAAAATGGCAGATCAATGGTCTCTCAGAACTGCAAGGGGTGTGGTGTTGAATCCGGGATGGTTCGCACCTATTCTGTTTCATGCTGAGATGATTTGCACCTCGATGTTTCGCACCTGCCTCGGAGCGAAACATCTCTACTTATATATAAATACTACAGATCTAAAGGTGGGGATAATTTAATTGCATCACTTTTCTGCTTTAAACTTTACATTGCCGCCTCTGCATCCATTCAACTACCATTTTTGTACTACTTATGAATAAAAGCAATGTGTGATATTGTTTGATACATATGTAATTTCCATTCCCATATATTTATTAATTGATAATTATGTCATTGGAGAATGACATACAAATAACTGAAAAATACACACAAAAATAACACACATATACTTCTATATACAGAATCATTACTCCTAATATAATCTGAGATAAATATTCAGACACACTTATTGTGGATCTTGTACATAGTGGTAAAAAAAGAAATTCATAAATTATCTTTTAAAACAACTTGCAAACAATTGTTTGTATAATTAGGTATACTATATATGCAAAAAAATTTTTTTTTTTTGGTGTGTTCTCCGAACGTCTACTTAAGGTTTATTTTTTCAATTAAAGCATTATTGATGTGCCTGCACATGGCACAAATTGATATATTCAATTCAGTAACAGATTAATGTTATGATTAGTAATGCAGTAATACCGTTTTTTTGGGGTTTTTTTTACAGTTGCGCTTCTAAATATAGTATTGTTTACCAGAGAATGTTAAGAAATTGTCATTAAAGATTTAATTGCCAAATTTAGAGGGTGTTGTCTAAGCTATTGGTAATTGATAATTCCTAATGACTTATTGTACCGGTATTACTGCATTACTAATCATACATTAATCGTTAATAATGCTTTAATTGAAAAAAAAATTAAGTATTTTTATTTCATAAATATTTTTGAATATTAACTTAACATTTACATGTTTATGTTTCATAAATCATTTATTATTAAGAATGTATTCGATGTGAAACATTGCGGTGCGAACCATCTCAGCGCGAAACAGAATAGGTGCGAACCATCTCAGCGTGAAACATGTATAGGTGCAAAACATCCCGTACCCGTGGTGTTTGGGGGGGGGGGGGGTAACATCATGTAGATCACATACCTTGCCTGCTGATTTTCCTGTAGGTTCTAACAACTGTTGCCTGTACTTTGCAAGTTTTGCTTTAAGCAACCCCAGATGGTATTCAGTGGCTGTGAGCAAAATTGTTAAAAATTATTTAAGTTACCATCAACCACTGATGCTGAGTTTGCAATCTTGTAATGAGTATCGGATGATGTGAAAGTATTTATTGATTATTAAGCTGTTTTTCAATGTTATCAAAACAGTACTTTAAACTTATATACTCTTGTCAAACATTAATAACAAAAAAAATCGTATTTACTAAATAGATCTTTCATACAACGTGCGTTTCTGGCATATTTACACACGAAATAATGAAATTACCTTTATTTTTCTGTGTTCGGGATATTTCCCTCTCAATTTCGGCAATTTTCTCAAGAATTCCCATGATGTATGGTTAGTTTGGTTTCTTATATTACCGAAATCAAGGTTTATCTGTGTGAACTAAGGCCAGGAGGAAACTACATGGAGGCTGCCATCTTGTTTGAAATCCGGAATAATGCCATTCATCAAGTACTATAAATAGTTTGTAGCCCCTTGAAAGGAGTTGACATAGGTAAATATATCTTACATGATGTAATGCATCCTATTATTTGCTTTTTACATTTGAAATATTTGATTGTATTTCATAATTTTGGCAAATTCTTCACAAATATTCTTGTAAATTTAGATTAACTAGACTCTTTATTTAGTTTTCCACTGTGTATTTCCGGTTACAAAGCTGTCATCGTGCCTGCTTGCATAAGTTTGTTTTGCAATGAAAACTTAGAGACACACAACGGCGATGTAAATTGGTTTCACGGATCATCCCAGGTATTTTAATACAGTCGTTTTCAGTCGTTTATTTTAACAAAAGAGGTAATCGTTTTCTTTTACTCTGAGAAACTATTTTGGAGGAAATTCAGTCTGGAACATGTTGAATGTCATCACTTTGGTTTTTCACTAAGAATGCCATAAAAAGTTTGATATTTTTTTTATCATATCCGACAGGTTTTAATTTTGTTATTATTACGTTAAGTTTTATGTAGCACATTTTCCTAAACAACATCCATAAATATTTACACTTGCAAATGTTTTCCCTTATATAACACTGTTTGAGCAATCCGCTGTTATTTCTGCATAACATCATTATGGGTCAAGAGGTCAAAGTAGCGCATGAATAATATAGGTCACTACTTTTTCTATGTACACAAACTAATCGACTTGTGCTGAAACACACCTATTAGATATCGTAATGAAAACATAATTTAGGCATAAAAAATAAACGTATTAATTTTGTATTTTGTTATACGAAGTTTTATTCATTCATTCTCATAAAAAATATAACATTAGGCCTAATTGTGGGGATAAATGATTCATGTTAGATAACACGTTAGGCATGTAAACAGAATGTTTATGGTTCGACATCGTAACGAGACGTTCTTGAAAATTACAATCGTAATTTGTCAAAGGAGTTAATTCAGTTAAAATTCATTTCTGATTTTATTACAAGCCTCGGTCTAAATTGCAAATGCAATATTACTTACCTTTCTTGTGTAGTACATTCACAGATCGTGGTCAAATTTAACTCCTTGTGTTTTCTGTCCGATTTGTTCCGTAAAAAGATCATCGAAGTTAAAATCCCTTTCTGCTATAATGTCGGAGGAAATCATTATGCTCTTTAATCTGATTCTGCGATTGATGTCCCCCTGAAAATGCCAAAGTATACTCTAACTCAACTTTCAATCGCTTGTTTTTAAATTTCTAACCGCTCTGCGACTTCAACACAGGTGGTACTATTCCGCCAAGCTTCAATCAGTTTTTCAATTGTACAAGTGAATTTTCTTTTCTGTTTCCCTTTTTAATGATAAAAAAGTGTTGTCTCCTCAAAAGTAGTGTCATATTCATTTATCACAATAATCAAATGCTTGCAACATTGTTGCACTATTTTTTGTTACGTCATTTTAATCGAAGCGGCTTTCTAGGTCATCACAAAAGAGAAAGTATGGAGCATTGTTAGTGTCAAAATTTGCAACAAATGTAAATATAAGAAATAAGGTATCATTTTTGGATGTCTATCGGGATATAGATACGGGTTGGTACGTGATCAAATCTTCCATAAAGCCCTTTGGGCTTTATGGGATTTGATCACGTGGTCAACCCGTATCTATATCCCGATAAACATCCAAAAATGATACCTTATTTCTTAAATACCTCAGGTTTCAAACCATATATATTTATTGTCTCAAAAAGTCATTTAATGATTAAATCCCTAGACATCTTTGTTGAAATTCCCCTCTATCTTTTCAAATTGAAGAATGCAACTATTAACTGTATGAAGATTTGATATTGTAAATGACGTATAACTCAAAGTTTAACATGGTAAAACTATGCAGGGAATTACCAGATCTTCTGAATACTTAAACGCTGATAAAAGAAGTCATATTTCCCCCCATGATTTTTCTTCATATGTCTTCAGAGATTTTATTTTAATTTCCACTTTTTTTTTTCAGAGTTCCTTTATAATTCTATTTACTGAAAGACACAGCTTTGTTTATCTAGAATGTTACTTCAAAGAGGATCTTTATTGCTGAAAACAGTGGCATTCAGCTCCACAAGAAACTTCCCAAGCAGCTGGAACTGTGTTTTAAGTATTACGGGACGAACTTTTTCTCTTTCATCCACAAGAAATTTTGCAAAAAGTTTCCATAGCAGTATATCACGGGATTTTAGTGTGAAATTTAATGAACATGGACACAAACTTGCAATATTTACGAACTGTGTTAGATATCGATACACCAGGTCTAAAGTAGATTCCGGTTGGAGAGATAGATTATGGTATTCTATAGCTGTGGCTCTCTTCATGACTGGAGCAACCATATTATCTGTCCCCCTGTATCGAGTCTTCTGTCAGGTAGCTTTGAATTAGTCATTTATTGATAGGTTTATCTATATTACAGGCAAAATTGATTTGATTTATATTTATCTATTAAGGTCAATGTATGTAAAACCATTGACTTTATGTATTTTGTATACATTGATAGTAAACTATATATATACAATTTTTTGTACAATTTTGGAATGATGTAACATTACTGACAGATAATTTAAGTTTTCATTTTATTGACAACTTAAAAAACTAATATTGCTAAAGATATCTGTCTATTAATATACTGTATACAAGGAAAAATTCACCCCCGTTTTATTTCGCCCCTTTCACCCCCGTTGTCAGCCGGCAAATTTAAGACTGGGCGAATTCCAATATTCCAAGTTATCTCTTTAGTACATAAGTGCGACTGGGCAAATTTAAGACATTGCAAAGCCATTTGCAAATGTTGAAGGGCAAAAATAACACAAGGCGAAAATAACCCTGTATACAGTATGTATGGGTACTATTAGTATTGGATACATGGTCTTACATTTAAAAAAGCGTGGAGCAGTCATTATTCAAAGTCTATATATGTCTATGATTATAAATCCAGTATTGAGTTGGGGAAGAACATCTGTCAATTCATTCATTAAGTCAATTTAATTTTGTACTACAGAAATCTGGAAGGGGAGGTAAAGCAATCCAGAAGGGCAATGAAAAAGTGGAAACAATGAAGCCAGAGGATCGATTGATTACTGTCAAATTTAATGCCGATCGCTCAGCTCAAATGCAGTGGGACTTCAGGCCCCAGCAGAGAGAAATAGAGGTATTTATATGAAAATAAAATCAGATTTAAGGGTTAATGTGATGGATTATCTTATCAAATATAAGAATATAATATATTGTTTACTAAATTAGAATATTATCACTTGGTTTATTTGTATGGAGAAAGTTAGGTTACTTAGGGATAATTTAACTTGCTAAATATTTCACTGTAGGTACACTGGCTAGGTCACTGGCACCTGACATTATACATATATTTTTTCATATTAACGGTAATACATGTATGATTTTCTGTACTATAATATACTATAATACATGTAATAATTATTGTTATAGTGCAGGAAATTTTCTTACTATAATTTTTTTTTTTAAATGTCTGGTGCCTTGTCTGAGAGCTAGGTATAATATCAATTGTTATTTTTTTATTTGCTATTTTATTACCTGAGTGACACGATTTCTTTAATAATATAATTTATTACTTTATTGTCCTGTAGGTTCGAGTTGGGGAGACTGCCCTAGCATTTTATAATGCCAAGAATCCCACGGATAAACCAATCATTGGAATATCCACGTATACCATTGTTCCTTGGCAGGCTGGATACTACTTCAACAAAATTCAGGTACTCAGAGTGAATGTTGTATCAGAACACCACAAGGACCCAATGTGGGTTGCATTTGAAGCATCAGTCTGTTAAGTGTTCAATTTGTAACGATTTCTGAAGAGAGATTGACCGAGTCTGTGTTTTCTATTTTCAGTGTTTCTGCTTTGAAGAACAGAGACTGAACCCAGGAGAGGAGGTAAGATTTAATTTTGTTTATGAATATAGAGACCAGATTATTTGGAAAAAAATTATCCACTTTTAAGATGAAGCTAAAAAAATATAGATATCACTCTTAGATCAAATACCGGTAGGTTGATAAGAAAGGGATTTTTAAATTACATTTGTTGTGGAAAGTTTTGGAAACAGACTTTAAAAACTCATAAGATAAGAAAATTTTCAGTTTAAAAGTTGGCAGTTTCATTTATTTTTTTTTTAAAATAATGAATTATTATGATATAGAAAAGATTTACAGAAAAAAAAACAACAACAAATGTTATATTCTTATTTTCTTGACAATAAGTGTTTATTAAAACATGTTGTAGTACCAACCCTGGGAACACATATACCTGATTCTTCTTTAATAACACATTTCATGAAATATATTAAGATGCCTAATTTAACAGCATATTTTAAACAAGAAATATCTTGTCTGGCCAACAAATATCTAAATTCTCTCTGAAAAAAATAATGTAAAATAAATTATCTAGAGCCTTATCAATTTTTCAACAGTGAAATCATACTTCAAAATAGATATTTTAAAGACCAGTGAAATAAAATTTTGTTTTGCCATTTTACCTCAATGAAATAAAGGAATTGTACTGGTATATTATGAAATAAAAGAAATAATTAAAAATGGGAGAAAAAACCTATTAATGACAACAATAAAGGTATTATCAGTGTCGAAAAAAAATTTGTTATGATATAAAGACAGGCTCATCAGACAGGCAGACATATTTGTCTGCCTCAGGATGGATAAATCAAGCAAGAAAATCACCCCAAATACAAGTTATCTTTCTTAGGCAGGGCCTCAGGCTGGTTTTTTCAAGTTGTGCAAGAGACAGCTGTTTTTCACGGATGAATAACCACAGACTTCATCTGCCGCTTTTAATGTTTCTAAATGTGTTTTCATATGTGCATGCACACAAACCATATGCATTAAGATTGATTTTAAACAGATTTGCCAAAATGGAACTCTTTCTGACCCAAAAATTTTTTCTCACCTTTTAAAAAATGCATAGAAATACTTGGGTATTCATATAGTAAAGCATCCCTATTCAATGCAACGGAAACATGTGTTTTGTTTGTTGACAAAAATGCAGGTGATAATTTGCTTGTTCAGTCAGCACTTTGCTGTGACATCTGACCCACAGAAGCCCATTAAGGCAGTGTAATCTTTTGTCAAGTGATGAAGAATTGAGATAACAAATTCTCAATTACTCCGTTGACATGGGCAATGAGCCAAAATAAGTGACTGGAGGATTTTTCAATCAAAATATTCAGTTTTCTTTGCACTGAGTAGCCCCCAATTCTCAGACTGATATAACTGCAATATAACACACTTGAGCTGATGGAAAGGCAATCTTTTTCATGTGCTCTGAATATCTCAATTGGCTTTCCTTCCTATTGAAAAAAAATGAGGCATTAAATTACTATTGCATGAAAAATGTGCAATGTACAATCTGATTAGAGTTTTGGAGCACACTTGACATTGTGGGGTGTATTATATGAACTGAGTAACGAATGTAATTGGCATTAATCATCAAACACTGATTATTAGGTTAGATTTTGTAAGAATAGCTGCCAATATATCAATAATAGTTTTATATAATTGCCACCATTATCCAAATATTGGTCATCTTTCCTGACTCATAGGGGAAAATGAGCTTTTCCTTTGTTTACTCAGAAAATGAAATCTGACTCCCAAATTAGACTCAGCCTGTAAACTACTTTAGCTGCTGAGATTAGGATCACTCACTTCTAGCTGATATTGCAAGTCTGACCTCTGTCCAAGGTCGTAATTTTTGGAAGTGACCACATCCATGACTGGCCGTACAGCTATAGGTGACACATCATGTCTTCATTACTGATTCATGGCTGACCATTAATCACGAAGGGATACCGGTCAGTGATCATAAAATCTCCCCATTTATATTTCTCTGACATCTCCAACTGTCCTTGCAGTGATGGTTTGATGAAGGTCCCGCATTCTGTATTCAAACATCCAACGTACTAATTTTAAACCAAGCAATGCATGCTCTGGTTTTTTTAGCGACCCATTTTCTTAATTGTTCAATTGAAATCTTTAAGTATTAAATCTGTTAAAAAATTAATAACTTTTAAAGGATTATTTATGTCCTGGTTTTCCTTTGAATTTGAAAATGGATTAAGTACAGTATAAGTATTCCACTTTTCCAATGATTTGACAGCTGTACTCGCTGATATCCCTAGTTTGCACTTCGAAGTTGTAGACTTTAAACATATCATTGAAGACTATCTCTGAATAGGATGTACTGGTATACGACAGATTGACTTTCAATAAAAATATTGCTTTCAGGCAAAGTTCAATGCAAAAACATGGATGAAAAACCTCAATGTGCAACATTTAATTATTAAGTTGGTGTCTTTGTACTAAAAAAAATTTGAACTCATAAAATTTCTTTACTCAAATGAATCTTGAGCATGCACCATAATCATGGTTCACAAAACATAATAGAATGCTTTGATAATAAAAAATTTAAAAAAGAGGGAATTTTTACCGAGAAAGCCAAGCCTACGAGATGATATTGAGAATGGGGAACTCTTTCTTTGTCTGGTGATGAGTCAGCATCACTTGTGCTGTCTGAATCATTGCGGTATCAGACATCCCCCCAAACACCAGAGTCGCCACTATCTCGCTAAATTAAAGACTGCCGAGACTGCCGCAGCAAATTTTCCTTTCACTTGTCATTTCTTTTACTTAAAATAATGATAGGTATTTGCAATAGAAAGTGCAAGCTCCTTTTATCAAAACAGAAAACATCTACTGAGTTAATGATTTCAGATATTGTGGTTTTTGTTCTTTCGCAAATGTCCATGACCTTTTATCAGATCATGCAAAAATAATTAATAGAAGTTTGTTAATGACTCAGAATCTGAATTCTTATTTAAGAAAAGTTTTATATATCTAAGTGATTTTTTTTAATGTAGATTCCTTATTAAGTGTGACTCATGGATTTTAAAATCTCACTTTTATTTAGACTAAAGGAAACTATAATAAAAATTTGGCATTCATTATTTTATACATTTTATTTTCACAATTTGATGCAAAACAGCTGAATCACAGAATTAATTACTCACATAAAAGAAGGAATCCAAAGTAATTCATTAATGCATATAATATTCAATCCTCTACCATTACATAAAAGTTGATGAAGTGAGGAATGGGGGGGGGGGGAGGTATTATACAAGTTTCACACAGAATTAGGATTTAATGAGATTTTCAGGCCTTATTGTTCAACATTCGCAATTGCCTCACTGTAAAAGAAATTGATTTTTATTTTGTTGAATGGATAAAAGGAATTAATATTTTGGTAAAACTACTTTTGATGATGTAACAGAGGAATTATTGATGGACAAAATGACAGCTGCCTCCCGATTCAGTATTAGTCTTTGTCTTGGATCAGTTTGCAGATAGCTGATAGCTGGACAGATACTGACAGCTAACTGCACAAGAACTGGTCAGACCTGACATACTTATTCAGTGATACAGAATCAGTGGAATTCATTAACCTATTTGTTAACTTTTTTTTTTATTGGAGGACATTTGGGACATTAAGAAATGTTCTGACTGAGAGATTTATAAATTACTTGCAAAGCTCTTGTGTCAAGACTTTGTATTCAAACAATGGGAAATCAATTGACAGACAAATTCAGAATGATGAGGAACAGGTGCTTGTTGAGTTTGTTATGACAGGCAATAGATCGGCTTATCCAACTGAGTGTTCCAGATGTGATGGATCCAGTCTTCAGCTTTCTCCCAAGATATAATAATGTTTATCCCTAGTACAGATAATTTGTGATAGGAGAATAAACATATGATCCATTGAATCATCACTTAACCTCTTAAAAGAGCATACAACATCAACAGGTGTGAGTGCTGTAGACTTTGTATTATATACATTTTACATAAAAACAAATAGTGGGATGATCGAGGCTTAATTTTGCTTTAAAAACCTTGTGAGGAGCAATTTAAAAGTATACCCCATTGAACACTCAAGGAGAATTCTTTTTATCATTTTATTAGCTAGGTTTTATATCAATTTATCCACTTTCTAAATTACATCTTACACTGTGAAACACATGTTGAAGTTAACATGACATATTCAGACATATAAATTATAAGGATTTTTTATGTACGTCAAATGTTAATTTTATCCCATTTTATCATGATCATTATTTTCCTTCAATCTACTGGGAAGGAAATCATATAATCTCATGCTACTTAAGGGATGGACGATAATGATCATTTTAAGACTTAAAAGAAACTAGAGTTATATATATGTGTAGGAAATGTAAGGAGAAAATGTTCAACTTACATAAAATTCTCATGGTTTATCCTGTGCGTTTTTCCTGTCAAATTTAAGTTCATGGCTAGAAAAATCATATTGATCATTTTAAGGTTAATTTGACAGGTATTTTGTGGACCCACAAGCCTGTTTGATTCTATTTACTTGTGTTACTTTTATAACTATACTCAAAAATAGAACTATTTCGATGTTGCTATTTTTATGAGAGTTGAGAGGGTGGCAGTATATTAACAAGTTCTGTCACATTGTCACCATCTTGTACAGTACTAGGTATTAGAGATCATTTTTTAAATAAAAGGCTAGACTTGCTGTTAGATGTCACAATTCCCATGTTGTCAGATAAAAAATAAATACCCCCAAAATGAAGGAGTATTCGGTCCCAGATTGAGAGCATTTGTCCACTTCTTGACTTGGTACGAGGAGGGGGTGTCTGATTCTTGTCAGTTACTTGGATGTGTTAATGGCTCTATAAACGCAGGAGAAGAAGGCCCATAACTCAGAGCAGCCTCTCTTCAAAGGACCCCAAAGGGTAATTTGATGTATTGGTGTCTGACATGGTGGGATAGGTTTATCTATGCTTATATGCATATTTAACTACTTTCACAGCTGCTTTGATACTCCTATCAGTGAATAATATGTCCACAATGATAACTATTCTTCTCTGTACACGTAAGTCTGTTGTCTGCATTAAGGGGCTGTTTATTAACAGTTGGACCATATACTTACTCAAACTACATGTATTAACAATTCACTACTTAAAAATCACAAGTTCTTTGATAGATGATGATGGATATGATAGTTATTTTATTGACCATCCAGCACCTTAAAATTGTTATTGTTTTTATATATTTTTTTTTTACTTCCAGGTGGAGATGCCGGTGTTTTTCTACCTTGACCCAGATTTGCTGAATGACCCGAGGATGGACAATGTTGATGATATTGTGTTGTCTTACACATTCTTCTCATCCAAAGACCAGGAAGTCAAGTATCAAGGGCAACAGACCAACATGCCTGCTAATGCATAGTGTCAACTTGTTTGACCTTTTGACCTTCTGATCCCCCTTAAACAATGAAATAGAAAGAAAGCGATTGAGGTTTTTGGTCATCTCAGTAATTGCTGTGGGTGCACTCTTCCCAGAGATTAACATTAGAAGAAAGCTTGTTTACTGGTTGAAAAGATAAAAAAGAAAAAGAGAATTGGCTTATTGATTTGTATGAATATTAAATCCATATGCATAGAAATTTTTGTTTTTAAAATATAGAAAAAAAATGACAAATAAAAGTGTTAAAAGATTAACCTTCTTTTGTTGAACTTTTTAAGACAACACAACTTATTTTTTTATGAAATTATAATTATATATTTACATCAACCAAGTATGATTTCTGATATTTCTTGTGGAAATTAATTGTAATTCACAGTCGAAACCTTCAGCAACCAAAAAAAAATTCACAGACTGCACGAAATAAATGATTATTTCGTGCAGTCCGCTTTTTGAAGGTTTCGACAGCTATGAATTACAATTTCCGGAAGAAATTATGGGAATCATACTTGGTGGATGTAAATATTTAGAAACTGACAAGATTGATATCCACACAATCTATTTAAAAACGACCTCTTCGCATATGGATAAGCTTTCAAATTCATTTATTAATTTTATATCATCTTTAATTCAAAAATGGCACAATACACGATGATCAGACCGTCCAGTTTCATTTTGTTGGCTGTGCGTGGGTTTTTTGCTCAATCGAAATTTTCGTTACATGAAAGTACGACCTACACGGACTGATCCCAGGCCTCCCGTTGTTTTAGTAAATATGGTAACCTATACATTTATGAAGAACTGGATGTTCCTTCTGTGTAACACGATGGTGATAAAAATGATGCTTATAACGTACTTTTATTCACTTTTTATGGAATGCCGATAGAATGATTCATAGATGAAGTGTAACAGATTAGATTTAAACATAATTTATTAACGATAAAAACGTGAATCGAGAAAAAAATCTGAGGGGGGGGGGGGGGTATCCGACCCCCATCCACTCATGATTTAATTATATACACCGGTCCTGTCAGTTTCTACGGAGCTTTGAATTACAATCAATTTCCGTAAGAAGTAGAAGAAATTTACATGGTGGATGTAAATATTTAATAGTATTTTTAAACATTAGTCAGCTAAGACTTCTATATATTTAAAATTATGTGCGTGATGAGTTTTCATACGTACTCGAATAGGTTTCGGGCCACGTGCCTAAGTAGTACTTGTCCAAATATAACGTAAACTGCATCGCTTCGCTTAGCAATGGCCTTGTCCTTTCTTTAATGTATGCAGCAAATTTATATCAGTTCTTATCTGGTAATTGGACTATGCCAGAAACGAAAATAATTTATTATATACATGTATATTGATAATGCAGATCGATGTACAACATATCTCAGCTGGTTTCATTCGCATGTGCTTTACACAAACATTATGTGAGAAAAGGTTACGTTGTTAATGTTTATCAAAAACAATATGACCTTTTAGAACATCAGTGCAAGGAAAAAATCCCACACCCTAATGCTTATTTTAAAGTTTAGAATAATTTCATGTTTGGCACTGTAACTTTTTTTTATAATGAAGTGATTTATTTGCAATTGATTACAATTTGAAAAGATGGTTTATGTTGAAATCCTTACAGCTTCTTTAACATACCATTGGAAAAGTTATCGTATGGCCAGCTCTGGTTTTCAATAACACTGTACTTAATTTACAACAATTTTTCTTTTTCCGTTCTTAAACATGTACTTTACTCCAAGTTGCTGAATATCATATGTTTTGGAAGGAATTGTGAGGGTTTGGGACCTTCTTCCTATAATCACTTAAATGATGTACTGGTTATTGACCTGTATCTTTGGTTAATCCCTACCCCCATCCCCTTTCTCAAAGACGGTAAATTAGATTCACTAGTGTTATAAAATAGCAATTCATCATAATATCAACAAATTAGAAATTCCAAGTCCAAACTTTGTGATTTATACATATTTTTTCAAAGTGCGTTGAGTCTCGAGATAAGAAAAATTGTTAATGTACCTCCATAACGCATTTTGAAAAAATAAATTAGAATTGCGTTAACCTGGTCCCGTATTAAAAAAAAAATTCAAAGTGCGTTGATTTGGTCCCAAAATTGACGCACTTTGAAAAATGTTCTCTTCAAAGTGCGTAATATTTTTCAAAGTGCGTTGCTACAGAGCAGTAATTAAAATACCGGTATTAATACATGTGAAGTATTGATTAGTAGTATCAATTGTCTTCTGTTCCAAATAAGCTTTGAAGTTAGAGGATGCAGATTTTTTTTCAGTATCGCTCGCTACCTTCATACCCTTATGAAAACAAAAGAAAAAACAAGCATTTCCTCAGGCGTTTTGGCGACTTATGCTAGATCGAAACACGAATGAACACAAGATCCAGGCTTTTCTATCAATAGCAACTTCTGCATTTTTTTTTTGTCTGTACAGAGAAAGGAATAATTTCGTGCTTGTTGTTTATAAATGTGTACAATGACTTAACGCTAGCAGATAAGTTAATTCTATTGGGGATCCTTGATACTAATATTACAACATCGTTTATGTTGCTTCCGAAGATCTATAACTAACGCGTCCATCGGTGATGTATTTTTCTGTACAGCTCGCTACCTTCAAAACCGCATGATAAACACGCACACACAAAAAGAGAAAAATAACTCATGCAATGAAAACTAAAACTTCAGTGTATGGGCTCTGGGATTCATGTTGTTATACTTTCATGTTAAATACTGAAATCTGATCGGTTAAGACGCAGTTCATAACCCGTTCTATTACCCTCAGCGTTAGCAACGCACTTAGCAACGGGTAACATTACAAATTGTTACATGCGCGAAAATTATGCGCGTACGGTTCGCTGTAGAATTCACGTTATTCCTTTATAAAAGCAGTAAAATTTTCTTAAAAATTAAGACATTCAGTATAACAAAATAAATAGTGCTTGTTTTGGAGGATAACAGTTGAAATTGACACCCCTCGAAAACCATTGTCAACCTCCGCTTCGCGTCGGTTGACAATGGTTTTCTCGGGGTGTCAATTTCAACTGTTTCCCTCCCAAACAGGCACTATTTATATAATAGTACATCCATGACTAAATGTATCATATCTAATAGATTGCAAGTTTGATCACTTGAATATTAGTATAATTTCAAAGGGATTATTAAATTATGCAGATTTTTCTTGATTTTTATCTAAAAACATTGAATTGAAACAAATATATCATCCTAGTGCATAATTTAAGAAAACGAGATTTTTCTGTATATTTACATTTTCCAGTGTCTTTGCCTGTGATAACACTACGTATCGATTTTGTACTATATATAATCCATAATAGAAATGACGCAAATTGAGGCGCCAATGGGATTTGCTTATTTATATTTAAATATTTAATCGTACAGTGGCTTAAAATTATATAAATATAAGTAATAAGGAATCATTCTTTGAATATTATGAGGTGATAATTTCGGTCGATGCGTGATCAAATCTATCATAAAGCCCTTCGGGCTTTATTGGATTTGATCACGCCCTGACCAAAATTATCACCCCATAATATTCAAATGATTCCTTATTCCTTATTTATCTATGACAGTGGACAACTCTTTAAAGTCAAAAGTTTCAATTGAAAAAAGTTCATTTAAATGACTACATGTACAGTGACATGAATTTGGTTTATGTCAGCTTCAAAATTGTGAAATCACCTTAGTTATGCACGGACTACCTTAAAGAAGAATAGTACATGTATTTGCATGTATAGAGATAAATATGTGCATGATTGTATATGTGAATAAATCAAGTTATTGTATTCATTTTACGTTCCAGTGCCGGTGCTTAAGAGGGTTCGATGGTCGTGGCCATTTTTAGACTCTATTGATCTTCTTTTGAAAAAGAACTTTACATAAAAATATAGAAAATACCCCAATTCAAATGGTAAATATATGGATTTTTTTTTTACCAACTAAAAGTTTATAGCTAAACAAATTAAATCTTAAATTTTTAGACAGATCTAATGGTCAATTTGTTGGCCATCTAGCCTCATAATGATTTAGGCGGTCTTAAAACACCCCGGCAGAAAACTTCCGTTTTTGACAATATTGACACGTATTTCATCAATTAGAACACATTTAGTGACTTTTATTGAGACGGCGTCACCAGATTCAATAAGTATGCAAAGTTTCAATATAACAAATTACATTTCTTAAATATTTCCTATCGTTAAAGACAGTGAAAACAAAAATGGTGATAAAACTTCCCCTTGTATAACTCCAAAATCACATGCACACATATAGTAAACTCCGATAGGCATGCACTTTTTTCTACCCCGGTTTTAATACATAATATATCAAATATAAATTTCAAACATTCTTTATGTAAACATATCGCATTTGAAAGAGATACGAGTAATTATCTTGGATTGAAACCCCCGCCACCCCAAAGCTCCAAATCGATTCCCGCTATCTTGTAACTCAAATTTCATTCACAAATATAAAAAAAAGATGGCGGATTGATAATTTTTTTTCTTCTGCATAACGAATGGAATTCAGGCCGTGAATACAAATGTCATAAGTTAATATACATCACTATTTTATTTGCGTGTTGAAGTATTATTTCTTATTGGCCGACTGAACTTTTGGTCACTGTAGATGAATTAGCAGTGTTCGGCGACCGTCTTGGAAGGTAGGACCAGGTAAGACTTTGAGGTTTAACTTTTTTTTATATGTATAATGAAAAATGATGTATGTGGGCAGTAAAGCATAGATTATCATGCAAAATATTCATTAACAATGATTAACTTTTTAAAAAAATCTTTTTCACCAAAACCCACAAATAGCATGCTATCTAAATACTAAATAGGGATGGTTTTTTCTCTCCATACTATAATCATAGTTTATACATTTATTTAATCATCACATATCTTTATTAGAATTTTTCCTCTCATAATTAATCAACAATAATCAATATTTTCATTAGATTTTTTCCTCTCTTATAATTGACCAATAATAATCAATAAAACAATAGTATCCGGTCTATTCTTTCATGAAAATTTTGATAAGCATATGTCTTCTGAAACTAGTAAAGGATTTAATGTTTCGATTCTATTTTCCCTGTTTTTAGCATGTTTTCCGAACCATCGCTTAAGCCTTCCTTTCGTTATCATGTTTCAACGCAAATACATTTTTTATTATGTTTTTTTCACATGTTGTTTTCGCTTTTAGAAAACAAGAAAAGTGATAATTTCAAATTGTTGCATTATCGGTGTTATATAGCACCCCCCCCCCCCCATTAGCTAAACTGGCTATACATGTATATATAGTAGTCTTTTTCCACGGAGTTGAAAAACTATTATGTATTAGACTTTTCTCCATAGTAGGGTGTCTCCCTCACGTTTCTCACTTAAGGTGTGTTTTGTAAAATTATTATTTTACATAGATTCATATAAAGCACAGAGAACTTAACTAAAGTTATTTTGGTGAATTCATAAGGTATACCATGCTCTGTGGTCATATGCAAAAATGTGCTCTTAATTTATAAATTATGAATGTCTTTAAAATTCTAAATATATAAAAAAAAAAAAATTAATTTCTTCCTTTTTTTATCCGCCTATCCGCGCCCTGTCAATATATCTACTATGAAGAATAAATGGAATTTTCTACGTAATCCAAATATCGCTTCTGACTTGATTGTGTACGGCAGAGTTTTTTTCTGAACGATAACAAAGCAGTGCTTTCTCTTTTTAGATACATGTAGCTTAATTTTCAAGATGGTATATTTCCAAATCGCGTCGCCAATTGAAAAGCGGAATAAAGCTTAGAATATAGCTGTACATGATTACAAACATAAGGCTCCATTTCACATTTTAAATACTTTCTTCCCATGACTTTGACTAACCATGCGTATTTCCAGCAAAGAAACAAAATTAATTCTGGTTGTATACTATAAATCCAAATCATTTATTACATAATCAATAATTCTTTACCATTGCTTAGAAATCCCACTACCGAAGCGACATTTTCTGCAATTTCTCATCATATTAATGCACCCAGTCGCAAGATATCGAGAATTAAATATTTTAACGTTTTGAAAACCCTTAATTTTACAGTACCCATAAATGGCCTTTGGAGGATGGAAGGAGTATTACATTTTGCAATCTTAAATCCTCTCTTTTTTCTAAAAATACACACCAAATTTAGTCTAAATTTCTCAAGTGGTGATTGAGAAGATCTAAGCCTGTATCAACCCTCAAAGAGAGTAATTAATATCATTTCAGATATTGCGAAATGTTGACACGAATGGTCCATCATAAACAAATCCGAAGGAAAGAATGGGGGTAAATCTGTATATAATAGGCTTTTCGAGGGGGTAACCTGGCTATATAGTCATTTCTTTTCGGGGGGGGGGGGGGGGAAGGGGCCAGGAGTTGGGGGGCGGGGGTGGTAAGGGCACTATACAACACCGGTAAGAACTGTGGGTAGTCATCGAGATTTTTACTTTTAAGTTATTAACGTTATCTATTAAGTTTTTTATAGCTAGACATCTTTTTAACATTTTCATACGTGGTTCGCGCACTTGCAAAGATACTTTAAAAATTCCACCCGCTTGTTAAAAATCAATATTCAAATACAAGAATATAAGTATCGTTTTTGAATTTATATTTCAGTCTGAATCGATTAATTAAATAGGAAGGCACAGTTGTGTACTGGAATTGTACTGGAGTGGGGTTTCAGTTTAGAACTGTGAATTTAGAGGCATGACATACATGTAGCTCACTGACTGTGCCTTAATCATTATGTATCTACTGTAATTTCAATTTTGAAGTGAAAATTTTCAAGAACCATTGGTACTGTTTTGTTGCAATCGAATCTTCTCGGGCCTTTCCGTCAAAATATATCCGAAGTTGTTTTCCGAGCTTGAAGAAATTTAAGATAAAGTTAGCTGTTTATTTTAATATTGAAAATAACTATGCATTATAAGACATAAGCTACTGTTACTTTTCGACATGTACAATAAAATACAAAACTACATGTGAAAATTATAAAACGAAATTCAAATGGTACAGTTTATATACAGTAGTACAGTACTCCCAGAATCCCCTACTATGGAGTCGAGCTTGCGTATTCCAGTGAAAAAGACTAACGTAGTTGCTAGCGCTCGAGAGCGCTAGCAATAAAGCACAAAAAAAAATCAAATCGGAATATAAATCCCCGAAAAGCATATGAAATCTTATTTACAATAGTACATACAGTATAATATAGTTAACTGTTTTAACAAGGTATTTATTATAAATATTGACAAAATCTCCTTTATTGTATCAATGTGACATATTTCTCTAAATTGAAGTTATATGCAATAGATTCAAAACTAAAATAAAAAAAAACCTGGATTAAGACTTTGAATCTACCAATCTTTTAACAATTTGGATGGATGGGGTTTAAGGGGGCTGGGGGTTGGCTGCCATTTTAGACAATATTGATCTCCTTTAAAAGAAGAGCTCCATATTAAGATAATAGGAAGTGGTGAAATTTTATATTAAAACATATGAAATTTTTCTTTATCAAATAGTAGTTGATAGCTTCAGAAATCGCGTATAAAATGTTCAAATTAATCTGATGGTTTTATATTATATTATATTTTGACCCCCCAGCCTCCTTAAAGTGTTTTAACTATTCTTTGTTATGCATAGATGAAAAAATGAGCTTTGAAATATATCTTTGTACAAATGTACATAGATATAGATACACATGTATGAAAATAAATTTTGAAGCCAACTACTTCACTATTTATAAAGATTTTTACATGTTGTAATTGGAAAGCAGCAAAAGACTGTTGTTTTGGTGTTTTTTCCTTATATAAACGTTTTTCAAAAGTGTGATTCTTTTTCTATTTGCAGTTTTGCCACAATGGGGGCAATTAAGCTGATGATTGTCCTTCTCCCTTTGTTGGGCGGAGTGGTCAGCATCGAACTTAAGGCCCCTGCGAAAGATTTCTTAACACGTTTTGATGGTGGATTTTCCAAAAAGTCGGATCGAGCATTCGGTTATGGACCAGACTTTTTTGCACCCGGTGTTGATGTTGCATATCCCCAAGGATATGGAGGTCCTTCACCATACATGGAATCTAGATTTGATGTAAAATTCGGGCCAGTGGAACAGAATATCGAATGGGGTCCAGCCTTCTCTGGGAAAGGAAGCTATGGTCTAGGATTCAAAGGAGGATTTGATGGAGGGCCAGGAGGGTTTGGGTTCGGTGGAAAAGGTGGTTTTGGTGGATTTGGTGGAGGAGGCTTTGGAGGTGGGGGAGGCTTTGGCGGAGGAGGTGGATTTGGAGGAGGAGGTGGATTTGGAGGAGGAGGTGGATTTGGCGGAGGAGGTGGATTTGGCGGAGGAGGAGGAGGAGGAGGTGGTGGCGGAGGAGGAGGCGGTGGCGGAGGAGGTGGTGGAGGAGGCGGTGGCGGAGGAGGCGGAGGTGGTGGTGGCGGAGGAGGTGGTGGAGGAGGAGGAGGAGGAGGCGGAGGTGGTGGTGGCGGAGGAGGTGGTGGAGGAGGAGGAGGAGGCGGCGGCGGTGGAGGAGGAGGCGGCGGCGGAGGAGGAGGTGGTGGTGGCGGAGGCGGTGGCGGAGGAGGAGGAGGAGGCGGCGGAGGAGGTGGTGGTGGCGGCGGCGGAGGAGGAGGAGGAGGAGGTGGAGGAGGATTTGGAGGAGGATTTCGTTCGTCTTATTTAATAGGAAAATTTTCCAAATTTATTGGACCTTATGCCGAAAAGGGTGTTCGTTATGAACCAGCGATAAAGGGCTTTCCTGAATTCTTTATACCATCTGATCAACTGGATTCATGCTTTGCTAGATATAAAGAAGCATTTGATAATTCATTTCCTTCTGTGCCTCAGCTTGTTAGATCAGGCGGATTTTCAATGAGTATGCCAATCAAAGTAGCTCCTTATAAATCAGCACCCAGTGCATATGTACGAAGTGATGGAAGCGGGCCAATGTTTGCTCCATATAAAATTGCTACCACAAGTTTTTTTATTTACATTCCACTTGATCGCAAAACAAAAAGACTTGCATACCCAGAATATCCTATTTTAATTCCTTATACAAAACTTTCTGCAAAAACGAAATATAAACAATACGTCCCATATTTACCATTTATACCCGATATAAATAGAGGACATCAACCTTGCTTTGACATACATATGCCGATGGGCAAAATGGGATTTTATGCTTCCTTTAGCTTAGCATATGGCGGCGGCGGCGGCGGCGGCGGCGGCGGAGGAGGAGGAGGAGGAGGAGGAGGAGGAGGAGGAGGAGGAGGAGGAGGAGGAGGAGGAGGAGGAGGAGGAGGAGGAGGAGGAGGCGGTGGTGGAGGTGGAGGCGGCGGCGGTGGAGGAGGAGGAGGCGGAGGAGGCGGTGGTGGTGGAGGAGGCGGCGGCGGTGGAGGAGGAGGAGGTGGTGGTGGTGGAGGAGGAGGAGGCGGCGGCGGCGGCGGCGGAGGAGGAGGAGGCGGTGGAGGAGGAGGAGGTGGTGGTGGCGGAGGAGGAGGAGGTGGTGGAGGAGGATTTGGATTTGGAGAAGGATTTGGCTTTGGAGGTATTGGTGGAGCTGGTGGAATTGGAGGTAAATTTGGTGGTGATTTAAGATTTGGCGCTGGAAAATATGGTGGTCCTGAAGGAGTTTTTGGAACTTTTAAATATGGTGGTTCTGGTGGATTCGGAGTTGGAGGTGGTTTCGGTGGTGCCGGTGGAGACGGGGGTGCCGGCGGATTTGGAGGCACTGGAGGATTTGGGGGTGCTGGGGGATTCGGGGGTGGTGGTGGATTTGGAGGGGCCGGCGGAGATGGAGGTGCCGGTGGATTCGGAGGTGCTGGAGGATTTGGAGGTGATGGAGGATTTGGAGGGGCCGGCGGATTCGGAGGGGCCGGCGGAGACGGAGTGGCCGGTGGATTCGGAGGTGCTGGAGGATTCGGGGGTGGTGGTGGATTTGTTGGATTCGGAGGTTCAAAAGGTAAATTTTGCGTTTTTGGTTTTTGTAATAAATTTCATTTTGTAAAATAAACACCACATGCATCAACTCTTTGCATTAGATTTTTCTACATTTTATAAAATCATAGATTTTCTCTTCATTTTCTTTCGAATTTAGTACAAACCAGTATTCAGTTTTGTTGATGTTTATCCCTTTTCAGGATCCTATGGAAAAGTATATGCTCCTACATATTAAATCAACAGCTAACTTCCTCCCTGTGAATGTTATACCTTACCGAGGAGGAATTTAAAAGAGTAAAATGACTGTAACCAGCTATGCGTTTTTTGAAAGTTTTTAAGACGAGACAGTTACGAGTGAATGACTTGTGTAGTGTGGCGTTTGCCTATCCATACACGATGAACGTTTTAACGTACCGCTGTGTACTGTACCGGGTGACTGTGGTTTGTGTGGACATGACTGAGACTCACCTCCTGTCAATTACACGAACCGTGCATGACAAATAAAGTTACATTCGAATAGAACTCTTCATATTTGAACCATGTGAATACGATGTGAACAAGACATTTTTTTTCTTAAATTATACATATCCATTTCTGTTGTTCTTAAGATGTATATTACATAGCTATTCATGTGTATGTTTTATAAATCAAAAATCAATTTTAGATTTGTTTTAATAGTAATTTTGAGACTGCGGTTCATTTGAAGCAGAATATCTCCCATCAAAAGTTATGAAATTAATTGCAATAAAATCTATAAAAAATGTACTACGTTGCTATTGTCATTAAAAATTCATGGTTCCATAGAAAGTAAAATAAGTAGTAGAGAGAGAGAGAGAGAGAGAGAGAGAGAGAGAGAGAGAGAGAGAGAGAGAATATGAGATCGTTCTTTCATGAATATCAAATTATGTAGACAAATTCAGAAAGAAAATATCCAGAAAATATATAAAAGTCCTATGTTATCGGGGAATATTTGCAAGTTTCACAACAGATTCTAAAATGGTGTCCAAGTATTTAATTAGTATTTTATTTAATCTACTCCTCTTAAAGAAGCTAGCAAAAATTTGTATATCTCGCTCGCGGCCAATATGCTATAAAATACATACGTGTTTCATTCTTTTATCTTCGGGTTTTTGTTTTCTTTTTGCTCTTAGCAAAGATAATTAATTCTTAAAAATAAATAAAGTGTATTTTCAAAACCTAACAACATGAATGTGAGTAAAATGTTGCAAGAGAATAAGATGAAACAAGAGAACTCCAAGGGCTATAAAAATCTCCAATATTGCTTAAAGTAATACATTTGTCACATCTGTAAAAATGACAGGTAAAGACAATTACAAGTTTGTTCTCGTCAGGTAAACGTGCAGTTTTGACACCTCGCTCGGCTTGGACCCGCTATAGCGGGGACATAAACAGGCAGGGTTAACATCTCCCTGCAGTAGTCCCAACAATACGTAGGTCACAGAGTATTGGTCAACGTTCTCTGGTAAGTAACTTTCTAAACAAATGACTATTTTGGGGGGGGTATCATCTCGTTATAGATTTGAACAACGACATCAGTGAACTATTATATTTTTAGCTCTCGGACTGTGGTAGGAATGGGTGCAATGAAGGTTTTGGCGATCCTTCTATCCTGTGGGGCTGTTGTTTTCTCGCAGAATAGAGGGGATATTGTGAAAAACGACTTTGGGGATTTTTCTTCTCGTTTTGTGGGTCCATCCCCACCGATTTCAGGAGGAAGCTCTAACAATTTCGAGATTCAACAGAAAGGTGTGTCTCCGAATGGAAACTTTTTCGCCCCTGGAGTTCAAGTTTTGCCAGACCCTGCGCCATTTTTTAGACCAGCCTCTAACGTTGGACCAATCGGAAATGCGGGAGGATTATTCCCAATGGAAAACATCGGCGGACCTTCATTTGACAATATTGGAGGTCCGAATAACTTCGACAACGAAAGGGGACCGTTTTCATTTGGAGGAGATTTACCGTTCATTCCAGATGAGGGTTTTGGGAATGTAGGACCAGAGCATAACGGACCAGGACCTTTCGGACCGGGACCTTTGGGAGCGGGGCCTTTGGGACCAGGGCCTATTGGACGTGAAGATTTTGGACCAGTGCCCATGGGACCCGTAAATATAGGACCAGGGCATATTGGACATAGAAATATGGGACCTAGTTATCCATCCAGGATAGGGACCGAATTTAAACACGATGATTTTGTCACTGATCAAGTTAATAATTTCCGATCTTCTCCGATTGTGCGCGGTTCTTCTTCATCAAGGGATTCAGTAGCTGATGAAGCCAAAAGGTTCCGCTCATCCCCCGTTGTAAGTCTACTGCCCAGTGGATCGGGCAATGGAGGTTCTGAAGCACTGAATAATATAGCACAAGCTATTCAACCAACCAGGGAGATTGATGGCAAACGGTATGAACCGATGTTCAAAGAGTTCCCAGACATATTCCTGAGCAATGAAGGCAAAGACAGTTGTTTTGCAAAGCTCAAGAAAGTATTCGATAAATCATATCCCAAACTTCCGGAAGTTGAGCGGAGTAATGACCCCATATCCTATCCACATCCTCGATTAGCATTCAAACTTCCACCGTTCGTTAATCCCATTTACAGATATGCGATCAACAACAACGTACAATACGTACCCTATAAAATTTCAACATCACCAGCTCCCATCTTCGTTCCGTTTACTAGAGATAGTAATAAATTGTTGTTCCCAACATTACCAATTTTCCTTCCCTACGTCAAGATCTCTATAAATGTCCCCGAGCAGAAACGCCAATATTTCCCATACATCCCTTTCCAACCCGACAAGGACCGGATACCTTCCCAGTCCTGCAGTCAGAGCAGAATTCTTCTGCCGATCCCTGGAAACCCGAAGGAGCTTTATTCAGTGGCAGCATACACTCTCGTCGCATTACAAGGGAATCAAGGTAAGAAATCAATGACGTTTGAAAGGAAATGCGCGTATATGTGCACTGGTACATTTATATTGCTTATTGGTTGTAAAAAATATCCAACCTTTATATGTAAAAAAAAAGCATTTTTTCTAACTCTACTATACACGTAATTAAATATAGAAATTGAATATAAAATCTTAAATCTACGCATCTTGATTTGTTTGAATGTTATTCGGTTTACTCGCATGCAAAATAAAAAAAGTTTTGCAAAGTCTACAAGTCATCAAGTTCCTGAACTCTCGATTTTGATGAAAGCGATATACATGTACATACAATCTCAGTTCTGTGATTCCTATAGTTTTTTTTTGCATGTCAACAGCCATATACACAGTAACGATGAACACTAAGCTCAACAGCATCGAGTGGTACTAGCCAATTTAAATCAAATAAGATTTGCTTTTTATCATATCTTATAAAAAATGTGTTCTATTTATAGCATCGGGTGCCGTTATCGCTCCGTCAAACAAAAATATTCCTGGTTTGATAGGACCATTCCTTGGAGCGGGATCCCCCGTACAAGCAGCACCGACCTTCCCCGTGGTTCCCGCAGTTATCGCAGGCCCGTCCATAAAGTCTGGTGGTCCAGTCATCTTCTCGGCGCCATTAGGAGGTAGTTTGTTACCAGGCGCTGGTGGTTCTTTTGGGGCTGCAGGCTCTTTGGATTTAGACTCTGATTTTAAGTATTCCTCGATAGCTAGCAGCTCTGGTGGCCCAGCAGTTTTCTCAGCGCCACTTGCAGCAGCCAGTTCGCTCCTTGGCGCTGGTGGCCCAGCAATTTTCTCAGCACCACTTGCAGCAGCCGGTTCGCTCCATGGCGCTGGTGACCCGTCAGTAGCGATCGGTGGAGCAGGTACGTGTTTTTTTTGTTGTTTTTGGGGTATTTTTGGTATTGTTTTCCCTCATATAACTACAGATATACCGTCTTCAATTTAATCTCTTTTTATATCTACCCCGATATGTATACACGATATTCACTTTTAATATATAACTTTCTTGGCCTCATTGTTTATATATCCTTATTTTAAAATATTTTTGAAGAGATTCTTATGTATTTTTTTCTTTTTCAGGACATGGTGCAAGTGGCCGACTCGCTAAGTATTAATCCATCCCCTACTATGCACATCACGTAATGGAATACTTGTGAAATGTTTGTTATTTATTTATTACAATTTGTTAAATAAATGTTCACAGTGTAATTTTAGAACGGACAATCCGATTGGGCGATTTGATGCTATCAACCAATTGTACAAGTTGTTTGTTTGATAATTTGGCATGTTCACATTTTGAAACTAAACAACAATATTACAATATCTGGAAGCTCAAATATTATGGTGTCATCTTTTGTTGTGATATCCTGACTGAAAACTTAATGTTATTAAACTGCTGACTGCTAATTTGTATGCATTTGACATAGAGATGAAGTTCTAGAGGATACCAGCATCATTAAAAGAGATGAACTGAGTGACCAATCCATGTCAATGTGGTTAACGTTATGTGCTGAAAACTTATTTTGATCTGAAACACGAGTTGTGCATTTAAAGAAGTTGAACATGATATGCTAGTACATGTACATCTTACTTGCCTTTTGTTATGAACTTTCTTATTAATTGTAAAAGAAGAGCAATTTTGAAGTAACTTAATGCAGCAAGGCTGAACATGTATAATTTCTTGATTTTTCAGTGTTATCATTTTTACCCGTTATCATTTCTATTTACTTAATTAAGTACTTTTTGAACTGGTTGTCAATAAAAGAAAAATAATAAGGTGTTGTTTTTATAAAATGAGGTTGAACATGTATAACTTTTTCATTAACAAGAAAAATATAAGTGCAATAGAAAAATGCAATTTGATGTCAAATGCCCTTTGCCTTAAAATGATATAGCAGACTTTCATTTGTGCTTTTAAACTCGACTATCACGTTTAGACTTTTAGCCATGAACTTTCCAATCAAAGCTACTGTAAGATAAATGTAATTAAGTCATTATTTGGTTGGTGAAATAAAAACTTAAGCATGGAATCTTACTTTTTATCCATTGTTAATCCATTAAACAATAATTTATCTTATTAGAACCATTTTAACAAGACCTTGAACTTTCAGTAGGATGTAACAATCTATTTCTTGCGTCAAAACAAATTTAAATGACGCTGGTTTCAATTTTTTACAGTTTTTTTAAAAAAACAATTCATTGTAGTCAAGGGATGCATGTCTTCGGAACTCTGTAACTAGAATTTCCTCAGTTTCCATTCAGCACAAATACCTTTAATTCACTCTTTATAAGGCCAATCACCAATTTCTGAAGAAAATTACTAGTCAAAACCTGTAAAATTTTCTACATACTGTTTTTTATGAGATTTTAACCCTTTCATATTTTGCTAATTTTTCATGATTTTTCAGCTTTTTAGACCTCCCCAGGCTAGTATGCTTCTAAATCAAACTTCTCAATCTTTCAAGGTAAATTTAGGAACACCCCCACTTTCCTGCGAAAAAAAGTGGGGGAGGGGGGGGGGGGGCTGAACCCTCTATCATGCTATGTTTCTAATGGTTAGGTATAACTTTGCAAAAAAGTGGGGGGGGGGGGCTAAGCCCCCCCCCCCCGGTTCCGACGCCTATGTGCACTATCACATGTCAGAAACTTACCGGTGTATAGTTTACAATGTCCTATCCACCTACTTTTCGTGTTATTTTATCTCCCGTCTGTAACTTGCAATTTCACTGTGTAAAGTCAACACAACAGTCATAGCCGCAGATTTCGCATTTTACTTCTGATTCTCATGTACCTAACATATGGGGCCTACATATTGCATATCAATTTCAACAAGAGACACCCCTCTAACTAATGATAATCATTAAAAATCATTTCATGAATTTTAGCAACACTCATAAGCCTTCAAATACAGCAACTCTCAATTTTTTACAAAAATATTATTGATACCCGAGTAACTATATTTTGAGGATTTACAGAAAAGTTTTTTATCATTTGTATTAATAAAAAACTGGGGGAGGGGTGCCGATTTTTTTTGTTTTCTGTAATTCAATTCAAGCTGCGCCAGCCTCCTAATTATTTTTCATAAAGAAACGCTTAACATTGTCAAAATATAGCAGGTAATTAAATTATGCTGGGCAGATTGTCTATTGGTCAAATCACGACCTAAAATTTTTAAAAGTAAATTTTGATTTTAAATTTCAAAATAATTAAAATTAAAGATATTTTGATAAATGAGGGGGTACGATGGTTTACATTTTGCCCTTTATACTTACATGTATTTGGTTTTCCATTAATATATGTATGATCCACATTGCAAAACTTTTGAATCAAATTAAATTATGCATTGAATAGAGACACCAAGTTAAGAATATGAATAAGGTTCAAAGATTTTTGAGCATGAATAACAAGATTTGTATAAAAGTGCAAAGATCTACTCGCCATATCAAAGTTGATATTTGCTGATTAATAGTAAATGCAAAAAAAATAATGATAAAATAAAAAATAAATAACCCCCCCCTCCCCCCCCAAAAAAAGAAAAAAAAAGAATGAAAGTGTACGTAAGTCACCAAAATTGGTACATGTATTTGTATATTAATGAATATAAATCACTGCTATGGTACCGACATGATCGGAACGTTTCTAGCATAGAGCAATAAATGCTCTACATAGCTGCAGTTTTGGTGCCTTGTACATGTATTGCCGGGGACCGATCTGTTGACAATGCACGTTAGGATAAATTCGTTACTGCAGGCTTTATTTCTGGTTTTTCCTTTTGCTACAAGTTTGCAATGGAATTATGGTTCAAATTTTCAAATGGCAAATAAGTTCTTGTTCGGCTTTCCAAGCCATTTCGGCCCGGCTCCGTCCCGAGGAAATTTTGCCCCCAGAGCGATGACATTTCGCCCTGAGCTGCCGGGTTTTCAAACCATATTCCTTCCAGATTTCGGAAAAGACAGCTGTTTTGCAAGTGTCAAAAATGCTTTTGATCGGAATTTTCCTTACCTGCCTCCAGGTCTGAGGAAACTTGACATGGTCAGCGCTCAGCCCTCCCCCCGGGGCATATATCAGCTCCCTCCTTCCGTAAGCCCAGTATACGGTTATGAAGAAGGTCCGATCTTTGTACCATACAAGCTCTCTAACAGTCGGTTCCCCATGTATGTCGGCATCGATAGACAGACCTATAAACCGGTTTATCCCCAGCTGAAGGTTTTGATTCCGTATTCAAAGCTCGTGACAACTCAGAAGCCGAACGGTAGAAATTACGTCATCTACTTACCCTTTCAGCCCGATGGATTCCGAAACGAATCCTGCGGAATACCAATCTATATTCCGATCCCAGGTAAAGATGGCGAGTTTTATAACTACCAGGAACATTCACTGGATGTAGCGCCATATCCCTCCAGCTATAAACTGGGCGGCCAGTTTCCAAATCGGCCTAGTCTTGGATTTCCTGGAGCGGCGTCCGCTGTTGGATTTTCAATGGGAGATGCTGTAGGAGCCATCACAGACGGATATGGGGAATCTTTACCAATTCCTTCGGCAGGTATAGATAATGCTTTATTAAGACAAAGGATTATTTAAATTTATCTTAGATTTTTTACTTGACTATTTAACTAATGATGATTTTATAAATTGCAAATGGAACATTAGGGACACTATTTTAATTTTTTTTGGGGGGGGGGGGGGAGGGGGGGGGTCTTTCAGAATTACGAAATGTTTGATGCTTAATAAATGGCACTTTATTCAACTTTAAATAAACAAACTACTATTTATGAATTACTATAATAGCACAATTATCGCACGAAAAAAGAAAGTACAGGTTTCATTTGATGTTTTACATGCATTAATTATATTGTCTTTTCAGGTCATGCATTTCATGGATAACGATTCTGGGGAAAAAAAACCGCCATTTCAGAATGTTGACACAGAGAAGACTTTTCGTTCAAAAGTACACATATAAACAAAACTGCCAACGAATTTTTATCTTAAAGTTGTACAAATAAACAAGTTTAAAATGATAATAACTGTTGGTATTGCTGATTTTGCCATCTCCTCAGAGTTACGCCGATACAGCGCAATATTCATATCATAGAGGGCGAGTTCACAGACAATGGTATGGAGGTTACTCTTGTCAAACGACTCGTCAAACATGGTGCTTGTTTTATCGTCTTGATTTTATGTTCTTTGTCAGACTCTTAAATCATCGGTTACATTGCCCAATGTAAAGAAAAAAAAGTTCACATAACACATTATAACCGACAGTGCTGCATGCTGTGAGGTACGACTGACTTTCCAATGAGACAGACAGCACTTCTTGTTCTAAAATGTACATGTTCGTAAAAGCCGAAGACCTACCGGAAATGATGTGGATTTGAACAACTAGTTTATTCATGCTGCGCCTAGTCGATGGATAAGTTACTATCGGTCAGAGGATAGGTTTCCTATGGTGTTCCGATGGGGCCACTTCGACCTTCGCACTTTCGCCTTTAGGTCGAAGATGCGAGAGTGCGAAGTTGCGAAGGCGAAAGTGCGAGAGTGCGACGGCGAAGGAGCGAAAGTGCGAAGATGCGAAGGCGAAAGTGCGAAGGTGCGAAGGCGAAGGAGCGATACTACTATCGCTCCCTCGCCTTCGCAACTTCGCACTCTCGCCTTCGCACTTTCGCACTTTCGCCTTCGCCTTTTTTGATAGCATTCAGAAAGTCTCGGTCTATTACATAGAATTTGATGCAGACACCGTACTCGCAAAGGTTTTCCGATTAATCCATGATATCATTGGTACGCATGCGCTAAGCCATTGTGCTTACTATATGTGACATTTATGTTTACCAGTGCTGGCTATGCCTAATCTACGAAAGCCGAATAGGGCCACATAAAAAATATTTTTATCTCGTAATTACGAGAAAAGATCTCGTTATTACGAGTTAATTATCTCGTTATTACGAGAAAAGATCTCGTTATTACGAGTTAGTTATCTCGTTATTACGAGAAAAGATATCGTAATTACGAGAAAAGATCTCGTTATTACGAGATAATTTTCTCGTTATTACGAGAAAAGATCTCGTTTACGAGATAATTTTCTCGTTATTAGGAAAAAAGATCTCGTTATTACGAGAAAAGATCTATATAAAATGGTGCGTTTCTGAAAAAGAATTCGACTGGATCACACTTAAGTCTATCTTTTCATTCCAGAAACGTTGATTCAATTTTGATCAATATTTAAAAATAACAACGATCATTATTCATTAATTTCTACATATCAAAATGATTGGTTTCGTATTTTATCTGGTATTAATAAAAGGAAAGTACTTTATGTAATTTTTCTATTCAACTTATATATATTATAATCCCACTCCGAAGTAAATACCAGGTAGTCCTATAGTCGTAAATACACAGTTTTATTAGTTACAGATAACTTAAATGACTATATAGTTTCAGTCATGGATATGGATACACAGGATTTACCCGAATTTGTGTTTTATATGTTCATACACAACCTACATGTATATTGAAAATAATTGATTTTATATAAACATTTTGGAGTCTGAAAAAAATAACACGTATCCTTCTTAATTATTGACATATAATTCAATGAATTTTTTAATCAATTTGCTTTGCTAATTCTTCTGAAATTTCTTTAAAACTGCTTGGTCCGATTTTATATCAAATTATGCGTTTTAAACGATGATCATGCTAAGTAAGTGTATATTAATAGACATTGCAGTAGTTCATACACATTATATAAAAAGAATAGAATAATGAAACGCGCCATTTCAAAAATAGATCTTTTCTCGTAATAACGAGATAATTAACTCGTAATAACGAGATCTTTTCTCGTAATTACGAGATATTTTCTCGTAATTACGAGATAATTAACTCATAATAACGAGATCTTTTCTCGTAATTACGAGATAATAAACTCGTAATAACGAGATAATTAACTCGTAATAACGATATCTTTTCTCGTAATAACGAGATCTTTTCTCGTAATTACGAGATCTTTTCTCGTAATAACGAGATAATTAACTCGTAAAAACGAGATCTTTTCTCGTAATTACGAGATATTTTCTCGTAATAACGAGATAATTAACTCGTAATAACGAGATCTTTTCTCGTAATTACGAGATAAAAATATTTTTGTTTAAGTGGCCCTATTCGTCTTTCGTACTAATCGTTATATACTCCATATAAAATGTAAGGTCCGCCATAATGTATACATATGCACTTCCAGACTCCTGTCACTTACCAGCTGTCTGTTTACCGTAGATCAAACACAGTAACATTCTAATTTCATTATGCGACACTCCTTGCTGATGTATGGATCTAGAGGTGGAGAGGGCCCCCCCCCCCCCGGAAAATTCAATACTAATAACTTCACACATGCAGTAAAGGGAGAGAGAAGGTCCGGATCTCATCCCCCCGGAAAATTTAATTTTATTAATTATACATAATAAAATCTCCAAAATATGTCTCGGAACCCTCCCCCACCCCCGACAAATATAATTATTTATCCACCCCACCTCCTAGAAAAAGTTATGGATCTGCGCAGGCTGTTGAAATTAATTTCTAAAAAGTCCATCGTCTGCCTCAGATGTCCTTTTATACAGCTAAAATTGTCTTTAAACGATAGAGAGCTCCATAATTATAAAAAGGCGAAGGCGAAAGTGCGAAGATGCGAAGGCGAGAGTGCGAAGTTGCGATGGCGAGAGTGCGATTGTAGTATCGCTTCTTCGCCGTCGCAACTTCGCACTCTCGCCGTCGCAACTTCGCGCTTCGCCGTCGCATCTTCGCACTTTCGCTCCTTCGCCGTCGCACTCTCGCACTTTCGCCGTCGCAACTTCGCACTCTCGTACCTCGACCTAAAGGCGAAAGTGCGAAGGTCGAAGTGGCCCCATCGGAACACCATAGTTTCCCGCTTAATATACATCTTATCCTACCATCTCTCTTAAGCTTATTCTTTTGTTTGTAAGTGTGAATCATATTGTGGATGAGAAACTTATACCTTTAATTATGTGTTCATAAACTCCTTACTTCTTCTTTTTTTTTTTTTTACAAGGATGAACCTATAATTTCTCATTTTATGTACGTAGTCGATTTGAATAACTGTATTATCTTTAGTTGCAGAACTGTTGCTCCAAAACCGTTTTTGTACAAATGGACACGTAGCTTCACGTCCGCAACCCGAATTTCGCTACAGCTTTGATATTACGTGTGACGTATTTTGATATTACGTGTGACGTATTTTGATATTACGTGTGACGTATTTTGATAGGCAATATGGTAATAATCTTAATTTTTAAAATAATATTTCTGTTAAGCGAAAATACCAAACATATCATCATGAGAGGAATGGACAATTTCGATTTCGCCTCCTGTAAGATTCACCCCGACGCCGAAACCGGTACATTGATGATTGCCAACAATAACCTTTGAAAGTGTTTAGTTAAATCAAAAAATAAACAAACGAGTACAAAGTTGTTTACACCATTTACTAATTCAGCATTAGTTAACAAATCATATAAACTAGGGATGATTCCATCGCTAACCATGGTAGGACGAACGAAATTAAATAAGGTTGTTTCTGTTTCAACTTCCGTTGTGCATGCGCCTTGAATTGTTATATATAACCTATTCGACAAAAATTAATTTTATTTATCGCTAAGTTATGTTGTTTTTTTTTTTTTTGGTAAAAAAATCCTATTGAGGTGAAAGTTTATATAACTTTATTACAAACTTTGGTAGCCAACAAATCCGCTTAAGCAACACAGCGAGTCCGTCTTTTTACTGCTCGTAATTAGGTAGAAATCTCACCTCTGTTCGCCAAAAAGATTATTTCATCCGGGTACGCATAACTGATTTCATCCCAATATCAATTTAAACACGAAATAAGAAATTCAACCGCCCAAAAGCCGCGAATGTATAGCTATTTTTCTTCGGAAATAGTAGCACAGTGGCCTAAAAACAGGGTAATTAAACATTGACTAAGTGTGGGGTTAATTGTTATATCTATTTTTTATTGCAAGAAGCGCGCTTTTGTGGCGTTGACAAGTGGTATTGCAACAAGCACAGGGTCGCATACACGCTCATAAAATGATCGAAAACCAAATACCAACCTCACTTGGGATATCAAAGGTTCTTGGCAACGGGTGCTGTGTGTGAAATTCCAGGTTTGTAGTTAAAATGATAGTATAATGACGATGCTTCAATTACTGGTTTGGATAATAAAAAAATCATCTGAAAAATTGTGAAAATTTCTACATGACGATTATCGATGGACGTGACTATTTTTATTCTATTATAACAAGAGCTTTGTATTAATGTATAGAAAAATATTTTAAGCAAAAATATCTCTTTGCTTAATACATGTAATAGTTTGTGACCTAATATATCACACTAGCATCTATCTACAATATTAAGGCAGAACTGATTTGTAATTCGTTGACTATTCAGTCTCCTTGATTTGTGAATATTTGGACGATGTTTTATTGTTTGAAATATTATTTTTCTCCGACAGTTTTGAACATAATGAAAATTTGGGGTTCGCGACTTTATATTCTTGCAATTCCATACAAAACGGTGAAATCGCGGACTTTTAATTTACGTCCGTAAAATATGGACACACTTAAAGAATAAAATCATTCTAGTATGAGGTGATCAAATCGGTAGGATGTGATCAAATCCAATAACACCCGAAGGGCTTTATGATAGATTTTATCACATCCGGCCGTATTTGATCACCGCATAATATCCAAAGAATTATTCCTTATTATATTCATGATTTTCGGTAAATGTTCGATTTATTAACTTTGTCATTGATGAATTGTATCGGGCCATACATTACGAAATCGATTTTTAGTGTAATCATAGACAAAGACACTTGAAAATGTAAATATTAGCAAATAAAATATAAGGTAAATGTTTACTATTTATCTTCCTTAATTAGTGAATATTTTGATTAAGTTTTACCGTTTGGAATCAGAGAAAAAGATAAATGATAAACGAAACTTCTTTAAAGCATGTCAATGAGGGAACTATAATTCTGCACCTCTGACCGAATTTAAATTAAAATACTAGTTTAAAAAACTAAAATTATATTATTCGCCTTTTGAAGATGTTTTTTTTTTACACAGGGTATAATCTTTTCTATCTTTCACACATTTGTTTTAGGGACACTTATGGCCTACAGCATGTTACTGAAACTCTTATGTGCCGTGACCTTCAGTGTCGTAGGGGTCAGCGCCACTTTTCAAATGGTGGATAGGAAAGAAATTGCCCCTATGGTTTTCCACCAAACTCCGTACGTTCAATTCAAGTCTGGATTCGGGGCATCTTTTAACGAATTCGTCGCACCAGCGCCCGAGCCTAGTTTCGGTATCCAGGCACAAGTACCAGTAGCTAATTCTTTAGGAACCGGCGCAACAACACTAAATATTGCAGGGCCCGAATCATTCCTAAATATTTTTGGAAATAAAGATAGTTCATTAGGAGTCGGTGCAAATACATTAATTATGCCAGATCCCGAACCCTCAATTGGAAATTCTGGTGGAAAAGGTGGATCGTTTGGAATGGGCGGAAACACATTTCGCATGCCGGAAGTCGAACCATTCGTAAGAAATTCTCATGGGAAAAGTGATTTATCAGGAATTGGTGGAAATACTTTAAGTATTCCGGAACCAGAACCATTTTCAGGGACTGCTGGTGGTAAAGGTGGTTCATTTGGGAGAGGCGATACTACAGTTAATATTGGCGAACCCGAGCCCTTCGGAGGAAATTCTGGAGGTATAAGTGGATCATTTGGTGTAAGCGGAAATGGTATTCCCGAGCCCGAACCTTTTATTGGAGCTTCTGGTGGAAAGAGTGGTCCATTCGGTTTAGGGAGAGATGCATTTTCCGTCCCAGAACCCGAACCATCGGGAAGAAATATCGCTGGCGGAAAAGGCGGAATTACAAACGACATATTTCCATTCGAACGGAACACGTTTACTGGCAAAAAAGCATATCAACCTATGTTACCTGGATTTCCAGAAGTAATCATCCCTGATGAATTTAGAGATCCTTGTTTTCATAGGGTCAAAGCTGCATTTGCAAAAGCATATCCTTCGTTGCCAAAATTGACCGAAGAAATTACCGTCATCGCTGTTCCGATGCCCAGGTACGTGAAGGATCTTCCCCAATATGCATATCCGACTTATTCAGGCTCTGGAATACTTTACGCTCCATACCGAATGCCAACTACAAACTACCCCTTGTTCGTTCCGTTCAATGCTTCTGTGGAGGGAAAACTGGAACTGGACCGTCATCCATTATTACTTCCTTATCCGCAGCTTGCCGCAAGTCAACCTAAGTATGGTCGCGAGTACCCTATATACATACCGTTCTCTACAAAAGCAGTAAGGGCATATCCGGAACACACCCCATGTGGAAATGACATATGGTTGCCATTTCAAGTAGGTAAAAAGCAGTTTTTCAGATACAGAAGATTCACTCTGGAATTGCCAAAAGTCTCCTCTACGATTCAAAATCCAAACAAACTTAAAGGTAGCGCACTGTCTGCATTACCCTCTTTTACACCGATCAGTCCTATTGCTCCTGTAATCCTTCCAGTGATCCCTAGCTTCACGCCGATGATCCCAATTATGACAATGCCTCTTGTTCCGATGAAATATCCTTCTTTTATACCACCCCTAAAGCCGATCATACCAACGATCCCGATGGCCACTAAAAGTGACTTTGGATCGACCTTCGGTTCACCTGCAAGTATTCCTTTGAATTCGGTATCAGGTGGCTATACGGAGTTTCCTTCTTCTTCGGCCATTTCTTTGAACTCAGGATCTGGGGGATACTCAGGATTCCCCTCACCTGCAGGCATTTCTTTGAACTCAGGATCTGGGGGATACTCAGGATTCCCCTCACCTGCAGGCATTTCTTTGAACTCAGGATATGGGGGATACTCAGGATTTGATTCACCTGCAGGCATTTCTTTGAAGTCAGGATCTGGGGGATACTCAGGATTTGACTCACCTGCAGGCATTTCTTTAAACTCAGGATCAGCTGGCTATTCGGGATTTCCATCACCTGCAGGCATTTCTGTAGACTCGGGATCTGGAGGCTACTCAGGATTTGGTTCATCTGCAGGCATTTCTTTGGACTCGATATCAGGTGGCTACATGGGATTCCCCTCACCTGCAGGCATTTCTTTGAACTCGGGTTCAGGTGGCTATATGGGATTTTCATCACCTGCAGGCATTTCTTTGGACTTGGGATCTGCGGGATATGCAGGATCACAGTGGGCAATGCAGTCTGCCCCAGTTTTATCATCTGGATCTTTTGTTTATAGCAATGTTCACGGTAACAACCCAGCATTCACACAACTGTCACTTCAATCGGTGGCTGAGCCAGCGGCCATTAATATCCACCCTTCCGGCTCTTTCAGCACAATTAACTCGGCCGGAAAAGGGTCATCTCAAACACCTACCTCGACAAAAAGTATGTTTGTGATTGTTATTTTTAAGTCAATATTCTGACTACTGCATGTCAAACGTTGCAATATTCGATCTTTTCCATTTGAATTATAAATATTCATTTGCATTGTATAATTTTCAATTTGTATTGTATAATTTTCAATTTGTATTCTATATTAATTTTCCATTGTATAGAAAACCATACAATACAAATGAAAAATTATACAACACAAATAGAAAATTATACAATACAAATGGAAAATTATAGAATACAAATGGAAAATTATACAATACAAATAGAAAATTAAACAATACAAATGAATATTTATATAATACAAATGAAAAAGATCGAATATTGCAACGTTGGACATGCCAAAGACTGCTTTGTTATTGCTTCTATAATTTCCGATGGTTTATTTGTCCCATTGTTAAAGTTCGCATAGATTAACATAAATTATTACTTACTACACAAGAGGGACTAGGCTATATATCTTCAGAGAGATTGAAATGATGGGTAAGTTGGAAACGTGCCCGATTCTACAGAATGTTGTTTTATAGTTTAATGTCGGGAAGTATCCCGTTCTACCGCAATTGTTATCGATAGAAATAGAAACCATACATTGACCTGGCAATATGATAACTTTAGGTCATTGACATTGGTAATGACATTCTTACAACCTATCTCAATTCATATACATGTATTCATATAACATTGTCTAGAAATCGTCATGGTAAAAGTGCATCTTTTCAAACGGTAATTATAGCTATGACCGGAGATAAAAAAAAAAGTTTGGATTTATCTTAATTGTGGCAATATACCTTAACTAAAAGTATTTTGTTTGTATCTTTGACAGAACGTGGGTATTACTGACACCAAGAAGGGGAAGCCATGAACAGACTACAGGTATATTGACAGGATGGAATGACGGACACCTTCCATATGACGGGTAAATTCCAACCACTGTCTGCATATGAATTTCACCGGAGCTGGGACATGCATTCATAGCTTAACCACACACGTGTTTGACATATTCTTCTTACCTGGCGGATTGTTAATAATTTGGAGTTGTCGGTGTCTTCATCCTTCGAGTGTCACTGTGTTTATGTGGGCTAATGTTGACGATATCATTGAGGAGAACGAAGCAATGGCTGGGTTGTTTTACAGCCTTGAATATTGTATTACTACTTGAGCTTTTTACTTACATTATTTCACCGTCACACTGACTTTAATATTGTCCATCTTTATATGTTTCGATTTTGCTGTTTTGATTGTTTAAATTTTATTTAGCTATTAAACATTTATAAAATATTTCTTTTATTGATTAACCTCTCTCTCTCTCTCTCTCTCTCTCTCTCTCTCTCTCTCTCTCTCTCTCTCTCTCCTTGAGTAAATACATATATATCACACTTATCGATCACAGGATAGAGAAAATGAAATTGATATTAAAAGACAGTATGGTGAATGACCGATTGATTTGTGTTGTTTTGTCTTACAAGATTATCGATGATAATTAGCTTTGAAAATCTGCACCGATAGAAATAGAGGAAGGTGGAAAAAAGTCACTCCTCTCACTTTTTATTTCAAGCGTCAATTGTAATCACCCAGAATATGACATGCCACTGTATGACAGGGAGAGGAAATGAACAAGAAAAGCGTTTCTGTACTATATATTTTTGTTCATATGCAATTCAAAACAGTGAATATTAGTTACAATTTTTAATAGATTGATTACTTTGTACTTGTATATACTAGTAAAATTTAATTTGCAATTAGAATTCAAAACAAAATATAAAAAAACATCCCCCGCCCATCACACACTAGCACGCGCTCTCAGTCGTAAAACTGGTTAGCCTTTAACATGCAATCAACTTAATTGATGGAAAAGGCCATGGAATGCGCCAGTGCTTTCCAAAACCACGTGTTTATATTGTACAATCTTTTCCTTACATAGGCGTCGGAACCGCGGGGGGGGGGGGGGGGGGGCTAGGGGGGGGCTTTTTTGCAAAGTTATATCTAACCATTAGAAACATAGCATGGTAGAGGGTTCAGCCCCCCCCCCCCCCTTTTTCTCGCAGGAAAGATTATTGTTCCTAAATTTACCTTGAAAGATTGAGAAGTTGGATTTGGATTCAGAAGCATACTAGCACCCCCCCCCCCCCCCCCCCCGGATTAGGATTTCCATGCTTTTGAGAATTACTTTTTTCTCAATATTTCTGAGGATAAGTCTAGCCCCCCCCCCCCCCTCCCCCACTTTCAATTTGCTTCCGACGCCAGTGCCTTAAAATCTTTTCTCATTATGTGAATATTGAAATTCTGAATTATTTTACCCATGTTGTGTGTGAATCCAATGTCAAAAAATACAATGTTCACTTTGAAAATAAAAAACAATCAAGAATGTTAAAGAATTGTCATTACAGATAAAGCCCATTCAACAATATTTTTTAATTCAAAATCGATTGTCTACAAAAATGTATTATCGTAAACAAAAAATGAATCAATATTAATTATGAGACATGATCAATTAAAAATTATTTGCAAGAATGCTTGCGTTTGAATCTATTTAACTTACAAAAAAAAAAAGACGAAAGCAATTGCATTTATAGAGAGATGAATGCAACCATTGTCAGATTGTTATGAAAACAGCGATGGGGCTATTCACATACAATCACGTATCAACAAATAAAAATATTTGAAATTTCATTTATTCTTTGATGTGAGTGATACAATATTTCACCTCGTTTCACAACCGAGAACAAACCTGTTTGCAATAAATAATATGACCAGATAACCATACAGTGGTTCCATTAATGTCCATTCTATTGTAAAGCCCATTCTGTGACAGAAATGGTCATGAAATCGTCAAGTTCAGCGCCGAAAAAAACCCCGACTGGTGAAAGCGTGAACTTCTGACATTTGACAGATGCTCGAATCGGCTGGAGACGGAGCAGACATTTTGTCTTCGCAGACGACAGTTGCCAGGCATCTCGTAGCAGGTAAGAAATTCAGAAGCTTACAAATATAGATTTGGCATTCCTTTTTTCAAAAAATGATTTTTACATTAAAAAATATCAAACTGCTTGGTCCAATATTTCTGCCAAGAATAAAATTTATAAAAGAAATATACAAAAATTATACAAATATTTTCTCAAAAAAAGTTTTAAAAATTGCACCGTGTAACAACTACATAATCGCCCATTTTTCAGACATAAAAACTGAATACATGTAAAATTAAAATGATTTCTGTAGGGTCACACCATATGCAATGCAAAAATCTGATTCGTTTTGTCACCCTATTGTTTTAGATGAAAACACACATATTCTCATGTGTGCGTTTTTTTTATTAGACATAACTAAAAGGTTGCAAATTTCTTATCATACAGTTTACAAGCATCGGGATGGATTTAACAAGGAGGGGGGGGGGGAGGGGAGGGGGAGGGGGGAGTCGCCCGCTTCCCTCATAAAAAATTTTGCTTTACGCTTTGTAAACACATTTTGGATATCGTTTTATTCTTAGAAATATTGCTTTAATGATAGGAAAAAACTAGTGCATTGCCTCTTGATATACTAGTATATGAACATACGTAATATCATCATCGTTTTTACAGCGTCCATAATTACATCTGTGCAATATCGGATCAAGCAGCTAAAAGGCAATTTTTTCAAGAACTAGAATAATTGATTAACAAAAAATTGCAATATTGATCGTCATATAGTACAATACGAGAAGTGGAAAGAGCAACATACATTCATTGCAATTAAGTAAAAGAAATGAATAGTGATTTGAATTTTTTTCAGGTACAGCATAAGTCAACAGCATGCTGTTGAAACTTTTGTGTACCCTGGCCATAGGTGCCCTAGCAATATCCGGGGTATTTTCGATACATCCCGGAGGAGACAGAAAATTTGGAGGACCAATGATCCATCCAGGACCCTCCTATGATCGATACAAATCAGGGTTTGGAGCTTCTTTTGGAGAATTTGCTGCACCTGTACCAGAGCCAGAACCGTTTCGTGGAACTGGACCAGGTTTTGGTGGAAGCGGATTTGGATTAGATCTTTTCGGTGGCGGTGGAGGATTTGCAGGAGTGGGAGGTTTTGGAGGGGGAAGTGGATTTGGCGGCGGCGGCGGCGGCGGCGGCGGCGGCGGCGGAGGAGGAGGAGGAGGAGGAGGAGGAGGAGGAGGAGGAGGAGGAGGAGGAGGAGGAGGAGGAGGAGGAGGAGGAGGAGGAGGTGGTGGTGGTGGAGGTGGAGGCGGCGGAGGTGGAGGCGGTGGTGGAGGCGGCGGAGGTGGAGGCGGTGGAGGAGGAGGTGGAGGCGGCGGAGGTGGAGGTGGTGGTGGAGGCGGCGGCGGCGGAGGAGGAGGCGGCGGCGGCGGAGGAGGAGGAGGAGGAGGAGGAGGAGGAGGAGGAGGAGGAGGAGGAGGAGGAGGAGGAGGCGGCGGGGGAGGAGGAGGTGGTGGTGGAGGCGGAGGAGGTGGTGGTGGAGGCGGAGGAGGAGGAGGAGGCGGTGGAGGTGGAGGAGGTGGTGGTGGAGGAGGAGGCGGTGGAGGAGGTGGAGGTGGATTTGGTTACCTCAAAGGAAACATTTTTAACGGGAGAAAAGCATATCAACCAATGTTGAAAAAATTTCCTCAGGTATATCTTCCGGACGACATGTTCGATCCGTGTTTTGAAAGAGTGAAAGAAGCTTTTGCTAAAGCCTATCCTGGTTTACCTAAAAATTTATATACTCCAATCGATGGCGAAGCTTATCCGGAACCAAAGTATGTCAAAGAACTTCCGCCGCATGGTTTTCCAGCTTACGCAGGACGGTATCTTCTTTACGTCCCTTACAGACTTCCAACCTCAAGTTTTCCGATGTATGTTCCTTTCCATTATAGATCTGCTCAACTTGCCATTAAAGAGTTTCCGTTATTGTTACCATTCTCACAACTAACTGCAAGCCAACCGAAATATGGTCGGGAATACCCAGTTTATCTTCCATTTATGTCGGAGCAAGTGAAAAAAAATTCAGGTTTGCCTTGTGGGAGTTTTATTCACATTCCGTTCCCAGCTGGTAAAAAGGAATTTTACAGATATAAGTACTTCCGTTTAGATATCCCTGATGTGGAAGCAGGTGCCGGCGCCGCTGCAGCAGCAGCAGCAGCGGCGGCGGCGGCGGCGGCAGCAGCACCTGCACCTGAACCTGAACCTAAACCTAAATTTAATTTTCCAAAGTTTACACCAGCTCTTCCTTTTATTCCGAAACCTGCACCAATCATCCCTGTGGCATTTCCAAGTCCAAAAATACAACCCCTCTTACCGCAACCCATACCTGCTTTCCCAATGAAACAGTTTGACATGGGGCCTGTATCGGAGTTCGGTTCATTTTACGAAGGACCACAAATCAGTCCCGGTGCGTTTCCTCCAGCTCCGGTTCTCCATTCCGGAAATTTTGATGATTATGCCTCGTATGGTTCATTCTCTTCAGGTTTTATTTCCGGTGGTGAGGCATTTTCAGAAGTCAAACCAGGCTTTCCATTTAGGCCACCAATGGCAATTACAGCGCCTTTGACTGTTTCTGGATCCTCTGGATTTTCTGGTAAGAATATGCTAATGTTATACTATAATAAAAATGAAGTGGGTTTTGAAACATTATGGGATTAAGAATTTTTCAATATTTTTGTCAAAAAGCACTTGGTTTTTACCAACACTTTTGGTTATAGGAAGACGCGCGTTTAACAAAATTTTGTAATTAAACAGAACACTTATCTCTCCGACTAGTCCAACGACCAGTTGTAAATTCTTAACAAAGTATCTTACTTAAAAATCGACTCGAGAAATGTCACAGTATTTCATTAAGACATTACATGTAGCTAATAGTATCATGGATATGCACATAAGATAAATCAATTTGAACATGTACGTCTCTACGACTAACATCTAGAAATAAATGGAGATGTTAACAATCCATGCACTACTTGGCCGACTTACATAAATTGCTACTATATTACATTATTTATGAAAATACCGTATACGCAAAGCTTGCTTTGAAACAGCATAATGCAATTTTCTGATTTTTTATTCGTCTAAAATGGAAATTTGAACGTTTTTAGAGTTGAGCAGAATATGCCGCGTGAGTTTTGTCCATGATTATTTCCAAATGCCGTTTTCTTTAACTTGCTTTAAATTTGTATTTTCAGGAGGCGGTTATTATTAGAGGGTATTCGAACGAACCTTTCGGTACCTTTCTACATTTACATCACTATCCGAGGGAGCTCGCGTACCCGCCACGCTTGCAATGATAGAGGAGAGATGTTTGGTCCCCGTGTTTCAATATTATCAACTCTTTGTATTCTTTGTTCCACGTTTATTTTTTACTCATTACATTTAATAAATTTATTTTTAAAAAGATGTTTTATATTGTTATAGTAAGGCTCAATGTAACCCGCAATCAGGATTTTTAAGGAATTACATGCATTACGTGTAGAGAGGATCAGCACCCAATCAAAAATTACAAAGGAAATAAGAAGGTATTTTAATAATCGTTGATTTATATAGTTAGATCATTTATCATTCCGGAAAAAAAAGGTTCAAGTACAACACTTGACATACATAGTCATATTATGATGATCCAATCCAAGATGTCATTCTCGCCATGGTCTGACAAGTATCGATAAAAGGTCATCTTTACACGACCTCAACATTTGCATACAATCTAAATGTACCCAACCAATCACAGATATGCTTTTATCTGTTCTGTGATAATTGTAACTCTTCAATACTTGAGGTTACATATAAACAAGCATGAATCATTTTTTATCTCCTTTTGAAGAGTTCCAAATAGCTTCTAATGCAGTAAAAGCCCTTCCCTGATTGGTCAGAATTAAAGGTCATATGAGGATGACCTTCTGTCGTCAGACCCTGATGAGTGTATGGAGAAGGAAGGTGGTTTTCATCAGACTGCAAAATTGTATTGATTTGGCCCCGATTTAGTACGTACTGTTTAGTTGTGATAGTTATTGGCCCCGATTTAGTACTGTTTAGTTGTGATAGTTATTGGGGTTTTTGGTTTCTTCTTAAGTTGTGTAGATTGTCATGAACCAACTATTTCAAAAATGAGCTGTTGTTTAATGTATGTCTATCCAACAAAAAAAGTTTATTATACAATTAGTGTTACAAAGTTTGATAAGAATATTCTACGTATTAATTAAAATACATTCATAGTTCCCTCTTTTCTGCAACAAAACTGATTTAGACAACATGACATATTTTTTTCCTTTCATTTAAAAAAGACATTCGAACTTTATGGGCATTTATAACCAAAAATTATTATTTCTAGGAGAGGACCAAAGTTATATGATTAAGTCCGGAACTTCGCTGTTTTCTTTATGGTCTCTACTAAATTTAAAGAAAATGATTTGGTTTGATACGAGAAAAACTTTAATTCGGTCGATTTTCATTTGATAACATCGTAAAAATATTACCTTAAATCCATTGAAACTGATTCATTCAAACTAGTTAAAAGTTTTTACAGCGTCCGTTAGGCATGCGATCAAATATACCAATTCATTCCAAGCAAAGTTATTTGAGGAATAAAGAATCGTTCTTTGAGTATTATGAGGTGATCAAATACGGTCGGGGTGATCAAATCCTATCAAGCCAGAAGGTCTTTATGACAGATTTGATCACGCTCGACCGTATTAATATAATCACCTCATAATATTCAAAGAATGATTCCTTATTACTTATTTTTATATAATTTTCAGCAATTGTATGATTAAATATTTAAAAATACTTCATATTTATCGTGGACGAAGACACTGGAAAATGTAAATATAAGCTTTGATGCCCATGAAGCCAAGTCTGGATGAAGTGTTTCTGAATGTGAAGTAAAACAACAAATGAATCGATCAATCAATCAGTCTTGAAAACGATTTAAAATATTGAACGAAGACCAAAAGTACGTGCAATTTTGATTACCTTTAGAGTTAATAAAAGGATTAAAAAAGGAATGATGTTTTAAAGTCTGTATAAACAAAATTGTAATTGGTTCTCAATCGATATGAACTGCTTTGTACTTGGCCAAGAAAAGTTTTAACAAGAGTCATAACTGATTCTTTGGTTTTTCTTCGATTCCTTACACGTGCTTTGAGCCGACTTGATGGGTGACGATTCCGGGCCGCCGGTTCCAAAGCACCGGATGTAGGTCAGACGATAAATTGATATAACATTCAAACGGGTTGTCAATCTCTTCTGGTTTGACAACATTTATTTCTCTCTTCATGCCAGGTAAACCTTTACATGTCCTATAAACAAGATCAAGGTACTCGCCAGGTAAGTCCATCACTGCTTTTCTTTGTGACTTTTATGGTACTATACTAGTTTTGTTCTAGAAACAAACCAACTATTGTAAGTAAACTCCTCTTTTCAGTTGATGAAATTTATTCAAATTAGTTTTTTTTCTTTTAGATTGAACTTTTTTGACAAATTTTTAGTTTTGCCGCGAATTTCTATTAATATAAATTATCAATATTTTTTTTTTCAATGATAAAATTTACGCATCTGCATTTTTCATTTTGAGTGATTTTTAAAATTTTCCTCGAAATATATCAATAACTTATATGATTTTGACCTTAACGTGCTTTCTGATCGGATGAAAAATTGTCTATATCATATAAAGAATGTTGGCAACGTCACAATTAAACTACCGTCTAAAACTTATTATTTCGCCTGATATTACATTAAACGTCAATTCTATCTCTTGATCCTTCTTTGTTTGATATGTATTTAAACTGAATTATGTTTTTCAACGGAAAATGACGTATAATTTTTTTTTTCATCAATTCCCTCCTTTTTAAATTAAAAAGAGCCAACTCCCAACAAACAAAGCCTGAAACAAGCTGACAACAAAAATTAACACACTCCGCCCCCCCCCCCTAAAAAAACCATAAGAAGTATAAACATAGGCATTCATTAAAATTTCTGAAGAGTTGTCCAACATTGCCATTAGGCAAGCAACATTAACATCATAAAAAAGGCGTGAATTTTTACACTGACCAAAAAGGTCACGTGCCAGCATAGCATTCGTCAATCAAGCTGTGTCAGAATGCTGACCAAAGCCGGCGATTTTCATATGTCTGTCATCACATAGGCTATAAACCCGAATTTAGTGCTGATTATACTGTATTTGTCCTACTGAGAAAAACCGCAAAGAAATAGTAAATGTTAGATCAACATTACGCGTGGCCAGGTTGCACTCTCTATGTACTTTCTCTTTATTACAAAAATGATTTTGGTCATCGTGATTTTCATGCATCACGTTTCTATGAGAGCGTCTAGACTTTAACCATAATTTGTAGAAAGAAGCGAAAATTACTGTTGTAATGATGAGGACATAAAGAATATAGTCTTTTAATAACTGTCTATAATTTGTTAGTCTACCTTTATGTACTGCGTTTTTCATGAAAATATTCATTTTGAATAATAATTTTACAGGTAATCCTTAATGATGTGGCAGTTAAGTTGCATCATATTTGCAAACGCTGTTTTCCAATGCATTCCTCAAACACAGATCCGTACCGGAGACACGTGGATTGTCGACGAGGGGCTTACTTCCGGTGGATCTGGCTTTGTGTCCGATCCGGTGATTCCGTACAGAGTTTTGGGCAGTGATTTGATGGAATCCCCGGTACAATCCGTATCCCTGACAGGAGTGTTATCCAGGGCTCTAAACTTAAACAGAATTCCAAACGGAACTACCAGACAGAGTACTGTATCAACGGACCCCGGACCGTCAGTGTTTTATTCAGAGTATGACGGATTCCAGCCCATTACTTTGTCAGTCAATGATCAAGACTCTTGTTATGTTAGAATCAAATCAGAGTTCGATAGATCCTATCCAAGACTACCTAGATTAAACCCAGATGTTTCATCACGAAATTCTCTATCGGATCCTGTTCCTAGCCGAGTTTCCCAACTTCCAACCGGGATTTCCCCAATATATTTACTGTCTGAGACAACAAATCCCATTGCGTACGTTCCATACAGACTACAAAACAAGGGCGCCCCGCTTAGAGTTCCCTTTGACAGAGAAACGAGAAGATTGGCGTATCCCGAATTTCCTCTTCTTTTACCTTATACACAACTTTCAATCAATGACTCGTCTGAGAATAGAAAATATGTCATTTACATTCCTTTTCAGCCCAATAGTAACGTGTTCCAAAGCAGATGCCCCGCTGTATCAGTTCCTGTCATATTTCGGAAGGGCGAGTTTCCGAAATATGCACCTTATAGAGTCGTCCTTGACAGCGAGCAGCCAAGAATAACAACTGTGCTTCTGTGAAATTAGAAATGAAGATGAGACTTTGCCATATTGTTCTCTTTATAGTTCTATACAGCAACATAATCATGGCTAACTATTTTTAAAAAAAGGACCTTTTAATGAGGAACACCATCGATAGTTTGGCTTTGGGGTTTTTCTTTAGAGAAGTACGGCCTTTTGATTTTATGTTATTTTCATTTATATCTACGATATTTAATTTGTTATTTAGTGACATTTAAAAAGTGTTTGTGAATGTCATATTGTTTTTTTATATGTATTTATTAAATAAAATCAAGTATACATGTAATGCAAAAATACATCTATTTGCAAAAAAAACAAAACAACAAAACAAAACAAAAACAAAGCAAATAAAAACAAACAAACAAACTTCCACCAGATTAATTTTATAAAAGTCAGTGTTATTAACCACATTATATGCAAAAAATCGGTCGTCTCAAGGAAACGTATTTTTGAGCAAATCGGGTGTGTTTGAGATGGAGGGGGGTGAACCTATGGATTTTTCGCATTCTGACGCAACTTGTTGTCTACAATCTTTTGCAAATGATTTATAATTTAATTAGTTTAAGGATTAGTTAAATCTTTCAGTGTTTTCATATAACTATAAACTAATGTATGTAAATGTTTGTTTTTATTGTCACTTATTGCATTGTCATCCCAAAGTAAACCATAAGCGTTGGCAATATTTAGATTAACAATATGAAAATTTTTATTTTAAAGAATATTTCTAGCATCTTTATATTTATTACATGTGATAAAATAATGGTAAGTATCTTTGAGCTTACCACACGAACAGAGTGAAATGTTGATAATATTACTTCGAAATAAATCGTTATTTAATGCACATTTGTGACGAAGTCTACTATGAATAGTATTTAGATATCTATCACCATATGTAAAAAAAAATTAGGTCTAGATCCACAAGTAAGCACATTTTCATTTTTAACAGAAACGTGTATTTTTTCATTAAAAATGCGAACGAAGTCACTTTCACGGACATCCATTAAAAGCGCATTCCATTCATTAACAACAGTAGGAACAAGCGAAAATTTATACAAATCCAAACGACGTTTTGGTATACAGTAATTCTGTGCATTTCTGGTAGTGTAGGTAGATGCATTTACACGCTTATTTGGAAAAATACCCATTAGCATCGATGTGGCAGTAATGTACTACCCGATCTTATTGCATTGGCATCTATTCTAAAGGATTGTACTAAGTTTTTGACCTGAATTAAAACAGTTTTACAATTTCACGATTTTGAATATAACAGTCAAAATAAGACGCTAAATTGTCCATGTGTTCCCTTAACAGCCCCGCAAACACCCATTACACAATTGGGTAAAATGTTTCGGGTCATTCTATACCATATTTTTAGTCTGAATATTTTCCTACCACTATTAAGCGTTTTTTATCCTGTTTCAAAGTAAAGAGATTCCCTAGAAGCAGAAATAAGTAAACCTGTAACAATTCTTGCTGCAATCAATTGTATTTTTTTTTATTTTCTCAGAATCAGTTATATAACATCAGATGCATATTCAAACTAAGGCTTTATAAATGAAGTATTGTATAATGGTGAGAGTGATTTTCTGTTAAGTTTAAATTTGAGGTTTTTATTAATCCCAATTTTTTTCAACATTTGCTATAATAGAATTTATATAAGATGACAAGCAAACGTCCTTAGAAATGTAACACTTGGGTGTTTATGGGTGGATACGAATTCCAAATCGCATCCTTGAGATTTTAACGTAGGGTTTACTGTATTAGGTTCATTATTAAAATAAACAGCCTTAGTTTCTGATCTGAAGGATTAAAACTCAAAAGGCATTTCAAAGATCTTCAGTGAATAGATTTTATAATTCATTTCTTTCTTTTTTTTCATTTTCGTAAAAACTTCAATCGCGATGCCTATCAATGTCAATGTATCGAAAAATACTGATTCTCTAAAAACTAAAGGCGTACTTCACTAGACCAGCCTTCGAATAATTTTTTCTGTTCCTTAACAAAATGTTCCATCATTCGCCCTCTTACAATATGTGGTATTTCTTAATAATTAACAATGCATGCGTAAGCGAGAGAGAGAGAGAGAGAGAAAAAAAAACCCATATACAACTCTGACTCGTTAATACAAATGTGAAGTATAGGGGTTCTAACCTGGGGAGCATTTTTTATTTATTTTTCTAATATTAGCACATAATTTCCTCAAAGAACAGTGTTTTGTACTTGACATTATAAATTTAAAACTAATAGCATTTTTAATTTTTATATTTATATTTGATAAGCATTGATTGCATTCTTGCTGTAACGAGTTACAGCTAAGTATGTAGTGAAATTCATCTCCTATTTCGCACTTATTGCAATGAGCACAGAATCTTTCATGTCTGGGAATATTTGCCCAACGTCCACTTTCAATGGGTAGATGGTGATTACATGTTCGAAATCTACAAAAAGTAATGATCTTTTCATACCAAGGGATTTTCCCCCCAATTTCGTGATTCATACAAATTCCTAGATCATATATTAACTTTGCAATTTTTGTATCTTTTCCGGTAAGTATTCTTGACCAATAAGAAATAATGCGTGTTTTAATTTGAATTTCAAGTGGGTATCGACCAAGTTCACCATATATCATGAAATCTGGAGTTGATTGTTTTAAATGGAGTAGAAGTTTATAAAATTTGAGATGAATTCTTTCTATAATTGCAATATTTGAAAAGCCCCAGAGTTCACATCCATATAACAGTATAGGTTGGACAATTTTGTCAAATAAATCTAGTTGACACTGTACTGATAGGTTATGAAATCTCCCCTTCTTTAACACTTCATATAATGCTTTTGTAGCTTTTTCGGCTAATTTCTGTATTGCAATTTTAAAACATCCTGTTCTGCTAAATACTATTCCCAAGTAGTTAAAATCAGTAACAACTTCAATTTTATGAAAGATAATTATATATCATGTATTTCTTATGCCCGGATACGTCTTTCAAAACGACATATTCATTACTTCTGTCATAGGAACAAACTTGACTAAAAATAAAATCACTTGATCAATCTTCCAAAGGGTTCGCACACATTAAATGAATTGCCTTATCAACATTTTCTTCTCTAGAAGACACCTCTCTATTGAGGTTTTATCCATAAGTTTGAAAAATATGTTCAAAAGAAATTTTTTTTCGAAAATCTATTTTTTTTACTATGAAAATGAAACGTCTTATTGACATTACTGGATACATTTTATTAGCTATTAATACATGTATCATGTATTTTTAATCTCTGCAACGTAGTATAGATTTACCGGATTCTCATAAAAGATAGAAGAAAAAAAATTATATATATATATATATATATATATATATATATATATATATATATATATATATATATATATATATATATATATATATATATATATATATATATATATATATAAAATATAATACCTTCTTTGAACAACAACATTTGTTTCAGATATAGTAAGATATAGTACAGTAGCTTTGAAAATCCATATACTGAGTAATGATATATTGGTGAACACAGCATTCCACTTGAAGTAATTGCAAAAGCATACATCTAGAAAAGATAAGTGACCTTTCGGACATTACTGACACCTCAGTCCGAGTTATTTCTCTTTGGTTACTGAAGTCCAGTCTAACAGTCCAGTCTAGATCACGGTATATTTTAAAGAACTCACAAAATCCAATTAGGCAAAGATGTTTTGTGAAAATAAAATGCTGGAGAGAATATTCAGCATTAACCCCCCCCCCCCCCCCGCCACCACCACCATCACTACCACCCACCCCGCACCACCCAATCAAAAAAATAATTATATATTTATTGGAATTGCAACAAAGTGGCGCTTCTAATTATCCTGATTTCTGATAACAATTTTGTTCACACTTTCTGTTTAATTAACAAAATGTTCATAGCAGCCTGAACTTGTATCATTGTTATGTCTATAGCAAAGGACGTTTTTCTTCAAATCTGGTTTTATTTTTAAACGATCACTGAAATGAATTGTATACCCTTTTTTAATGATGGATCCAACAGCATCCAAAGATCATACGTTAGCCCTGCATGCATTGATACAGTTTCCTAGGGCATTCAAAGGTTGTAATATTTGATATTTTCCCAATACTTCTGTCTATACTTGTACTTTTATATGTATTGTATAACTTTCCATTTCCATTGTCTTCTTTTCCATCGCTTTCTCGTTTACACGTCCATATCAAGAAAATATTACCAGTTTATCAATGAATGCAGTAACTGCATCAGCAAACCATAACCAAATTGCATAAATTAAAGAAATGCAACATGCTACATAAATAAATCTCCCCACGATCTGCAGAAGACTATTCTGTGTATTCCACAACCTGTTGAAGACTGTTCTGTGCACTTGGTACCCACGATCTGTAGAAGACTGTAATGTGATACCAACGATCTGTAAAAGACTGTTACATGTATATGGTACCCACGATCAGTAGAGGACTGTTCTGTTGTACCCACGATCTGAAAAAGACTGTTATGGAGGACTTTCATGTGATACCCACGATCAGTAGAGGACTGTTATGTAGTACCCACGATCTGCAGAAGACTATTCTGTGTATTCCACAATCTGTTGAAGACTGTTCTGTACACTTGGTATCCACGATAATGTGGTACAAACGATCCATAGAAGATTGTTATGTGTTACCCACGATCTGTAGAGGACTTTTCTTTGGTACCCACGATCTGTAGAAGATTGTTCTGTGGTAACCACAACTTATATGGGATTGGGTTTTTTTGGGGTATCAACGGTTTGTAAAATATCTTTTTTGTTGTACCTTCGAAGACTATTTTTTAATACCCACCAGGCACGTAGCATCAGGGTGGCCATGGGGGGCCTGCCTCTACCCCTAATTTTTGTCGCAGCAAAGATTTTTCTTGAATTTACACGTGATATTAAACAGTAAATTATCAAGTATTTGCCCCCCTCTCCCTTTTTTGAGACCTGTGAAAAATTGAAGTAGAAAAATTACAGTGAAGTTGAAGTTATAGGTATGTACCACGCTATATACCCCCCCCCCCCCAAAAAAAAACAAAAACAAACAAACAACAAAAAACGTAGTAGATTTCATATATTTCGTTGCCTTTTTTTTTCTTTTTTGGCGCTCGTCAAGATTTTTGGGATGAGTCTGCCCCTCCCTTCAAACTTTCAAAAACGATACTAAGTGCCTGCCCACGACTCTGAAAAGACTACACAGCTGTAACCACGACTTTAAAAATAAACGAACACTGCTGCATTTTTATTTAAAAAGCTAACTCAAGTTCCCTCAACAAAATAAGGAGTTGTGGTAGTAAACTCTCTTCAAAATGTATACGTACACATACATACATCTCTTTAAACAGAAATACATTCATTAAATATGAAATGTACTTATCTAATCAACCTCTTACATTCCAAAGTCCATCATAATTTATTTTTAATGGTTTTCCAAATATAGTTTTAACATTTGGGTCACAAATCTATGCAAGTTTTTTCCTCAAGCCTCAGTTAGAATAATTTTCATAGAGCATGGCACTGCGTTCCGTTAACAAAGTAATACAATATTTTGTGATCCGATTGATAATAAGGAAGCATTGGTCATCAAATATAAGTACAAGTCTGTCTGACATTGACACATACATGGATCCGGCCCTGAATACTCTTTGACTGATGTGGATATAATGTATTTATGAAAACGTAATTTTCCTTTATTTTCTGTATTCAAACATACATGTAGTATGTAATTTCCTAAAAGTATCAAGTTACAATGTATTACATGTTTACGACTTAATTTTTACAACGATCGAAGTCTTGAGTACATAATTTCCAAGTACAATACATATAGATTTGAGATGATTTATTCTCTCGCCCGGATAGTCAATTACTAGTATACACGGAAAAACTAACAGATGGATTGCAAATAAAATGCAAAAATTAAAAGGTTTTTTTGTGTTAAACATATATCAGCTTTTATGTACATGAGCATAAACGTTGGATGCTTTAAACATTCTTAATGTCAATAAAGTCCGAAAGATTCCAAATTCTCTGTTGATGAGGTGTCCGTCGTTAAAATGTAGTATTTTATAGAAATTTTATTACCAACCCATTGCTTTGCTTTAATCTAAAAAGATAAAAGACTACATTAACAGTTGAATTACTCCCATTTCAAAGAATCGTGTATATATATGAAAAACTGGTCTGACCACACCCTTATGTATCTAACATCCCAGTATATCACATGCAATTGACGGGACTTAATGGGTTTTAATGTGTGTTAGAGAGAGAGAGAGAGAGAGAGAGAGAGAGAGAGAGAGAGAGAGAGAGAGAGAGAGAGAGAGAGAGAGAGTACAAATGTCACATATTCGTGAGAAACTTTTCTCTATTGAACACTGTTTTGTTTATATAGCCTTGAGCTAGGTACACGATGTAGCTGGTAAAGACATTCTCGCCTTTATACATTTTGTCTTCGTTGACGCGGAATTCTTGATTCTACTTCAATCTTCCCAGTTTTATTGACCAATGGACAGTTACAAGGTATTTCGGCCACTCGCTGTCCTTCCTGAGACTAAAATAGCCCCACCCCCACTCACTATATTGTTTATACAATATCTATCAATTTGTTTTGAGTACCATATACTAATTTATTTATCATTAGGCCCTTCTTTTTTTAAATTAAAACTTGGGTAAGTATATAGGCCTTTACCTGCTTCTATACATAGCAAAGCAACTGTCAAACAGGAAAATTGTACGAATTTTTCCTTACGCATAATTATATAAATACATCCTTATGTGGTTATAAATGCGGTAAGTGATGAACATCAATAATGATGATGATGGGTTTAAAGAAGATAATTATGCAACTACTTCTTACATACATATCATATTTGTCACAGACATGTTTTAAATTCTTAAGGAACTTGCCCCACCCTGATTTTTTCTGTTCCCCCTAACTTCAAAAACAATGCTTAGTGCCTGATTACTTCTGCCACTTTCATGAAGAAGTGTTTTTATAATAGGATGAACACTCAATCAAATACCTGTAAAAGTATGATTATGGTCAATATACATATTTTTTTCTAAACGTATGACTTCCTCGCAATGTCCACCATTACTTCCCTGATTTTGTCACCAGCAATGACCAAGACATCGGTGTAAGAACAGTATATCTTTGATTTCCTGTTAGTCAACAGTACTAACCAATTTATCCCTCAGTCCCTTCTAATCATCTTTGAGTCAGTGATAATTTCAGAGCACGATTTCTTTGGTCATAGTTTTTATACGGCCCTTCTTCTAACAACGGCGCTTTGTCAAAGATTGTATTTTTATAGTCTCGATATATTCAATGCTTGTTGCATAAAAGATGGTTTATCGCCGACATCATGTGCTAATGCCATATTAATCATATTTACCTATCAATTTAAAGGCGAAAATCATAAACAAAGCGCTATAGTAGGAGACATGGATCTTTAGCGCGGCTTGTCACATGCGAGGGATTCCGAAAGGTGACAGAAATTGCAGCTACCACGTGTGCTTTTCATCAAAAACCCCGTTAGTGCCTCACTTTACAATGCATGTCAACGGAGGCCGATCTTCTGCACTCTCACTGATGTCCGATAAGGTAAGATAATGCAATGAGGAGCTTTTAAAAATCTGATAGCAAAAAATTATAGACATTTATGAAATTTATGCAAGATTTCTATCAAGTAAGTAACTTAATGCATCATCCATACTGTGTTTTTTGTAGAAGATGGGCTATCTGGTGTTTTGGCTGGTAACCGTGGCTTTGTGTTGTGACTATGGATTTACACAGGTTCTACGACCAAGGCAAATGAGGTTCCGAGGACCCCGTCGGTTTCCGCTAGGACCTGGCCCTGTCCGGTTTCCAGGAGCTCCTTTTCCCGGATCATTTCCACCACTGAACAGACAGAGGAACTTCGTACCTCAGCCGCCTCCTCCCCGGAGACAAATTCTTTTCTCCAATCCCGCTAATCAGTTGGCACCTAATTTACCCACTTCTTCACCTTTCTTGACGGGGTCTGTCTCCGGGACAAATTTTGGCACCGTGAATACCCAAAGCTCTAACCTAGTGTCAGATTCAGGGGTGACAGTGGATGTGGGGAACTTAGATTTCGGGACAGTGGCGGAAGCTGTAATGACTGATATGTTCAGAGAAAATGCAAGGGGAGGTAACTCGTTCACTAACAGCAACGGCGTGAACGCGAACACTCAGACCTTAACTCAAGGACAAACAAACTCACTGCTGAGCTCAGCATCTGGCGGTTTCCAGTTAGATAGAGTCAATGTACCGCAGAACAGTGTACCACAAATCAATGTACCGCAGAACAGTGTGCCGCAGAACAACCAGATCCCTAATAACTTGAACACAAATCCGGGTTCACAGGAGCCCATTGGTGTTGGATTAAGACCTATTGAGTTGCTGAACAATGACAGAAGTTTGGTGGAGAACAACAGAGTAAGCATCAACTTTGGGGCGGCACCAACGCAAACTTTAACGACTGGAAACCTGGTCGGCTCCACCGATCCTCAAACAATACAAAACGCAACAAGTTCGTTAACGTTGTCACCGGCATTTCCAGGATTTGCTCCATTGCAACTTCCGGAACTTGGAGACGATTCTTGGTTCTCTTATTTGAAAGGTCTTCTAGATCGAACCAACCCTGACCTGCGGATATTTTCAAACTCAACAGGTGAGGGTATGGTTCCTATCCCCCAACGTATAACGGACGTTCCCAGAGGCACTATGCCGATTTACATCAAAAACTTCCGGAGCAATCCAGCATACGTTCCTTTTCGACTTCCGGGCCAGCCATACAATATGCTCATTCCGTTCAATAGAGATAACCGGGAAATGGTGTACCCGTATTTGCCAATCTACATTCCGTATCCGAACGTAGGAGTTGATGTTCCGGAAGCTGGACAACGTTTTGTGGCGTATCTTCCGTTCCAACCGGATAGATACAAGGCATCCTCAGAGGGCGCTGGTGTCGTCTTCCCACAACTCTCTTCAGCTGGTTCGTTCCCGGTTTATACAGACAGACGTCCCGTAGTGGGAAATCTAATGCAACGGGTAAGTTTTGAAGATTCATTAGTCTTAGATATACGATAGCTTAATACAAGAGATTTATGTACAAGCTCAAATTAGAATACATACAATACATACACACAATTTCATTGAAAATGTTTTAACATTTTTATATATATATATATATAAAACAAAAAGTGAATTTCTCTGTGTTTTATATATATAATATTTTATATATATATATATATATATATATATATATATATATATATATATATATATATATATATATATATATATATATATATATATATATATATATATACACCGTTTGAAAAACACCACTTTATTTACTAATAAGTATTATTAACGGTCATGAAATGTAACAAAGTTTTGTTTCTCTTTAAGCTGGGAAGATGAAAGTGAAAAAAGAAGCTAGGAGAGAAAAGAAACCTTAATCAGTGTTTTAGTGATCGTCTCGCTCAAAGTCTACAAAGCATCACTTGATTGACCATCTTCCAAATAATGACTTGCAATAATTAGAAGTAGTACTCGGTAATTGATGAACGGGCAGATCCAAGCTGAAAACATTTGTGGGCCCGTGCTTGATTTTTTGTGATCTTTTCGCCATAAATGTCCATCGATCTGGTCGGCATTTGACAGAAGTCTCGCAGTAAATCAGTTGTGGAATGTAGGAATGCCAAGAGACTGTAGCTAAAGCTCCTTGCCCTACTTGTGTATTATAATCAAACTCTATTTCTGTTTTTCATTGTATAGACTGGCTTAAGTAGATTTATCACTGATTTCATAAGCCTTATTATTTATTGTACGGTTTCATCAATGTCTTGTAATTCTATAAGTATATATAATATAGAGATATATATAGGATGATGTACTCTTTTAATGATTATTTTGTAATACCAACATGCATGCATTTATTTAGATATAAAAATTTCCCCTTTATAAGACGCATGGGGACATCCTCTCTATGGTCGGGGGTTTTTAAGTAGATAAAGTTATAACTTTCTAAAAAGAGGTTAAACATTGGTTGACCTGATAAAGCTGTTTACGATGATGCTTGTCATGAAATAATTACTAGTACTTCACAATATCAAAATTTCCTGAAAGTATTTTTTTATACATGTAGCGAGCTCGTCGACACCGGGTCAGTTTTAAGTATTAAAGTTCCTAGTGTATCGAATTCCACACTTAACGTTAACTTAATGTAAAAACACCATCGCCTCTGGAAGTGAAATTTGTTTCGTATATATCAAAAACAGAAAATGGAAATAATTATGTTTGATTTATATATGTACGTATTCACGCACATACCTATATTTATACATAAAAAATGGTGTAAGATAAATATTTTGTATGTGGAAGGTAAGGATATCTCAGACAGCCTTACAAACAATTCAAAACAGACATTACAGAAGATGTAATTAGCTGTAATCTATCCAGGAAAATATCCACTTTCAATTTGAATGTTATTTTTTCATTAACTATATAATGCATAACGCGTCGTAATTTGTCTATTTTCTCACGTTAAAACGGCAACAATTTAGAGTTCTTCCTCAATTATAGCCTTCATTGTCATGGGAATTACACAATTTGCAGAACAAATTGCCGTAAATGTAATTATTTTTATTGTATGTTGTAAAGTTACGTCAAGAAGCAAGTTTATTTCGACAATGACGTAATCTCATCTCCGTAATAGGACAGTCGTGCAGATTGGCCGTCCATCGCTGACCCGGGTTACGTAATAATGTCACCTGCATGCGCTCTGACCTCAGTTCACACCTGCATTGTAATCCGCTTTGTCGCACCTGTTTTCGTTTTATGGCGATAAAACCATTACATGTAAATAAATGAGAGAGAGAGAGAGAGAGAGAGAGAGAATTACTTTTAAATTCTCAGTATGTGTGTCATATTAGTTAATACATTTATATGACAAACTGACATTGCTTATGATATTCAAAACATACATTTATAGTATTCTTGCCCTGGAGAATGAAATTTTGGTATATTTATCCGGAAATATTTTGTCTATGTTGATATGTACTTCACCGATATACGGTCCTTAATGTTCTCAAGTATTTCTTAAAAATCTTAAGTATGTCTCTGTGGTTAAGTTGATGTAGGCTAAAAAGACATGACCCACATATTTCCTTACTCCGACCAAAAGAAAAATTTGCGCACTGAATTTTTTAAAAGAATTTTTCCAAAGTTTGGAATTAGAATAGCGTGCTTTTTGACCTTCGCGTGGCCTATCTGAATAAAGAGAACGTAGCAAGTAATTTGCCAGAGAAAGTTACAGAAAATGTAATAATACCAAACATAAAAAATTCATAGGCCATTGTAAGTAAGGACTAGATAAGCATGCAGTACGTTATCCACAGCAGAATCAATAAGACGGAGAGAGAGAAGGAAAAATAGAGAAAGAGAGATGGATGGTAATGCTTGATTCAATTTATAACTCCACATCACTATAACTGGTTTTCTGCCCACAATATAATCGATTCTGAAATCATTTTTTCCAGAAAGCACTTTTTGTATTTTTTCAGGGATAGGCTGAAATTTCGATAAATATCAAAATGTTTCCATGGTTATTCAAAAAATAGGCTACAACAGTTTTACATGTTTTAATCACATGTTGTACAAATCATGAAATGGATTTTAATATCATTCTTATATCGATGAAATGTTGAACTCTAACAAGAAGCCATGCAAAAATATTTCTCGCCTTTTATATACAAGATACACCTAACGTTCAACGTCACAAACACATGTATATTGATCCAAAGTCTGCATCGCGCTATAACAAGTCCCTGTCTTATATTCAAAAACTGCAGCTTGCAGTATAAATAACATGCCAGCGATTCGTTGTGTATCCTAGAAACGAATTAAAATCTCGATTCTGGTGGTCGATAGTCGTATACATGTAAATGATGTAAGGGGTCGGTGGATGAGGACACGATACGCGTAAAGAAATGACAATATTTTGATTACACTCTGTCTCAAACAGATATCACTGCCCAAGCTTGGATGAGCTGGTCCCCTTTGAAGATGTAATTTGGTACCTGTCTCCAGGTCTTTAGAACTCTAGCAGAGTGCTGGCATTGACTTCCGTTCCGGTGGCCTTGAATAGTCCGTTTTGTTCCGTTTTGAGAAGGTTTCCGTTTGGCGCTTTGATTGTCAACTTTGAGTTTCCCTTAAATTCCACGATAAATGGAGTGGGACCGTCTCCATCCAACATCACCATATCGTTATCTGCAACACTCCAGTATTTACCATTAGACGCTGAAAAAAATCCCATAGAATATTGTAAAATGATTGAATTTTTTCCAAGGTATACAAAACAGACTTACAATACTATTGCAGCTAAAGGCACTGTAATCAGTAGGTTTAATTGACATTAAGTCTAGGGTATTCTAGGCAGTGTAAGCGTTTATTTTATAACAAGGTGTAGAGTTTACATTTGACTTAACAGACTAGACTTTACTTTTGACCTCAAGATCTAGAATTTACCTTGACCTCAAGACCTAAAGTTTACATTTAACCCCGAGGTCTCGAGTTTACCTTTGAAGTTGTACGTCCCGTCCTTACAGCCCTCCAGCTGGATGAGGTCATAGGTCACTCTGTTACAGCAACATTCTTCTGATTTGGCCTTGACCCCGACAAATCCATATTCACATTTCAGAACCAAAAGCGGTCGGTTTACTATCCTAATCTTAAACTTTTCTTTCTCGCCGACGGCCTCAGTGGTCGCTACGAGACTTCCGGTTGCCTTGTTGAATATGTAACAATTGTTGCTGGCTTTGATTGCCACTGTTCCGTCACCCAACCACTCCAAATGAAACAAAGCCTGGGGTGTTCTAAAAGAGTAAGTTAATCCCATAAGTTACACGCAAATTATTAGCTTAATTAATTAAGTATTAATTTACTCCAACAACCGTCATTATTGTTGGTGTTATATTTTGCAATCGTGGTTTATCTTTGGTAAAGAGAAAACATGTAATAAACGAACATGTTATGCAGCATTATGTCATTGACAGTGATTTCGTGGGGCCCAGATGTACCACAATTAATCATCAACCATTTTATACTTCTACTGTTTTTTTAAGCAGAGTCGGTGTTTTTATCGCATCTTTTGCCAACTATTACAGAACAGGGAAAGTAGCTTTCTTTTGAAATGCAGCATTTAAATGTAGAATATACACTTACACAGAAGCCGACCTTGCCTGCACCCCCGCGCTTGCCGCATCCAGAGACCAGTATTTGTTGTCAATTGTCCGGAACGCCCACGCGTCTTTCTCGCGGTTGTACTCCATTTGGAATGTCTCCTTATCCGTCTCTTCTTCCTGATTGGCTGTAACGTCAATACCTACCAAACGACAACAGAATGGGGTGTAATTATTCATTCATACAGAGTTCCTAAATAGATACATATACAATATACACATAAGAAATTCGGCGTAAATTTACTGACTTTGCTCATTTCTCTAGTTTCGGGGATGGGGGTGGGGGTGAAGGAGCAAATTTGTTTCATTTTCATATCCTGGAAGTAGATCAGCATTCTTTTCTCCTATTAGATATGTACATATCAGGTTTTTTGGGGTTCATGTTTAATGAAACTAAATTCCCCCATAAAACGGAGGATGCGTACACACAATTTTAAAAACAGTAGCTTAAGTTACGTGATTCGGAAGTATATTGTTCAAGAATCTGTAAGCCGCGCGGAAGAGGCCGGGAGAAAGTGGTTTTTGATGGTACTACTTGTCGTCTGGAGCCTCGTTATCTGTACTTAGGCATCAAGTGGACACTTCCTTCAGCAGCGGTAAATCAACAAACAACTCTGCATTCTTGTCAGCATCCCCCCTTCCTATCAAGGTTAACAAGCCCCCAGACACACCGAGCCCATTTACTCCGGAAAACTCCTAGGGGAAAACACTGCGCTGTGCGGACAATGTATAAGCAATAGACGAAAGCATTTGATATTTGATAGTTTTAATATAGTCTTATCGCGATAAAGAAAATTGGTTCAATCCACAAGGGAGCACATCAGCTGGCTTGTAACAAATAGCACGTGTGGGCCAACTACTCCATATTACATCACCCGATAGCTCCATTGGAGCAAAGTTCATCATTACATGGTTGTCAACGATCCCAGAGATTTTCAGTTGCTTCGCTGATCAAAGTTTAACAGACCTAGTGCGATGGAGTGTTATGCTGGAACTGATTTTGATGCTTTTCCAATTAAAACAGACTTCAGCAAAGACCAGACTATCGATTTCCTTTTTGTTTACCGCTAAGTCTTGTGCACGAATCACACAATGCCAAAGAAATGCTTTATTGATAGTTTGGTTCCGCAGAGAGGTTTATTTTTATTTTTTGATCCATGTCGTTTTGGGTTTTTTTGATGCAGATGCAAAACAGACCGACTCAGCACGCCACAGCTATTGGTGTAGATCGGCCATGATAAGCCAGGGTCTGATCTTTAAAAAATATGAAGAAAGCGTCTCAGGGAAAAATTTGAAAAACGCGTGATTCATACGGCCCTGAAATATCATTAATGTCGGGAAAAAAATGTTTCTTACATTTTGTTTGATCGAGCACCGTATAGAGAATTACTGCATGATTTGAGCATAAAATCCCCCAGAAATGTTGTAAGGGACTTGAGAGGGGGAATTAATAGGTTGAATCCGACTGCATGCACTTGTTCAAGCTGTGGCAATTATGCGCCACACAAGGAACATGAGTCACTAATTTCAAGAGAGGAAAAAAGTGAAACGTCGAGTTTTTGACAGAAACAAGAACCGCTCAAATTTCATTTGACATAAAATTGCAACGTTATTAGCTTTATTGACAAGTCGCCCATTCACACGTCTGTGCGTTTCTTTGTTAACGTGTAAAGGGCCCTAACAGATACACCTTATCAATACCCTGAATACATTACCTTGTCTGATTGAGGCCAGCTTCCCATTGTACGCAATGACGACGACCTGTGGATGGCTGTCCTCTATAGTAAATAGTTCGTCCTTTGTTACCGCTTTATTTCGGCCTTTCATGGAGGCAGTAGACCCTACTGCAGTCAGATATCGGCCATCATTGTCCTTAAAAGCCAGCCCAGAGATCTGGCCCGATTTGATTTCTAAGGTGAATTTACTGGAGTCATCCAGTGCCTCCACCAGACCCCCATCTTTATGTAAATAACGATTGTCATAGGTTTTTAAGGCGTACTTTCCCTCGACAAACTCTAGGATGATGAGCGAGTTCTGACCCCACGGAATGACCTCCGTACATTGGATCTCGTCGTCCTTCAGGTGCGCGTAACGTTTCCTGTTGACGTTACGTAAATGTACCTGTGGGTGAATCGACAACTGGACAGTCCAGTGCTCGGACTCCCCCGGAGACTTGGCGAAACATTTGACGTTTTCTCCACTGTTTCCCAAGTAATTCCCGTGTTCCATCTGCCGGAACAACCACTTGCCTGTCCCTTTGGTGTATTCTATGGCGAATTTCTCTGACGGCCCTGGTTCCTCGGCATCGCATGTCACGTTGCCGTATTTATCAGACGACAAATACCGTCCCAGAAAACTCCGAATATACACCACTTCCTCATTCAGGTCCTGCTCCAACATCCATATCTGCTTGTTTTTTAATGCAGTCCCAGATGCATTAATTTTAAATCCGAATTTTTCGGCTGTCAGGTATTTGTTAGAGCTGGTAACCAGACCTGCCTTCCATTGTAGTCCGGCCGGCTTATGTCCGTTAATTCCGTTGGTCTCAGACATAGCTTTCTTCCTTTGTGATCGGGGCCTGCCGTCTCAGTCTCTCTGATACAGCAATCTGCACACACACAGCCGCGCCTCGCTCAAGTCAGCCGTGTCAGTGCAACAGGCAAAGCAAGCCGAGGTCTGATTGGTCGATCGGCGCGATGGAAAAAGATACTCGATTTGAGAGAGAGAAAAAAATGAATGAGGATGTCAAATACAAACAAAGCGACGGGGGTTAAAATGGGTTCCAAATCGTGTTGACTGATTTCCCTGTTACGGGGGATTTTTTTGCCTGTAATCTTTAATCCTGGGCACACGTACATACTACATACATAATCTATTTAGCAACTTGTGATTGTCGTGTTTTTGCGATATATCATCTTTCGTGGCTTTGAATTATCTATTATCCATCGACAGCTGAGAGATAAACGCGTTAATCCGTATAGGGACGGACAGGTGAACAATATATATAGAATATACACATGCTAAGTAGACACGGTCTGTAGTCTATTACTGATGCATTCAAAGTTACGTCCTCGATCACAATTTACTGCAGGGTCAGTCACCGTTGTACAATAACCCACTGTAACTGTTGGTATAAATTGTTGTAATTGTAAATAACCTCATGATGGTTTTTCAGTCACATTGAATCTCATGAATGCATATTCGTTACTTTTGCATTACGAAACGTTACGGGTGATTGGTTGACTACACTATATAGTTAGTTTATGCTTATTAAATGTGGCAAGCGAGACAACTCTAACTTATGATCTCTCGATCTCTCTCTCTCTCTCTCTCTCTCATAGATAGATAGATAGATAGATCAAATATGGAAAACATTAACACACAAGAATTATATATGAATAAGTTCGTAGGATTTCTAGCTTGTTTCTGTCATATATATTTTGATTCTTGAATCCGTCAAGTCAAATCGGTCTTATAAATTGGCTTACCCGTCAAATATGAAATGTTTTGAAAAAATCAAGTATTCCTGATTTGTTTTGTTTCAATCAAAACATTTTCTGGAATATTTCATATGAGTAATGATCTCAGAAGTTTACTTTCTTAACCTACAAAAAAATTATATAAGGTTCTCCTCATTTGGTGTAAAATCCCATTTCCCAGGTATACAGTACATCTTATATGTAAATACACCAATGTCTATGGTAATCGACCGTAAGGATTCAACATTTTGATATCGGTCAATTGAGGAGAAAAAATGCTGAGACGAACAGTCCTCAGAAACCCTCCAAAAGGATAGGGTGTTGGGAAAAGACGATGCTCAATAACTAAATCTACATAATTTCACAGGATAGTTTTAAAATTATACCAACTGTCATTCATAATCCTTCACGTTTTTTATCCAGTAAAATAATAAGAAAAATAAATAACTGAAACAAAAATTAAAAATAAAGAAAGGAAAGAAAAGAAGAAAAAACCGAAATAAAACAAAACAAACAAACAAATTTTCTATTCATATGAATAAATTTTATCAAGGTGGTAAAAAACAAAACTTAACATATTTTTTATGCCATTACACAAGGAAAATATTTCGTGATTTTACCAATAAACTAAGCTAATTAGCAAACACAATTTTAAGTGCATAAGGACAGTTTTTGGGGGTTTTCTTTAAATTACCTTGATTTTCACGATCATTAATATTGGTAGATTCAAATAAAATACACGTATATTTGAAGGTTTGATAAAAACAGCTTGAAAATCAGAACACGTTGATGCCTGTAAAGTTTTAACACTGAGCTGTTTCTCTGTTTCAGAATTTGACCAGATAGTAGTTGAAGTAATGTTATGTTTAAGTATCCAGGTACGTAGCATCAGGTGGCCGGGGGGGGGGGGGGGGGGCAAAGATTTTTTAAAAGTTTACATACAAAAAATTGAATTAACATGTGGCCCCCTCCACTTTTCTGGGACCATGTAAAATAAGTAAATGAACAGGTATACCTTGGTGCACCCCCCCCCCCCCCCCCCCGGGAATTAAGATTTTCAGGATTTTGAAAAGTACCCCCCACCCCCTTTTTTTTTTTAAATTTTTGCTTGTCAAGATTTTTGGATGAGTCAGCCCCCCCCCCCCCCACCCCCCCCCCCCTATTCAAAAACGATGCTACATGTACGTGCCTGGTATCAGCATGTAATGTTTAAAGTATCATCATATTATGAAGAGTATCTACATAAGGCAGTTCCAATACAAATTTCACCATTAAAGTTTAAGCTTGAAAATTTTATCGTGAAGTTGTGGTCCACCCTGTAGGATGCATATCGGCCTTCTACTGAAATATGATCAACATTCTCGATCGTATCGTGCATTTGATTTATGTTGTTCCTTGTTATGTAAATGTTCTTAAAATTTAAATGGTGAATTCATAGGAAAGCACAATTGGCTACATTCGCTCAAGTAAACGCCAGATGAAAACTCCAAAACGAATGAAAAATAACGAAAAGTAAAAACGGTACACGTTATACCGACACAGTGCTAGTAACTTGATAACACCCGGAAGTTCCAGGACGGACAGTCCGATGTTATTGTAGTACTGTTATACCGACACAATGCTAGTAACTTGATAACACCCGGAAGTTCCAGGACGGACAGTCCGATGTTATTGTAGTACTGTTATACCGACACAATGCTAGTAACTTGATAACACACGGAAGTTCCAGGACGGACAGTCCGATGTTATTGTAGTACTGTTATACCGACACAATGCTAGTAACTTGATAACACACGGAAGTTCCAGGACGGACAGTCCGATGTTATTGTAGTACTGTTATACCGACACAATGCTAGTAACTTGATAACACACGGAGGTTCCAGGACGGACAGTCCGATGTTATTGTAGTACTGTTATACCGTCACAATGCTAGTAACTTGATAACACACGGAAGTTCCAGGACGGACAGTCCGATGTTATTGTAGTACTGTTATACCGACACAATGCTAGTAACTTGATAACACACGGAAGTTCCAGGACGGACAGTCCGATGTTATTGTAGTACTGTTATACCGACACAATGCTAGTAACTTGATAACACACGGAAGTTCCAGGACGGACAGTCCGATGTTATTGTAGTACTGTTATACAGACACAATGCTAGTAACTTGATAACACACGGAAGTTCCAGGACGGACAGTCCGATGTTATTGTAGTACTGTTATACCGATACAATGCTAGTTACTTGATAACACACGGAAGTTCCAGGACGGACAGTCCGATGTTATTGTAGTACTGTTATACCGACACAATGCTAGTAACTTGGTAACACACGGAAGTTCCAGGACGGACAGTCCGATGTTATTGTAGTACATGTTATACCGACACAATGCTAGTAACTTGATAACACACGGAAGTTCCAGGACGGACAGTCCGATGTTATTGTAGTACATGTTATACCGACACAATGCTAGTTACTTGATAACACACGGAAGTTCCAGGACGGACAGTCCGATGTTATTGTAGTACATGTTATACCGATACAATGCTAGTAACTTGATAACACACGGAAGTTCCAGGACGGACAGTCCGATGTTATTGTAGTACATGTTATACCGACACAATGCTAGTTACTTGATAACACACGGAAGTTCCAGGACGGACAGTCCGATGTTATTGTAGTACTGTTATACCGACACAATGCTAGTAACTTGATAACACACGGAAGTTCCAGGACGGACAGTCCGATGTTATTGTAGTACATGTTATACCGACACAATGCTAGTAACTTGATAACACACGGAAGTTCCAGGACGGACAGTCCGATGTTATTGTAGTACATGTTATACCGACACAATGCTAGTAACTTGATAACACACGGAAGTTCCAGGACGGACAGTCCGATGTTATTGTAGTACTGTTATACCGACACAATGCTAGTAACTTGATAACACACGGAAGTTCCAGGACGGACAGTCCGATGTTATTGTAGTACATGTTATACCGACACAATGCTAGTAACTTGATAACACACGGAAGTTCCAGGACGGACAGTCCGATGTTATTGTAGTACTGTTATACCGACACAATGCTAGTAACTTGATAACACACGGAAGTTCCAGGACGGACAGTCCGATGTTATTGTAGTACTGTTATACCGACACAATGCTAGTAACTTGATAACACACGGAAGTTCCAGGACGGACAGTCCGATGTTATTGTAGTACTGTTATACCAATACAATGCTAGTAACTTGATAACACACGGAAGTTCCAGGACGGACAGTCCGATGTTATTGTAGTACTGTTATACCGTCACAATGCTAGTAACTTGATAACACACGGAAGTTCCAGGACGGACAGTCCGATGTTATTGTAGTACTGTTATACCGACACAATGCTAGTTACTTGATAACACACGGAAGTTCCAGGACGGACAGTCCGATGTTATTGTAGTACTGTTATACCGACACAATGCTAGTAACTTGATAACACACGGAAGTTCCAGGACGGACAGTCCGATGTTATTGTAGTACTGTTTACAGAATCGGTACCAAAGTGCAGAAATCCAACACAGACCGACATCACACACTCCACCACTGTGCGGGGTTCCAGCGCAGTTTGCCAAACACAGCGGATTTTTTACTAACGTGCGAGGTTCCGGCACAATTAGCCCAACCGTGCTTTCTATTGTCCAGCAGTTATTTATCATCCGGGAGATTAAGTTTAAAAGATATACATTGTTCATAGACTAAAGTCGGTTTTTGCCACCTGAAAGTGTGTTTTTGTTTTTGTTTTTTAAACAACCTACTACGCACGTTGATCTAACCACCTACGTTCTCACAACAACTGGTACCTTTTGAAAATTAAATTTAGTTAAGTTTAGAACTACATTTAATGTAACTCAAGCTCAGAAAAAATAACTTTTTTTTTGTTTAAGACAAGCCAATATCACTTTCGTAGAGTACCAATGTGTTTTATCTTTATCTCTATACAAAGATTTGAAAAAATACCAAATTGAAATATTAATTTCCTTATGTCTCCTAATTGTTATGATATGCATACGTAATGTATAAAAACACGCGTTTGAACTCAAATTGTGTCGAGTACAGGAATACATGTTTATGAAATGAATCAAATCATCTTCAAATCGGTTTACATAATATATAGCGGAAATACAATCATCCCGCAAGTAAAACAAAATTTTAATAAACAAAAGTCACTTGTTAATGGCCACCATTAATCGCAATTTTTAAAAATGTAGGAAGGTAACGGTAGCGTCCACAACTGGCAATCGCACAATGTACATGATTGAGCATTAAGGACGTTGTTTACTCAGGGTTTAAGTTCTCAAATCCGGATTGTTAAACAGTTCAATTTCATGAGAAAAATTTGTTTTAAATACAAAAAGTATTTATGAAATGAATTATTATTGACATAACAATCAATATTTTTACTAACTTATGGAATAAAGCTCTGACAAAGTTTGACTTTTAGCAAAACAGAGGAAATTCGGACTAAATTTTTCAGATTTTGTTTTCCACTTAAATATTTTTGGTAGTACTGTAATATTTAAAGTTAAGATTTTATTTGCTAGTCAACATAATTCTGCATATTTTTTGTTGGGTTTTCTCTTGCTTTTTCGTTTAGATAATCGTATGGCTCACACTACAAAAATATTGAAAAATGCCTAAGAATGATAAAAGACACCATATCTCAAAATTTTGATCATTGACCTCATATAAATGTTATGCCAGCAGAGAAAGGTCAATATACTTTGCTTAATACTATAAATGTTTTAGCATTATCATCATTCAGTTTGTTGTTATATTGAATCAAAAATGGGTAGTAATTTGAAAACTGATAGAGGAAATTCGGACTAGAATATCTATAAAAATTGTGAATGAAAACTTTATGCTTTGTATCTATTTAATGTCACTACCATTCATAAACTGTATTTCATTTGTTAAAGAGTTAAAAAATTTGTATTATTTTCACAAGTAAGAAAATCTCAATCATAGTGTAAATTTTTTATGGATTTTTCTTAAATTTTCAAAAAATATTCAATGGCCATTAACTCAAAAAGTAGGTCATTGACCTACTTTTTTGAAAGTGAAGAATAACACTACCATGTAAGGTCTATAACACACAATAGTTGGTTTTTCATTATCATCAGTGGAATTTTTTTCATTCTGAGTAAACGTTATCCTTAATCGCAATTTATAAAAATGTAGGAAGGTAACGGTAGCGTCCACACCTGGCAATGTTTATGTTTTTTGATATTTAGGATTTTTACTCTTAAATTGTATTATGTAATCATCGATATTTTTGTAATGAACCCAATCTAATATGCATAGAGAACCAGAGGACGATTTCATTTTTTCCCGCAATGTACTAAACTATTCCCTTTGTCGATATTTTTTCTTTCAAAGTACTTATCCAGTAATTTATTTGTTGTCATTATAATTCATAACTTGGCTTTGTCTCTTCTCTTATAATTTGTTAATCTTAAACCATATTAAAGGCATATAAGGTACAAAGCATTTACAAACTAACAGCTGAATACTCCAAGAATATACATAAAAAAAAAGATTTCCTGTTGTAATTTGTTATTTTTCTTGGTTTTTTTTTCTTGTTTTTTTTTTTATTTAATTATATTGTATTAAAAACCAATGATTTCATTCATAAAAGCGCACTAATCAACAGGATGTGATAAAATATGCTGTATTTGTTTTAGTCATCTGTATATTATATACATGTATTTGCTATCATTACAATGGAACGCCATAGCTGCCTTAAGGTCATTTTCATATTATATGAATTGGTATATATTTTATATGCGATATTAATATCATTATATACAGTGGTAACATCATAGTATGCAGTGCTAACATCAGTATATACTGTTATTTCGCCATTATATTCAGGGGTAAAATCTTTATATGAAGTGATAACATCATTACGTTATGTCGTAAGATCATAATGTGCAGTGGTTTATTCATTATATGTTATGAATAAATCTTTATATGACATGATAAACTCATTACATACAGAGCTAAACTCATAATGAACTATTGTTCAATCGTTATGTTATATGGTACACTCTTCATGTGCAGTTGCAAAATCCTTTTATGCAGTGCAACTTCTTGACATTAGGTGATAAGTTCAGTATATGCAGTATTAACATCATGTTATGGTGTATTAAAACCATTATGTATGGTGGTAATACCTTTACGTATTATGGTGAAAGCTTAACATGCAACTGTAAATCCCTTATATGATGTGACAATTCTATAATATGCCGTTGTTGAGTCATTATATTATAAGGTCAGTTCTTTACATGATGTGATCATTTCATTACATTGTATATGTATGGAACGCCATGGCTGCCTTATGTTAGGTGATTTTATTATATGCTGTGGTTCTATAATTATATGCTGTGGTTCTATAATTATATGCTGTGGGTCTATAATTATATGCTGTGGTTCTATAATTATATGCTGTGGTTCTATAATTATATGCTGTGGGTCTATAGTTATATGCTGTGGGTCTATTATTATATGCTGTGGGTCTATTATTATATGCTGTGGTTCTATTATTATATGCTGTGGGTCTATTATTATATGCTGTGGGTCTATTATCATATGCTGTGGTTCTATTATTATATGCTGTGGGTCTATTATTATATGCTGTGGGTCTATAATTATATGCCTGGTTTATAATTATATGCTGTGGATCTATTATTATATGCTGTGGTTCTATTATTATATGCTGTGGGTGCATTATTATATGCTGTGGGTTCATAATTATATGCTGTGGTTCTATTATTATATGCTGCAGGTCTATTATTATATGCTGTGGGTTTATAATTACATGCTATGGATCTATTATTATATGCTGTGGTTCTATTATTATATGCTGCAGGTCTATTATTATATGCTGTGGGTTTATAATTACATGCTATGGATCTATTATTATATGCTGTGGTTGTATTATATTATTCTGTGGGTTCATTATTATATGCTGTGGGTTCATAATTATATGCTGTGGTTTCATTATTATATGCTGTGGTGTCATTATTATATGCTGTTGATCTATTATTATATGCTGTGGTTCTATTATTATATGCTGTGGTTTCAGAATTATATGCTGTGGGTTCATAATTATATACTAAGGCTCAATTGTTATATGCTGTGGGTTCATTATTATATGCTGGTATACTTAAATTTTACACAGGGGCTCTTATTATAAATGTTCCTAAACAAAATGGCGGCAGATTCCACAGGGTTGATAGGAAAGGTATTGGAGGATTTAAACTTACATCTGTTTCACGACAGGTTCAGGGCTGAAAAAATAACCACAGATATTGTATGTAAATTATCTGCACACGAATTCCAAACTTTGGGGATCTCAAATACAAGGGATATGATGAGATTAAGAAACGAGTGTGTGAAATATGGAACTGAAAAGCCAAAAAAGGTATGGCCTCAGTGTGGTCCTCCGATGTATGATATTCCAAAAACAGTATTAGAAATGTTCCTTGAAAATGGATGCACAATTACCTACATTTCAAACCTTCTCTCAGTGTCAGAAAGAACGATTTACAGAAGAATGGCACAGTATGGACTTAGTAAAATGAATTTTTCAGAAATATCCGACGATGACCTCGATTTAAAACTCGGGGAAATTTTAAAAGATTTCCCCCTCTGTGGAGAAAATCTCTTAAGACAGATGATAACTTTAAAAGGGATAAGGGTTCCTAGGTGGAGACTAAGAGAAAGCATACATCGAATGGATGAACGTGGTGTTTGTGAGAGACAAGCTGGCAGACTGCACAGACGTGTTTATAATGTAACGGGTCCAAACCATTTATGGCACATAGACACTAATCATAAACTTGTGCGTTGGCGATTCATAATTGTTGGCGGAATAGATGGTTTTAGCAGACTGGTGATGTTCTTAAGATGCACAGACAATAATACAGCTGACACAGTACTGCAGTGTTTTTTGTCAGGCGTGGAACAATATGGTTTACCAAATCGGGTTAGATCAGATAAAGGTATGGAAAATATATCTGTGGCTGACTACATGTTGTCCAAAAAAGGTCATGGGAGTATGCTTACTGGAAAAAGCACACACAATCAGCGCATTGAGAGACTTTGGAGAGACGTGTACGATGGGGTTCTTGTATATTTTTATAACTTATTTTATCATATGGAGGACCTTGGTATCCTGGACTCCCTCAACCCACTACATTTAGCTGTTCTCCATTATTTATTCTGTTCAGAAATCAACAGAAAGCTTGCATTTTGGAGTGATGCATGGGCTAGGCATAGACTGCGCACAGTAAAGTCAACCCCATTAATTTTATGGACTTCAGGGCAGTTACAAAACCCAGTTGGTCTGGATGAACATGAAAATATGCAGAACTATGGAGTTGAGGGATTTGTAGATGAATTCATCGTTGAGGAAGGCAGGCCAATATTTGAATCCCTTTCCACAATGATCAGTCAAGAATGCCAAAATGCTTTAGAACAAGAATTTCACAGGGATTGTCAAAGTAATGGAATAGCTGATTTTCAAAGATGTTTGGATATTGTTGAACGATACACTTAGAAACTGTGACAGCTCAGATATATACATGTACAATTACAAGATATTAAATATACCTACCAGTGTTTCACATCAAACACACACATATATACAAATATTGTTTTAATCTTGTTACCTGTATTTTGCGTTTGGGCATAATTGCTAGGAAAAAAAAAATATTGCGTGGAGATTCACATTTTGTAGTGCGTTACCTTTTCTATACATGTACGCAATGCTGAAAACACTATCTTTTATTTGTTTGAGAAACTGAAGTAGAGATGTGCATTCAGCCTCGCCCAATGCCCGGAAATCCAACACAGATTCAATTTTGCGGGTGGGGATCCTACTCAATGTAGTGGTAATAGAGTGCGTGCAATATTCTTATGCGATAGCAGTTTTATTTTATGCCACTGTCATCGAAGATTTGGGGTTACATAGTTTTTGCCCTTTCCGTCCATTGGTCTGTCTGTTTGTCCGCAAAAACTTAAAATTGCACATAACTTTTGAGTGGGTTGGGCTCTGGCTTTCATATTTTACAAAGTATCCCTTATGACCAGGCCTTTTTTCGCGGTAACACCAAATTTGACCTTTTGACCATGAAGTTTGATCAACTTTTACAAACATTTTCACACTTTAACCTTGGCCATAACTTTTGAAAATTGGTGCCAAGGCTTTCATACTTTATATATGTATTCATTCTGACCTTTCAATGGGTATATTTTTTACCTTGACCCAAGAGTTTGACCCACTTTTCAAAAACTTGAACCTTAGGCATAACTTTTGAACATTTAGCACTAGGGCTTTCATATTTCATAGATGTATTCCTCGTTTCAAGCTCTTCCTTTGGATAACAACAAATTTTGTCTTTTGACCTTGACCTTTGGAGTTTGACTTCCGTTAGCGAAACTTCAATCCTCGCCATACGCTGCCATTCTGGGACATCAGTGTTTCACAAACACATCTTGTATTTATTTTGGTTAACTTGGCTTTTTCCCTTTGAAGAACTACTCATAATTTATCAAATGACATGAATTTAAGATCAGAATTTTCTCACTCTCTTTATAAAAATATGATGGCGGATCCATAAAAGAAATACAGTAACGGTGCATTTAGAGGGCAAACAAATTATCAAAATAAAATCAGATGGGTTTGTGAAACACTATGCACCCGGGGACAACAAAGTTCTAAAAAGCAATTTTTCGCATATGGGTCTCAGTCAAGGTCACACGACCATTGTCCTTGGTGTCAGCTGAAAGTGCTTAATTAGTGGAGTATGCATACCAAATATGAAGTCTCTTTCTCTCACGGTTCAAAAGTTATGATGAAAATTCCAAAAAAAAAGCTATTTTTACCATAAAGGTCACAAGGTCATTGACCTTGTTGTCAGTTGGAAGTACTTAATTAGTGGAGTAAGCATACCAAATATGAAGTCTCTTTCTCTCACAGAGTCACAGTTCAAAAGTTATGGAGAAAGTTTGAAAATACTATTTTTAGCATAAAGGTAACAGTCAAGGTCACAAGGTCATTTACCTTGATGTCAGTTGAAGATGCTTAACTTGTTGAGTATGCATACCAAATATGAAGTCTTGATCTCTCACGGTTCAAAAGTTATGGCAAAAGTTAAAGTTGACAACAGACAGACAAACAGATAAACAGACAAACAGGACAAAATCAATATGCGCCCCGAATTAATTCAAGCGCATAAAAAGGTGTTTTATTGGAATAAAACATACGTAACCCCTTCATCTTAAAAATGAATTACATGCAATGGTGTTCATGTTACGGAATCAAAATAAAAAACAGAATTTTTTTTATTGAATAAAAAACGTCAAACATTTAAAACACAAACACATTTTCTGCTTTGTCTGGAAGCATACATAAATTTAAAAAAAGTGTTACATTTATTGGTCATCCATTCAATTTAAAAATGAAATAAAAGAAAAAGTGAGCAAGCTCATATACCCCACGCTCCCCCAAATGTGATGTACTTAAACAGTATACAAAACTAGAACTGTCCAAAATGGACATATACTCCTGCTAGGCTTTTTTTAATAAATGAAAGTAAGGCGTATCCTAGTGTAACATTAATACTAATTATATGGACCAAACAGAACAATGAACTTTTTCTTTCAGTGACCCTGACATTGTTCAAATGACCTTGGGTAAAGGTCCAGACACACCCTTAGGTCATAAGGAATCTTTGTGTGAAGTAGAAGATTCTAATTTTCCTCCATAAAAAATACATGAACTGGACACATTTGCACAGACAGACAGACAAGCTGATTCCAAAATCCTAAATACTTGGGGGGGGGGGGGGGGGGGTTAACAATATATTTTAACATAACAGCAAAGATATTTGCATTAATTCTTCCCTAGAATACCTAAAAGAAATCCCATAATTAATAAATCAACATCAACCATGTTTGACAAAAATAAAAATTATGAAACAAAAGATTGAAGGAATTCAAAATTCTCAAAAAATCAAAATTCATGTACCATATTAAGTATTAGAGCTTTAATACTTGATTCAAATGTTGTACTGTTCTGGATCAACAAATCACAAAGAATTACATCAAACATGATTAATCATTCCACTCATGTCCACTTCTGATACCTTACCCTATTTTTTATTATTTATTATTTTTTAGGGTCTTCCGTTTCCAACGGAAGACCCTTTTGTTTTTCTACGGTTTCTTTTTTTTCTTATTAAGGTCTTCCGTTTCCAACGGAAGACCTTCTTGTTATTGCTTTGTTTCTGTTTCCCCTATTATTATTCTTTTTTTTTCTTACGCATTTTTGTGCACGCGAGTTCTCGGGAACGGCTTGGCTGATTTTAATGAAACTTTCAGAACTAACAGATATTGATCTGAACCTTATTGGAAATTTTTTACATTGATGACGTCATTTCCGTTTTAGAGATATTGACGTTTTTATGATTTTTAGAGGGTCGGCTTGTCCGGTGTTTTTCTCCTAAACGAAAACAGATATTTGATTCAAATTTTCAGGGTTTGTAGACCTATGTTTGTGGATATGACAGAAGCATTTTCATTGTTCTGTGACGAAAAACACCGAAGCTCGTCTGCGCTTAAAAATTGAGATAAAAAGCGTCATGATTTTTTTGTGCTTTTCTTTGAATATCTTTTTTCTCAAAAGTATTTTGTTAAGACTTATAGAACAAAAAAACTTCAAAAAGTCAAGATCTTCCATTTGACATTAGGGAAAAGGGGCTGACCCTTTAAATTAAGGGCCGAAAGGGCTCTAAAGTATTATAATAATATCTTTTTAATGTGAAATATTTTGTTATACTTTATAGAAGCAATTATGTTCATCGTAACGTTATGTACCTATACATGACAGTTGTTTACTCCTTTGTTACGTACAGTACAGGCAACGCGGATCCCGTATTGGCCCGCGTTACCGTCACGGTATTTTTATCGTTCCCGCGATACACCATCGCGGTTTTTGATCGCGGTATGGATTGCGACCATGATGACACCGCGACGGTGTGATATACCGTTATTCCTGCTGCTGCTTGTTGTTGTTACTTTACCTGTACTGTACATTACAGGCAATGCGGGTCGCGTAAATCCACATCAAATATGCGACTTCAGATTTAAGCATAACAGCTGCATTGTAAATAAATTGTGGTCCATATTATTATAAAATTAATAAATTATATTTATGAAATAGAATATCATGAAATCGGAAACTACATTCGAATTACAACATAACATGATTAATACGCTGTTAAATTTTGTGATGTGTAAATAAGAACACATAACTTTGTATTTGACGGGCTTATTTCAGTTATTATTTCTATTAGTTGATAATCCTGTTTTTATAACAATCTTAAAATTAAATATTTTCATTAGATGAACTCGTATCAATGCAGAGCAATATCATCTTTTCTTTTTATAAGTTGACACGCATAGCGCCGTAAACTGTCAATACAAGTGTATGTTTTAAATTGAGAAATGAACAAATGTCGGGAATCAACTAACAAATCTATTTTTCATTCAATGATAAAATTATCATTCATATATAAAGTTAGTGCTGCGTTAAAGCACATGGAATCATAACGTGTTATCAGTATGCGTTTCCTGTGTATACATATAAAGTTTAAGTCACGATCATTTTCTGTGTATACATGTAGTGATTAACAAACTTAGGGTAGAAAACGACATGCCCTTGAGGGTTTTCACACCTATTCACGACCAAAGAAAAAGTCTATATCGCGTACGGCTTCGTCTAATTGCACAACAACTTACAGGAGAGAGAGAGAGAGAGAGAGAGAGAGAGAGAGAGAGAGAGAGAGAGAGAGAAAGAAAGAGAGGGGGCGTTTAGGCGTAATTAACGTACACTTATGTCAAATATACTAATATCCAATACTAAATATTCATAAAATTAGTATTCATAAAAGAATATGGTACACTGTGATTGAATCCATCATGCAATTGCAAATTTGAGTCCACGTGCTGCATCTGTCAATCAAATCAGCCCGCTAGCTCTACAACTTGTTTCCTCCATGATAAAGTTTCGTTCTATTAGTTTTATTTTTAATAAAGAAAATAAGAAGTATGTTTAACAGTTAAGTTTTTTTTACAATGTTCGTGATGCATGATATACTGTGTTTGGAAAGTTTAATTCGTTGTGTTTTTTCTCTATCTCTCGTTTAGTTTATAATGGAGGTTTTTTGCGGGAAGGAAAATCTTTAACACGTTTAGCGGTTAAAGAACGCAGTAAAATGAATCAATTATTTGATATTACTATCAGTAAAATTGTTTGATATGCATGTAGAATTCTTCTTGGTCAATCGTTTCACAGATTATCTACCTGCCTCATTCCTGTGTATTCTGTGCGTTCAAGCGTGGAGTGATTTCCTGTCAGTGCGACCACCGGTTTCACACCTTTGTGTAAAACAATTGGGACTAAAGTCAAATAAAGTTAACTCCGACAGTCATAAAGCGGTGGGGGGGGGGGGGGGGGGGGGGTAAGGTTACGATAACAGGAAACGGGTTTACATATTTGTAGTAGCTGTCAATAAGAATAAATGTACATGCACACATAAAATGATATCAATACATTTACTGAAATGTTTTTTATCGGCATGAAATATCAACAGCAAAACTTTCAAAACATGTTCTTAATTTCTTTGAAATGTATAAGAACGGTTTAACAACATTTCCTTCTCAAAAAAATTTATCTAGTTATTCTGTTAAGAGAGAGAGAGAGAGAGAGAGAGAGAGGCTCGGTCGCGAGCCAACGGTAACCTCCGTCACGGCAGGTAGCTGGTACACCATCACGACACCATGACATGGGATACCCACAATATCTTTCGATTACATAATATTATGCAATTCTGGGTATCTCTAAGGCTCCTTACTCTTTATTTGTTATAATTCAGTTCAGAGAGATACACGTTAATTTGATTTTTCGCATTACAATGGGGCGTATTCGAAGGTGGCAAAGAAGTTGATGAGGAAGGAGAGGCCGGTAGACACTCGCTATCTTCCATCTCTCGCAGCTTGGCCCTCATGTCCTGCTCACATCCAGTATGCAAGACCACAGCTCGATCGATTTCCTCAGGCCGGCCCCACTGAACGTCATACTCATTTCCACACTGAATATTTAAGTCAGACTGAGTCTTGAAGAACACACGGCTTCGCACTTGAAGATTGTCGTCGCAAACGTAACGCACTAGAAAGTGGGAATCCTCGCGCAATGACAAACGACGAGCCATACATTTACCTAAAGTAACGCAACACAAATTCACTAAAACGTGAATTCACAAAAAATGTACACACAGAAGACCTTGTAAGAAATGAACGGAACGTTCTAAAATTACTGGATTAGTAATTTTATAGGAAGCCCTAATTTTTAATCACTTGCTTATCATTAGTTGACACGCATGGACTTCAACAACAAACAATACAAATGTAGGCGAACCAATTAATTGTTAAGAAAACACAATCACACTGCGTACACATTTATAATTTTATTGGCAATTAAAATCATTTCATGATAATTTTTAATTTAACGACCTTTTTAAAATATGATAATGGATTCGAAAATATTTTATTTGCAATTGCTGCACAAGTATTAAGTTAAATACTTTTATAATTTATTCAATAGCTATGAAATTAAAAAAAATAGTAAAAAAGACTCCAAGTATTTCGATTATAATCTCTGTCAAAATCTGGTTAAATATCGTCATTAAATATAAAGAAACATGCAATTTATTTGTCATTCGGGGAGATAACTCCCGCTTGTATACGATACTTTTCCATCGATAATTTTACCGTGGCGGGGACAGGTAGATGATGAGTTTACCGTGATGGGAACGCGGTATACCTGTCTCACCTGGCCGATCACCTCGATGTGTTTATACCGTGACGGGTCGCGGGAAACACGGGATCCGCGTTGCCTGTACTGTATTTAGGGATTTTAAGGGGCCAGCAGTCCGAAATTTTGATCTTATATATCTGAAAATGGAGAGAAATTTTGAAAAGCAATGTTGAACAAAAGATGCTCCAAATAATGTCGTTAACAATTTGCAACCATAATTTTTTGTGATCCGGTCCCGAAAAGGAGTTATAGGGTCGGCCCTTAAAACGATCTCTTCCAGACATCTCGAGAACGGTACATAATTCTACATACTTGTTGAACAAAATGTGTTTAAAATGACAAGAGCTTTCTTTTTATATCACGAAAAAGGGGCTGGCTATTCAAATTAGGAGCCGATAGAGTTCTAAAGTCTTTTAATCATAACCTTTAATTGTGAAATATTTTGTAATACATTACGGAAGCAATTATGTTAATCGAAATGTTATGTACCTATACATGAAAATTGTTTACTCCTATGTTATGTAATAAGGGATTTTAAGGGGTCAAAAGTCCGAACTTATCATCAACGTCCCAAAATTAAAAAAAAGCAATTTTAAGGAGCAATATTGAACAAAATACGCTAAAAAATGTGATTAACAATTTGCAACCAAAACTTGTTTGTTATCAGTTCCCACGATCTCTTCCAGATAAATCAAGAACGGTTACAAATAACTTTTTACACAAAATGTATCGAAATCAAAAGACCTCTTATTTGATATGAAATAAAATGTGGCTGGTCCCTAAATTGGGGATCCAACGGGGTGTATAATCCTTCATCCATTGCTCTTTTAGATCACATCTGCATTTCCTGATATGTTTCGTTGATGAAGATAAAAGGCAAAGTCATTTCCTCTTCTAAAAATCGGACGGAAGACCTCCTCGTTGCTCGCAACGAGATCGTGTCTAGTTCTTATTATTATTATTCTTTTTATTTTTTTTCCAACTCAAATATTTCAAAAACGCTTGCATCGATTGTTTTAAAATTTACAGGTTTAATGTGTATCTAAAAGATCTCCATAATATGAAAAAATTATTTGATGACGTCATCAAATTCGTCAGATATTGACGTTTTTCACGTTTTAAAAAGTGATTTTGTCCGGAGCTTTTCTCATTTTTGATTTAAGATAAAGCTATGAGATTTACAGAGAATGTAGAACTACTGTATTACTTATGACATAAGGCTGGAAACTCAATTCGGACACTTCCGGTCGAAACCGGAAGCAAAACCAATTTTTTTGAATTTTCATGTTTTTCAATTTTAAAAAATTTACTTACGAATCTTACAGTAATTTTCATGCTGAGTTCAAAACTGAAATCCGTTTTTAAATCGGACGATGCATTACAGAGATATCGGGGTTTAAAAATTGATTTTTTCCGGAAATTTTGATTCCGCGTCCTTGGTTTAAAAATTAGCGTAATGTTCAAAGTGAAAGTAACTCGTACTAAAAATAATTGTTAAGTCGTACTTGAACATATTCGGATTTTTTTTGTTAAGTCGTTCTTGAAATTAGAAAGGTTTTTGTTAAGTCGTACTTAAAATTATTCGCATTTTGTTAAATCGTACCAAGAATAATTCGATTTTTTTCATCTTTTTTATTTTAGTTACTCTTGTTATTAGTTTAAGAGCTCTGCTTCTTACAGGAACTTCCAGCCTTACTTCCGACATTAACGGAAGACCCACTCGTTGCTGTGCAACGAGCTTTGCTCTAGTTATCTTTATTATTAATATGTAATATGATACACTGAAATTCATGTGCCATAAAAATATATAGGCACTGCAATGAAGAATACCCTTCACAACACTTCTCCAAATAAGACCATAGCAAAAGATGTCCTCATAGGATGACCTTGACATTCAGGCCTAAAAATCTAAGGAGTTTCTTCCTATATCAATGTAACCAGTAATGAACAAAATCATCCTGGAATATATTCTTATATATTTGTCTACAATGTAATTAGGGCACACACACAAATTAGCCAGGTAAATTGTACCAATGCCATTCAAATTAAGTGCAAAAAAGGAGGTGTGAAGAAGACCTTTAGCAACAACACTCACTAATCATTGATGAACTACTGATTGCTTTTTTCCCGGGTAAATTTTGAACAAATTGGAACAGATTGAAGACTTTCTGGAAAAGAAGCTGAAAATGTTAATAGATAGCAACACTGACAGAGCCTTTCTCTCGGGTGAGCTAAAAAATACAGCCTAATAAGAAATTATGAAGACAATAAAAACATTCATTAGTGTTAAGAAGGTAGCTGATATAAAGTTATTCAAAATAGACCATAAAAGGTATTCAAAAATGCATAATCGTACAATGCAAAAAGTTCCTCTTCAGATGGTAATGCAATTTCATAAGACGGTCTTGGTAACTTCATGTTGTTGATACAGGTGTTTGCAGTTGGGATAAACCCTGAACTTGATTTCACTTCAAAAAAATGGATTGAAGGCTGCAATGTAAATCCAAGAATGGGTTCCTCAGGAGTACCTGTAGCAAACTGTAGGATGTGGTGCAAGGATACAGATCCTCTCCTCCCACCTGAAAGAAATTCAATGGATGAGATGATCTGGTTATGCAGGGTGAAAAAGAAGAAATGAAAGATCATGTAAAATACTGGCATTTTAATAGACAAATAAGAAGCCCACAGGACTTAACAGTCACCTGAGTATTATAACCCATACAGGGACCTGTCAAGAGGTCTCATATTTACATTTAAGGTGCATTATGGAGTCTAAAGGACAAGAAATCTTAAATGTTGGTCACTTGTTTTGATTCCCCTCCCCCAATTTTACAATAGAGACTATAAAATCTATAATTTCTGTATACAGCATCCTCTTTCTAAATGCACATTGTTATTCTCATTCATTAACAACCGTAAGAAAAAGTTTTGAATTTTAGACCCCCTCCCCACCAGAACTCCTTTCCCAGGCCAACTGAATCAAAAATTTTGGTTGACTACTGTATGCAGTAATTTTCGCCCCGTTTAATTTTTGCCCTTTCACACTTACAAACAATTTTGCCCTGTTTTAAATTCGCCCATTCATAGTTTTATTACAAAAATTATTTGTATTATTTCATTTCGCCCCGTTTTAAATTCGCTCAAATGAGGATAAGGCAAAAGGGGCGAAAATTTCCCTGTAAACAGTACATTGTACCATCTCTAAATATGGTTTCACTCTTCATTCATTGTCAGCAAACTGATAGAACAAAATTCATCTCTTATTCATTTTGCCCCAATCCACTGCCAAAAGCCTGAACTCTTGCCCCAAGGGCTGTGTTATTTGTGATTTTGGTAGATAGCTTTACACTCTTTCTAAATGTGTATTTAGCTTCCATTCAAATAGCTAAATGCAGCTTCTTATAAAATTCAGGGAGAGGGAGTTCAAGAGAGAAGCATGCTGGGAAGGTATGCTATTTATAGAAAGTCTATGTAAAAATTGCACCTTCTTTGTTTTTATGTGCATGAAGAAGAGTCTTATCTTAATATTTAACAAAAGGAGATAAAAATAAGTTTTTGGGATACTTTTAATAGGGGGAGATAACTCCCAAAACACATCTGGTTTACACATGTGCAGAATTGCATGCTTAAGAAGCAGGTACTGTTATATACCTCTTTCAAAAGGTGGAAAATGTATTCTAAAAGTAACGTACATTCAAAGAAAACCTAAGGATTTATTCTGTGAAATGTACATAACTTATTATGTCAGAATTTTGCACTGTTTGTTGCTCAAGGAATTGCGAGCTAAAAATGCATAGGTTTACTGCAAATGGATGCATAAACTTCCCTGAATATCCCCTATGTTTCAAGTGTCAAACACCCCATACATGTATTAGTAAATGATCTTTGTATTAAACATGTACTTGAATATTCATTAAATTCAAAATTTTAGCTGTCCATTAATGTATAAAAGTCTATATAACAAGCCTCCATTTTCTTTTTTTATAGGGGTCAGTTTTGCTTGTCCCTCACCAAGTAATGTCCTAGCTGATGTCATACATAAAACTGTGTTTTGTACCCTCAAGCATTATATATTCTGTAAGACATTTTGTCCCTGCATTGGAGTCAAAACACCTTCCCCTGGGGTCATGAAATATGAAATTTAAGTATAGCATTATGATCTTTCTAAATATGTAGCCAGTTTTTATTCACTGTTTTATAAACACTATAAACATTGACATTAAATGACCATTTTAATCACTAAAATTACTTCTCACTAAAAACAACAGGTCTATGGGCCACACTGCTCACCTGAGCACATTGGCTAGAAAAAAAGCACAAATCTGTTCAGTATTGATTGTAAATTGTTTAACGTCTCTCTTGAGAATTCTTCACTCATATGGAGTTGCCAGTGCTTGCTGGTGGAGAGCTGCAAATTTTGTTCTATACTCGGCACTCAGGGCCATTGAGCAAGGAGGGATTTATTTCGTGCCAGCAACTACTGCGACAAGGGACCTCAGTTTATGGGGTCTCATCTGAAGGACCACTCTCCACGTTCTACAGTGGGATTCGACCATGCAACGTAAAGAACAACTCCTTACTTAGTGACTCTACAGCAGATGCTCTAACCACATGCGGATGAGACTGAAAAGAAGGGCTTGAATTTTAAGCTACCTGAGAATGCGTCCATATCAATAACAATGGCTTTGCTGTTCTTGAACAGAAGATTTTTTCCTATTTATTCCTTTGTAAACATTTCATCCCTATTGTTTCCCCTCCTTACTTCCTGGAATCATGATTTGAACAAATTTGAATCTAAATTTCCTAAAGATGCTAATATAAAATAGTTTTAAGCTATAAAAACTATGATCGTTTATTGTGGATCAGTCATACCAATTTTTAAGGAGAAATCGCTCTCGCTAAAATTTCCACTTGTACAATAATTCAGTGGGTTTTTTTTTCAGTACTTAGGGACTGGGGGTTGGGGCCCTCAGAATTAGGAATTTCAGCAACAATAAAGGCTAAATTGGGAATCTCCCAGAAAACCCAGTCACTTAAAAAGCATTGTGACAGTCAAAAAGCTTTGTTTTTTACTTTGTATTACTTTAACAACATTTTTTATAACAAAAACTAGACTATTTTTGGTATGAATTATCTAATTACTTGCATCAAGAACAATAGTGGTTGAATTATCTAATAAAGAAATCTGACATGGCTGAACAACAAAACCTGCTTCAACTTCACTGAAAAACATGCAATAAACACACTAAATTTTATCACATTTTTTGTAAGTTTTTCTTTGGGAAAACTTTCACTATTTTTTGGGAAAATTCAGACATATTTTCAATTGGGATTGGGCCCGAAAATCGGCCCTAAAAAATCACTGAATATGCTCAGCAACTTGCATACTTACTAGCAACTGCTCTCAAATATTTCAAGTATGCTGAATACACAGAATTTTCAAGTTGTCTGCTATTTGATCCTTCTTCAGAAAATACTGGTTTTAAAATCTGTATAACAGCCTTCAGGGTCAATGTAGTCTGAGAAGGTCTAAATAAGTGCACAAAAATAGGGAACACACTTCCAATCTGTAAAGAAAATTTGGAAAAATGAAGGCATACTGATAATATCTAGTATAAATTCATACTGTCTGATACAAAGAACATCAACAACACTGTCAAATGCTTTTATATCACAGCTCATGACAGCTAATAGCAAGCCCAACGAGCAAAGCGACACTCGTCACTGCGAGCTCATAAAGCAATACCTGTGCACAGAGAAAATTGCGGACTACTGCACATTCATTTGATAGAATTTTTTGATGCAGTAATTTAGAATTACAATGCATCACTTGTTTAAGCTAGTTCTCGCGAGAATAGCAGCAAAAGTTCAACTTAAAGTAAACATGCCCTGATTTAATGGATAAATATTGAAGATAAATTAGTAAACAAAACGTTCTTCATTTACTTTCAGCACTGTTCAGGCTTCTTTTTGAAAATGTAACTTACATACAACATCATGTAACATCACGGTCTAAACGCACCAAATGTCACGTGCAGTTTGACGAGCCTGATCTAAATTATGATATCTAATTTTTTTCTTAGAATGGCCATTAAAACAGGTTTGAGTATAATTTCTGTCATATACTTAGTATGGTCATCATACCTTGACTAATCCTAAACAGTTCAGACCCTTTCTCAAATTCTTGATGCAGTCACTGCTTCCATCTTCATCTCTGAAAACATCCTCCAAGATTGCTGGGTCCATAAATTTGGGAAGTTTTCCATTCTGGAGTACACTTAAACCTATTCAGTGTTTAAATGAAGAAAATAAACATTTTAATAATATGTGTAACAAACAATAGACATGATAGATGTATTCAATACAGTAATTTTAATTCTTTAACAAAATGGGATTGAGTGAATGCAATGTCTAGATGCTAGCAATCTACACATTGTAGAACTCTGATAATAAATACATGTACATGTACCTGATATCAAAGGTGATCAACAATGAAAAGGCATTTAAGGCAATGGAACCTCTTAATAAAGATCCATATTGGGAATAAAAGCACAGTCAGTATATTCAAAATATTATTCTTAGACTGTTTTGTGAGAATTATAAAAGATTTGATCAAAACATGACACTTACTCATAATTTTCCCTACTGTCAAATAATCCTTAGCAAGGTGTTCACGAAGCCCACTGTCAAAGTACTTCCTTTTTATCTCTGATAATACAAGTTGAAAAAATTCCTTCCTTGGACCACCAAGATCTTCAGCAGTCTGTCAATTATACAATGAAATGGAGTTTGTTTCTCTTCAAGAACAATTTGTAAATTTAAACGAAGACAATTATTCAAAACCAAAAACTCTGGTATAACATTACAGGATTCACAAAAATAAATTCATAGAAAATTACAAAATTAGGATACTCAGAAGTGTGAAATAATTTTCAACAAGAACAAAGCAAAATCTGTTTTATTCTGGGATGATGTTCATGAATACAAACTAGTGTAATAATAATATAAATTGCTATTATTATGCCCTTATAAACAAAGTTTCCAGGGTATATATTTTTTGTTGTGTCGGGGCCGTCCATCTGTCCGTCTGTCTGCTAAAACTTTAACCTTGTCAATAACTTTTGCATGGGTGGGGATATGGGTTTCATATTTCACAGGTGTATTCCTTGTGACAAGATCTTCTCTTAAGGTACCACCAAATTTGACCTCTTCACCTTGACCTTGGAGTTTGACCCACTTTTCAAAAATTTTAACCTTGGCCTAAACTTTTGAACAGTTAAAAATTACGGATTTCATATTTCACAGGTGTATTCCTTGTGACAAGACCTTCCTTCCAGTACGAAAATTTTTGACCTTGATCTTTGGAGTTTGTGTGCAATTCAGAAAAATTAGCCTTGGCCATATGATAAGCTGCCATACGAGGGCATTAGTGTTTCACAAATACATCTTGTTATTGATATACATTGTATTTGAATGATAAACGTATTTCATTAAACATGTTAAATGAAAATTAAATTACCTCATCATAAAACTGCACTTCAAGCGTCGTTCTAAGGTCTGCAATGGAATCAATTTCCTCAAAAGCAGTCTCAAGAATGTTGTTTCGATCAACAATTATGAAGTTTGTTGCACCTTCAAGACATTGTGATGTATCTACTATTTCAAGTTTTCGTCCCCTAACAATCACACTTTGTAAATATCGAAGCATTTCAACAGGATCTTGAATGTTATGACTTAAGCAATATTCTATTGCTGTTGCAATAACTGCCTCAATAGTCTGATCTTCTTGCCTCTTTTCCTCTGAAGCAGACTCGGGACTTGGAAACACCGGTTCATGTGCATTTGCACATACAGTCGCTTCAACAGATGTGATGCAACTTGCGGCAGAGGTAACATCCAAGGAATTTGTTGTACTTTGCTGTAATGCCAAAAAGGCTTGTAAGGGTCTGCTACTAACATTTTGAGACTGGTCATCAAGTGTGCCTGTGCCATTTGTCCAACTTGCAGCAGGAAGATTAGACTCATCCTCTTTCATAATTGGAGTAGACGAATTTCTATCAATGCTTGGTACAATACATTCTGTAGACATTTGAGGCTGAGTCTCATTCTCAGGAATGAAAACAAAAGGGGGATTAAAATACAAAACTGTATTATTCAAATTCACATCCTGGTCTGTGGTTTGAAGTGGTATGAAACTTTGAGTTGGATTTATAACAGGCAACTGCCCTTGCCTGCCAATTTCTGGGTCAGGTAGATCATCACTATCTAGATCTTGTGCCAGTAATTCATTTTCACATATGCTTTTTCCACCCATGCAAGTCTGAATGTGTGCCCTTAACTCACGAACTGAAAACAGGCAATGACAGGCTTTGCAGCTTACTTTTGCATCAGTTAATATTTCTCCCTGATCTTTTGGTGTTGTATCTAGGCTAGTTTGAATAGGACGAATGTAAATTTTAGCTTGATTGCCAATGTATGATTTTAATGATCTGACGTTCCAATGACAATTAATCAATGTCAGCTCCCGACAATTTTGTTTACAGTTCAGCAGTTCGAACCCTCCAGAATTCTGTAACTGTGGGAATCCAATGCTCTCACCATTTCTCATATTTATATTATCCGATTGTAGTCTTAAAAGAACATCATCTTCTTCATCATCCAAGTTGAACTGAATTTTTTTAGCCCCCAACCCAGCCTTCATAAGAACAGTTTTTTCTTCTACGGATGGAATTTTTTTAGCATTTGTATCTGCCAAACACACCACAGTCACGGTCCATGTTCTGGTTCCACGTGTGCATGGGATTTTAGACGAGTCCGAAGCATCTACAGAATTAGATACACTGCCCGTGCGTCTCTTCTGACCTCGGCGATTTCTGTTCCGATTAAACAAAGTATTTCGCTGTTGAATTATCTGACTTGCCAAAGTTTCGTTGCGGTCAACTGGTTTACATGCATTTCTCTTTTTTATCTCCGATCTTACCCTTTCTGTCAACCGCAACCTGTCTCCTATTGTCTTTACTCCTAATCGGATTAATTGCTGTTCTGTAAGACTTAAAAAATTATCCAAGTCAATTCTTTCCGATTTGAAATTTTCAATGGTGTCATTTAAGTCAAGATCAGCCAAAACACCCTCCAACTCCAAGTCCAACGTTACACTTGTAGTTGCCGCCATTTTTGTGCTTGTAAATGTAAACTCCAAAACGAGAAATCCGGATTCAAATAAACCGACAGAATATATAATAATACACCTACAGCATATAATAATGAAACCACAGCATATAATTATGAACCCACAGCATATAATTATGAACCCACAGCATATAATAATGAAACCACAGCATATAATTATGAAACCACAGCATATAATAATGAACCCACAGCATATAATAATGAAACCACAGCATATAATTATGAAACCACAGCATATAATAATGAACCCACAGCATATAATAATGAAACCACAGCATATGATAATGAAACCACAGCACATAATTATGAACCCACAGCATATAATTATGAACCCACAGCATATAATAATAGATCCAGATCATATAATTATAGAACCACATCATATAATTATAGACCCACAGCATATAATAATAGACCCACAGCATATAATTATAGATCCACAGCATATAAAAATAGATCCACAGCATATAATTATAGAACCACAGCATATAATAATAGACCCACAGCATATAATTATAGAACCACAGCATATAATAATAGATCCACAGCATATAATTATAGAACCACAGCATATAATTATAGAACCACAGCATATAATTATAAAACCACAGCATATAATTATAAACCGACAGCATATCATTATAGAACCACAGCATATAATAATAGACCCACAGCATATAATTATAGACCCACAGCATATAATTATAAACCCACAGCATATAATTATAAACACACAGCATATAATTATAAAACCACAGCATATAATTATAAACCCACAGCATATAATTATAAAACCACAGCATATAATTATAAAACCACAGCATATAATTATAAAACCACAGCATATATTTATAAACCCACAGCATATAATTATAAAACCACAGCATATAATTATAAACCCACAGCATATAATTATAAAACCACAGCATATAATTATAAACCCACAGCATATAATTATAAACCCACAGCATATAATTATAAACCCACAGCATATAATAAAATCACCTAACATAAGGCAGCCATGGCGTTCCATATATATGGAGTGGTAACTTCTTTATATGCAGTCGTAACTTTTTATGATGAGGTTGTAAACTGGTTCTCGCTGAAAAGAGAGAGAGAGAGAGAGAGAAAAGAGAGAGAGAGAGAGAGAGAGAGAGAGAGAGAGAGAGAGAGAGAGAGAGAGAGAGAGTTTCTGTTCTTGATACATCAGTGTGTGGTAAATCGAATGAATTTTTAGTAGAGTACGCGTTTAATCTTAAAAGTAAGTTAAATTTCAAAATTGATTGTACTTTGTGAAGAAATTTAATACCTTCTTCTAGATCCTCGCATACAGTTAGGTAGATCACTTTCACTTTATGTATTTTGATATTAACATAGAACAATTTGATTTCTACTTGCTATCGTGTTTAAAATATGCATGTAATTCTTCGGAGCTTAATTAATTAATCTAATTCTGTCTCTTCAAAAACGTTTAAATTGAGTTACTTTGTTCTTGATTGTTATTTAAAATAATTTTAATAGCATCCCTATAAACCGTTGCGCTTGGAACAAACCTATCCGTATTTTGCTGATTCATAAATTATTGCACGGCTTGCTTAAACAATGTCGAACAATATGTACATATTCTTTTTAAACGACATGTTTTACAAAAAATAACCCATTAAATTTATCGATTAATGCATTATTTTGTTTTTAAATCCCTCGTTCAGCAGCAGATGATTACAGTTCATGTTTATAATGTGAACAAAGTCGGTAACGTTAAAAAAAACCCAGCACACATGTAGAATATTACAATGACAAGCGTTTTGAAACTTATTTATCCGGACATTAATTATTTTCAAAACTATTGGAATAGGGGTATTACCTTTTTGTGCGATCAAAAATTAATAAAAAAAAAAATACCAAGCAGTTAGACTCGGTGATTATTCGGCCATCCTGCGTAACCACTCGGCTATACTTGACACAATGAAATTTGCGAAGATTTACAACACCATTTTTAACTTTGGAGGGTTTTTTTTTTCGAAGTTTAATTTTTAAAAATATGCCTCTTTGAAACAAAAGTCGGATATGCTATGAAACCAGTCACATTTTTCAGTGTAATCTTTTTACAATTTGTTAATGCATGGGGGTCTTGAACGGGGGTGGGTCGCGGGGAGGACCCCACCCCAGAAAAATGTCCATGAAATTACCAAACATTTTCCTCGAACCCACCTCCCCCAACTCCTTCGGCAAACTTCAGAATTCATCGCACCCCCCCCCCCCACTCCGAAAAAAAATTCTGGATCCGCGTATAAAATTATCTTATAAAAATGATATGAAGATATCTGCAACAGCTTTATGGAAAATAGCACAGGAACTGCAACACCTTCTTTGTAGGTTTTAAAATACAAAAATACATGCCCAGTGAGCTTAAATTTTATACAGTGGATGAAACAACCATAAAAAGAGGTTAAGACCAACCAATTTCTTTATTATTTCTTAAAAATCAAATCAATTTAAAAAAAAAAAGGAAAACAAATTTTTATTTATGTCTATGAATGAAAATCTGTCTCTTACTTTTGTGTTAAAGACATTGATCAGCGAGGAGTAGCACCTACATAGTACATTGAAACAAAGGTCTTTCGACTTTGATTGCTTCATTTTTTTTTAATTTTTTTTTTTTTACTCTTAAATTAAAAAACATTAATAATACATTCGATTTTTCACACAAAATGAGTTCAATGATTGATATTATAATATCGATGTTAAAGGACAGATAAACTCTCTCTCTCTCTCTCTCTCTCTCTCTCTCTCTCTCTCTCTCTCTCTCTCTCTCTCTCTCTCTCTTTTCAAAACAAACGACAAGTTGAGCAGGAAATGTGCATCCCCACAATGAACGCGGCAACTTTTTAAAAATAAAACTGGACCTCTTCCCCATTAAAACTTTTCAGCGAGAACCAGTTTACAACCTCATCATAAAGAGTTACGACTGCATATAAAGAAGTTACCACTCCATATAATGAAATGATCACATCATGTAAAGAACTGACTTCGTTATATAATGACTCAACAACGGCACATTATAAAATTGTCACATCATATAAAGGATTTACAATTGCATGTAAAGCTTTCACCCCAATACATAAAGGTTTTACCACCATACATAATGGTTTTAATACACCATAACATGATGTTAGTACTGCATAGAATGAACTTATCACTTAGTGTCAAGAAAGTTGCACTACATAAAAGGATTTTGCAACTGCACATGAAGAGTGTACCATTATAACAAAACGATTAAACAATAGTTCATTATGAGTTTAGCTCTGTATGAAATGAGTTTATCATGTCATGTCAAGATTTATTCATAGCATATAATGAATAAACCACTGCACATAATGATCTTACGACAAAATGTAATGATAATGCCGTTTTTTATTGAAGATTTTACCCCTGAATATAATGGCGAAATAACAGTATATAATGATGTTAGCACTGCATATAATGATGTTAGCACTGCATATAATGATGTTAGCACTGCATATGATGTAGTTAGCACTGCGTGTAATGATGTTGGCACTGCATATAATGAAGTTAGCACTGCATATAATGTATTATCACTGCATATAATGATGTTAGCACTGCATATAATGAAGTTAGCACTGCATATAATGATGTTAGCACTGCATATAATGATGTTAGCACTACATATAATGATGTTAGCACTACATGTAATGATGTTAGCACTGCATATAATGATGTTAGCACTGCATATAATGATTATCATTATTGCATATAGTATGAAATTGATCTTAAGGCAGGTATGGCTTTCCATACATTACGCTTGGATCCTCTCTCTATCGCATTCTTTATGATAAAAAGGCATAATTTAATTTTTTTTACCGCTTTGGTGTTCTGTAAAGGAAACGAATGGTGGTTGGTAGATGGTCTTGTCAATATGATTATCTAATACTAGGAAAGCGTTGATGAGCTGTAGTTTTGTTATGTGGTGTCTGCAAAATAGTAGTACGTTGGCTGATTGACGCATACAGTGGGACATAGATGATATATTTGATGTTCAATTACAAAATTATGTATGTGTGTACACGTACTGTACGCCAAATTTATGGTTCTTACATGTATAGTCACAAATTACATTTGTTTATTCAAACAAAAAAAATTATTTCTTTGCGATTCATGCACATGTTCATGTTACACAAACTGACTTAACGGGTTATGCACATAATTTCTGAAAGGCTTGCTACCACCTTTGCATGTGCGAATGAAACACATAGAAAGAATTTCTACTTGTAAACAGTTTATTTATTTACATTTAAATCGGATTCATTTTATCAATTATCAAAAAGTGATTAAAAGTACGTTAATTTCTATTACTGATAAAACGTTACAAAAAAGAAGTCCATTTTCCTTATACACGAACGTTACTATGGTAACTACAGGTACGTGAAGATTTGAGATCAACACGTGCAAGTCCATCGAGTCTGTGTTTTTAATGTAGCTTTTATCATGATTATTTTGTGCATTCCGTCAATCGATAAACGGGGCGTGCAGATTTCAGTCCTGTCAGTTTCTACAGAGCTATGAATTAACAATAAGTTTTCGAAAGAAATGCGTGGTAGATGCAGAAAGTAGCATCGTTTTGAAATAGGGAGTAAAGTTGACAAGCACAAAAAAAAATCCCCAAATCATGAAAATCCTAATCGGCCCGGGGGGGGGGGGGGGGGGGGGTAGTATGCTTCTAACTTATATTTAACTCTTCATTTCCTTATTTCATTTCAATTTTTTACATACTCCCCAAAAAAGCTAACTCAATGATAATTCAATTTTTCATATGTGAATTTAAGATTAATGTCGGTTAGCCTACATGTATAAAGATTGTTTATAAGGAAAATGTTCAAGTTGTCTGTACATAATTAAGTACGTACATGTACCAGCAGCCAATCAAAGGTTATAGCTGAATCCACTAATATTAAAGAAAGTTTGGGTAGCGGGTATTGATTATGCATAACATAGCTGTCCGATTTGAACGCAACAATATCGTACCGTTCCGATAATAAACCAGTGCAATAATTGAATTTTAACAAATCTTAGGGAAAATAAGTAATCGGGGTCATTTTCTGTTTAGATGTAATGGTAACGCAGGGGGGGGGGGGGGGATTCTCGGAACCTTTGCAGGAGTAGCAATAAAAAATTTAATACACTTTATCGGGGGGGGGGGGGTGTAATTTGTTTAAACAATATAAATACATTGTAACTTACAAACGAGGTACATGGAGTCGACTTTATCTCATGAATAAAATGGTTTTAATTATTTACAGCTGTCAAATACCATTTTTTTGTTCTAATTGATTTGATGATGTCAATCTCTTTACATCATTTGTTGATAAAAATACTTCTTTATCATTAAGATATAGTGCAAATAAAGAAGGTGAAAAATTTTCACCTTGTCTAATACCCACTGTACAAAGAAAACACATCAGAGGATAAACCACTGACAGTTACACAAGATTTAATTCCACTGTTACATATATGTAACTTAAAGAATTGTCTGGCTAAGTCTACGCAATCTATACATATTTAATTCAAAACCAGCGTCATTTTAGAATTGTTTTGATGCAAGAAATCAACAAAATTTTACGTCCTACAGAAAGTCAAAGGACTTGTTGAAATGGTTCTAATGAGAGTTTCTTAGCGAATTAGACGAAAGAAGGTCAATATTTGGGACCTTGTTTTGATGAGCAAACTAGAGAGTAACATTTGACCAAAAGTCCAAAACGGTTCTAATACAAAAACTAGGATAGTAAGACACCTTACTCGTTGTTTTTAATTTCATTAAAAAAAATTGCTATTGTCACGGGCGGAAACGCCCCAAATTCAAATGGTACATACGTTCTCATGTGAACCGTCGGTGAAATTCTGTTTTGACACCTGCAATTGAAAAAAAAAATTATATTCTTTGCAATATGCTGTTACCCTGCTGTTATTATATAAATAGTGCCTGTTTGGGAGAGTAACAGTTGAAATTGACACCCCAAGAAAACTATTGTCAACCGACGCGAAGCGGAGGTTGACAATGGTTTTCGAGGGGTATCAATTTCAACTGTTATCCTCCCAAACAAGCACTATTTATTTTGTTATACTGAATGTCTTAATTTTTAAGAAAATTTTACTGCTTTTATATAGGAATAACGTGAATTCTACAGCAAACCGTACGCGCATAATTTTCGCGCATGTAACATTTTTTAATGTTACCCGTTGCTAAGTGCGTTGCTAACGCTGAGGGTAATAGAAAATATTTTTAACTGCGTCTTAACCAATCAGATTTCAGTATTTAACATGAAAGTATAACAATATAATATAGTTACATTATATTCACCTTGTATTTTTTCTTACATTTCTTAAGCAAATCACTTGTAATTTACAGGTCTATAAAAGGTGATAGGGCTGAACTTTATACGATCGAGTTCTAACCAGTTCATCAATTGGTCGAAACCTTCAGCAACCTACGAAAAATCACGGATTGCACGAAATAATCATGATGATGTCAGACTTAACCTCCTAAGATATCGATCATCTAATGTCGCTACCTTCATATCCCGCATGAATTACTTCAGGAAGTAGTTTATTGTTGAAATGTTTTGATATCGCCGAGATATGAAAAAATATCATGGAATGTTTGCTAAACATATCCTCCCATTAACGTTCTGTGTTACTCTAAGGAACGCAACAATTAGTTTTGGCGATGTGAAGTTGGTATTAATGCCATAACAGTTGAAACTATTTGTATATGAAACTGTAACCGCTTGTACAGTGAATATACCCCCATCAGGCAGACGGGACAAATGAATCAACTCAACGATGACTGGAAATGTTTACCATAATATGTATCTGGAAAATAATCTAATGGTCAAACCAGACGGCAAAGATAAACTTCTGAAAAACCTTTAATGGACACTGAAGCCGAAGGACAAATTCTTTTTAGATTATATATGTATTTTCTTTAACGTGTTTTCACAGTCGTGATTGAAATGCCCCCCCCCCTTTTGACCGGCAGTGACCGGCATCAGTTTTATGGTTGCCAATAGACCTTCTCTTAATCAGGTAATTTTTCACTTGGACGGACACAGGGTACGAAGATTGGATTGATATTATGAGAAATCCAAAAATTCGGTATATACTAGTATATAGATTACATGAACCACATGATTAAATAACTGAAGCAAAGTCTAACTATAGATGTTAAGACGCATGTCGTATGTCGGTATGTACTCTTTGTCTACTTTAATCTTTCTTTTTCATCCATTAAAACATTTGTTGATACATTTGTAAAAACAAAAAACCCAAAAGTAAAGCAAAAGACCCCCCCCCCCCCAAAAAAAAATCCAAACAAATAAAACATGTACTGGTGATGCGTACAAATTATAACACATCTTTATTAAAGCATTATTGTCTTCCCATATCCATATCATTTTATTATGAAAAAAATTGTTTTATGCATACTTTATAACCAAATTTTATTATGATTTGTTGAAAGAGGATATCATACATATGTTAAAACATTGGTCCGACTAATTAGCAGTACTGTATATATTCTTCTTTATTTATCTGTGAAACAGCAATTTACACATCCATGATACAAGAAATCTCCAAGGAAAAGTACCCCTTAGGGGGGATGAAAGTGTTCCCTATTAATCGACCAGCTAAACCATTTCAAAAGTAGGTTTGACCCTACTACCGATTTTTGTTTATAGAATTGAAGCGGACAACCTATATATGCCGTGTCCATTTAGGTTTATCAAGATGTAGATTTCGTCACAGACGGACTCCCCGGGGATTGCTGGTGACAGACTTCTGGGTCAAAAACGGAACAAAACAAATTTATGTGTAAAAAGAGAGCAATAAGTGGTATTGATAAAAAACAAATACACATGTTACCGATTCATGTAAGAAAAGAAGTCGCTAAAACTTCGGTGCCCGAATATTTTTCGACGTCAACCAGCCTTTTTATGTCTTTGAAACCATAAAAAAAACCATATAAAAGAAAAAAACAAACAAAAAGCAAAAATTAAAAGTAAATTTTATCTAAATGAACAGTGTGTTAGCAACATTTAGAAACCAACATTTAGAAACCCCCCCTCTCTCTCTCTCTCTCTCTCTCTCTCTCTCTCTCTCTCTCTCTCTCTCTCTCTCTCTCTCTCTCTCTCTCTCTCTTACGCAATGAAGTAAAACATTTACGACAGACCTGAGAAAAATTGGGCTTCTTCGTGTTCAAGTGACAATGGAGACTTTGCTTGCTTTGTTTTGTATGTTTTTCTTATATGTTTCGAAATAGGGTCGTTGGCGTGTCACGTGGTATTATAATTAGTATAAATACATGTAGCTAGAGAGAAGGTATACATGTAGATATTGAGGGTTGCAAGGAACGGTAAGTCAAAACATTCTGTAAAAAATATTTTGATAACTATTACCTATAATTGCTATTTGAAATCGTTTACCTTAAAAAAGGCTTTGATGATAAAGAGTTTTGCATTATCCTTAACCTTTATGGTAAATAAGATGAAAACGTCGCTGTATTTTATCAGAAAAAACGGTTTAGGAATTTTATAGCAAACTAATCTTCACACAGGACATTAATAATATTATTTTGCTTCAATCTAATATATAACTTTTATCCAAAAAATCAACTACAGAAGTTTATAAGGGACCATTGATTATTAATTATCAATTAATCAATTATGGTTATAATCATAAACTATTTGACTTATCATACTCAAATATAAGATATAATTTTTTTTAAGTTAACAGAGATATTAGCTACATGTAGGTTGGTATGTGTTCAAACTATCAAGAAGTCTCTCGATATACACAGTATTTTATCACGTGACCAATGAAGTGTATTTCCCTGAGAATTTTCTAAAACCGCTCCTAATTTCCTTATAAGTGGGTTCAATCCTGTATTCTTTACATATAGTTTAACTCAATACCTGGTATCAGAACAAAATTGTGGATCTTAATACTGCTGTCAGTGCTACTATGCATTTAGTTTAACTATCTTCATACATAGATTGCAGCTTAGAAACTTATTTGAGTCTCTTTTTCCTTTTCTATCTGGAGGAATCGCAGCCGCAGATACAAAATTTACCATATATCCGGTTTTATCGCGTGTCACAAAATTTGCGAAAATGGGGTAAATGTAAAGCATTTTTTATTTGCCCAGTCATTTTTGCGAGTTAAAATGTTTATTGTAGAAAATTTGATAGTCGGGAAAATTACGGATATACGGTATACTTTCAAAATAAATTCTGGAGTTATTAAGCAATAGCTAATTGTTAAAATCAACCAAAATTAATACACATGTAAAAAGTATGCACCGCCCTCACCTGATATTTTTGTCCGGTAAAAATGGTTGGCCTTCATCAAATCTACTCTAGATATTCTAATTAAAGAGATTAATTTGGAGTTAATGTAAGGTACATCGTAAAGTGCGCCATTTCCAAAATAGATATGAATATAAGTATAATCCTCAAACAGAGTAACAAACCTCTTTAAACACCCCACCCCCCCACCCCCCAATTTCCATTATATAACGAAAGGATAACTTACGAAATAAAAAAACATCGAGTTGTTGAATCTAACATGTAGCTACTTATAGCTTTTGAAATCGTTATTCGTAAATGACCAACTCATTACGTTAACGCGAGTTAGATCTAACAGTTTTCAATTGTTCTGATATTTTTTTTTCTGTTTTGAAAATAGAGAAAATACATAAACCCTCAAATACTGTGTTGTTTCTTTACATGCATCAACTCCTGAACAAAAAAAACAAACAAACAAACAAACCCTCATTATTTACAGATGGCCGTGACGTTGTATTCCGTTTTTGTGCTTTTGGCTCTTTCCCCCAGCTCCGTTGGTGCTACGGAAGGTTTGTCTTCGGGGGAGAGTTCCCAGTTCTACAACAGTCAGGAGAAAGGGGGAACCGTCTCAGTGACTGAAACCACCGACTCGTAAGCGACACTTTTTATACACAATGATGAGTGGGGTTGGGAGTCTGAATGGTACAATATTGTACGTCTCACATTTTCGTTTCTTTTTTACGGGCCACCAGAAGGCGGTCCGTTATTAGTCCCCTACCGGTTTTCACCGGAGGGGACTATAGCTTTCCTCTGCGTCCGTCAGTCCGTCTGTCTGTCCGTCCGTTCGTCCGTCCGTCCGTCCGTCCGTCTGTCTGTCTGTCCAACTTCAGTTTTCCACACTTTTTTCTTTATTCGTTTGAGGAATAATATGAAATTTGCTGAACAGCTTCAAAATGTCAAACTACTGATCAAGTATACACTTTTGTAGCGTCTGGTTGACATGTTTTTGAGAAAATTAATTTTTTATATTCCAATTTTTAATGTTCAGGTTTGTTATCAGGCTCGGTGTGTATCGAATAAACGAGGAAAGTATGTTGTCAGTAATAATATCGTGCATTACTTGGACCATTCCTTTTATTGTTTCTAACAAACAAATAAGTTCTGTAAAATAGTGTCAAGCATTGTGTTGTAAATTTAATCGACAGTTTTTTGTATAATTACAATCGGGTTCGTTATCGGGTTGGTCTGTTGAGTCAGTAAGAAATGTGCATTGTTTTCACAAATTTCTGCAAACCGGTAGGGGACGTGTATTGCTTATGCAATACTCTCAGAATGCTTGTTACTTTTGAGAACCTCATGCAATTAAATAAGCACGAATATCTTCATAAACTGAAGTGTAGATAAGATTTATAATTTCATTTATGCCCCAGTCACACATTCACGGATCAACTCCATGGTTCTACTACGGAATATTTTCCACGGTTGACACCGGAAAATCAAATAATCGTTAATGCCCCAGTCACACATTCACAGATCAACTCCTAGGTTCTACTACGGAATATTTTCCACGGTTGACATCGGAAAATCTAATGATACGGAGTTAGTACGGATGCACTACGGAATGGATACAAATTGATACATACGAATTACTACGGATTTAAACGGAGTTAACGGACTTCTACGTTCTAAAACGGTTTAGTAAGTTTTTCTAAGGAAGTACTACGGTGGTTTCATCCGTAGTGGAATTTTGAACATGTTCGAAAATTGTCGCAGCTATACAAGTATTGCTTCGTTTGGACACGATAACAGACGGAAAAGCCACGGGTCAATACATATCGCCACGAATGATTCCGGATCGCTTCCGTAGCTAATCCGGCATTTCATTCGTGAATGTGTGACCGGGGCATTAGGAAAAAAATATCCGGCTTATTTTTTACCTTTAAAATTGAGCAGTTTCTACCGGATGAGCATGCGATCTTACATTATTTTTTTTTTCTTTTTTTTTTCTCTTTTATTAAAACAAATATCATAATAAAGAAACATGTACATCATATATTCAATATATTCATTCACAAATAATTTCCTAAATTAGTAAACATATTATTATTAGATCTAAATTTCTTCGCATATTTCAAAATATCATTTTGTAAACAAAGATTATATTTTAGTTTTTGTATAAGGTTTCTTTCTGACATAATTTCATTATCAAATCTACATTTCATTTTATATTTGTAGATTGTAAAACATACAAAAGATATAAGATTGTTCAACATAACTGTATGAATATTATTATCTTTATAAAAGCCTAGGACTATAGTTTTCCATGTTATTGTGAGATGCAAAAAAGTCCCTACTCGTTTCCATATTTTGTTTACCATTTCGCAACTAAATAACAAATGTTGTGCATCTTCGACTAATTTACATGCATCACATAGTGGAGATACATTTTCATTCCACTTGCTTACTGCCAAATTATTGTTTACAATACAATGCAGTAACTTATAGTTAAATTCTGCAATATTATTTTCATACATTTGTTTAATTTTAGAAAAATAAATATTTTCCCAGTTGAAATCTGTTGTTTCAAGATCAAAAAGCTTTCCCCACATAGATTCATACAATGGGTACAGAAATTTTGAATTTACTAGTATAGAATAACAAAAACTGCTTTTTAAAGAATGAATTGACAATTGTACATTGTTTTTAAACAAAAAATAATAACTACAAGTATTTTTTACATGTTTTGCATTTGAAAAGTTAAATAGTTTTATACATTCCTTCATTGCTTGCTTAAGCATTACATATTCACAAAGAATGTTATTTCTCTTTCTCAATAAATTCATAAAATAAGAAATATCATAGATCTCTCCATTCTCATCAAAAATGTCTTTAACATAAAGAATACCATTTTTTATCCAATTTACAAAACAAATAGTTTGTCCTTTATATTTGAACAATGAATTACACCATATAAATTCTGTCAGAATTTCATCTCTTTTTAAATTACAATATTTCTTCTCTTTTTTACATAAATAAAAAGTAGAGAAGACTTCACAATAAAAAATAGGCAAACGTAGTATTTTACAAATTTTGGTATCTGTCATTTTGATAATTTCAAATACGGATATATTCATTTCGTGTAACATGTCATTCAAGCTATCATATGTTATACTACATTTATTTGTTATTCTTTTAATCCATGACGCTTTAGCCGCTAAAAATTTACTTTCGATATCCACAATATTGATCCCTCCTTTTTCAATTTTCCCAATCAGTGTATTTCTTTTTATTCTATCTCTTTTTTTCCAAATAAAGTTAAATATCATCTTTGAAACATTTTTAAAATATTCTGGCTTTGGGTTTTGAAGAATAAATGCATTATATACCAATTTTGAAATTGCTAGTGTATTTATGATCGTACATTTTCCGAATATTGTTAAATTTCGTTTTTTCCACACACTTAAGATTCTAGATAATTTTTCTAGTTTACTCGTCCAGTTTTTGTTATAACATTCATCTTTATCATGACCAAGATAGATTCCAAGGGATTTAATACTATTACGATTTATTTTGACGCCTTCAATAACAGTTTCGGTTTCATATGTTTTAATAAATTTGCCGGTTAATAAACACTCAGTTTTTTCAATATTTAAATTTGGACCAGCTACTTTACTGAATTGTTGTATAGTCTCCAGTGCATTTTTTAAAGAATTTGGTTCTTTTACCATATTTGTGCAATCATCCGCATGTTGTACTATTTTGTATTCCCTATCAATATGTTCATTGAATTTAAGTCCATGTATCTCATGATTTTTCCTTATTTGAATTGCTAGAATTTCCACTACGAAAATAAACAGTAAAGCAGACACAGGACAACCTTGTCTTATTCCTCTTTCCATTTCACAAGATTTTGAAATCCACCCATTATTTTTTATTTTAAAGATAGGTTTATTGTATAGTAGTTTAATCATATCAATGAATTTATCACCAAATTTGAATTTTTCTAATGTTTTAAACATAAAATTATACTCCACAGAGTCAAACGCTTTCTCAAAATCAAGGAAGAGCAAAATGCCATCTAAATTGTTATCCATGTAATACTCAAATATGTCTAATATAAAGCGCGCATTTTCGCCAATATATCTTCCCTTTATATATGCACTTTGTTCACGGCCGATAACTCTGTTTGCAACTTTTTGTAAACGATTAGCCAGAACTTGTGTAAATATTTTGTAGTCAACATTTGTAAGACTTATAGGTCTATAATTTTTCAAACGATCTTTATCATCCTTTTTATGTATTAACGAGATAATAGCATTCCTCTGTGAAAATGGCAGTGTGCCTTTCTCAATACTTTTTATTAGAGAGGCAAAGTATGTATGTTTTATTTCTTCCCAAAAATATTTATAAAATTCTACTGGTAGACCATCTTGTCCCGGAGATTTATTTTCTTTCATATTATTTAAAGCTCTTTGACATTCTTCTACAGACGGAGTTTTATCACAATTTTCCTGTTCTTCGATTGTTAACGTTTGACATTGAATATCGGACAGATAGGTATCAATATCTTTATCAGGAATATGTTTACTAGCATACAACGAATTGTAAAAAGTATATAGGCATTTCATTATATTATCATTATCTGTATGAACTGTGTCATTCTCATCACGAATCTGATTAATATTATTATTAGACTGATGCTTCTTTTCTAGATTATAAAAGTACGATGTGCTTTTTTCGCCCTTTTCTATCCAAGTAGCCCTTGACCTAATATATGCCCCTTTGCATTTTTCTGTATAATACATATCAATTTCTCTCTCTAGAAGACGTTTATAATTCATATTTATTTCATTGGAAGGTTTTAATTCAATTAACTTAATCTGTGCTTCAATAAAATTTACACGTTTTTTTCTAAACCTAGCAATCCTTTTCGAATAATTTAAAATGAAATCTTTTATCAACATTTTAAGATACTCCCACTTTGTAATTGGGTCATGCATATCATTCATATTTTGGAGTTCGTCTTTTATGTAAGACTTTAATAATGTGCAAAAATTATCATCGGTCAGTAAGGAAGTATCAAATTTCCAGTATCCACTTCCTCTAGTATTTTCAATTGTATTTAGTTCAAAGATAATTCCTAAATGATCACTAAAACGTGTATTGTCTAATTTGGGTGCTTGACGTAGATAGATACTATTTAACGGATAACATAGATTGGCTGCTGTAAAAACAAAGTCGATTCTAGTTTTTGGTATATTTTCTCTATTACACCAGGTTAGACCATCATTACTAGCTTTTCCATTTTTTAGCCATGCGTCATTCAACGCAAAATGTTTCAAGAGTTTTCTTAAAAAAGTAACACTCTTGTCACTACAATTTTCAACCTGACAGTTAAAGTCACCACATAATATTAATCCATCTGTATTCAAAGTATATTTGTCAATCCAGGCTTGTAAGCGTTTAAAAAACTCCGTTCTTTCTTTTTCAGAATTAGGTGCATACACATTTACAAGACTAAACACCTTTTCGTTAATTTTAACATTAATCAAAAGCTTTCTACCATTTACGGACTGATGATAGTTAATGATATCAACATTCAAATTTTTTCTAAATAAAATTGACACACCTCTACTGAAGACAGAGTCAGAGAGAGCGTGATATTTTTCACCGAACCACCGTGAGTTATAGATATGTTCATTTTCCTTGACAAAGTGAGTTTCTTGTAAAAATATAATGTCGAACTGTGCATCTTTTAACCAATCAAATAAAGTTATTCTTTTTTGATAAGTGTTCAAGCCTCTAGCATTTAAAGAAAATAAAGTTAAAGGTTTAGTGTTCATTAGCGTCTATAATGGTTGTTGTTGATTGGATCACTTACTAAGCTATGTTTTAGCGCCTTTCTTGCCTGCATCTTTCCTTGCTTCCCTGATAAACCTATCCAGGTTAGTTTGGTTGTCTTCGTTCGGGTTTCCTTTCCTTGGCACTGACACACTCCGAAGCCTTCTACCACACTTAGCAGCCGCCGCCTTTTTCACAATGAGTCCTAGCTTGTTATTCCCAGGCCACTTTGACGGGTTGGTGCTTTTAGTGCCAGTAACATCTAGCCCCGTTCCCCAAAAGGTGTCAAACGTTGCTTCCGCAAAAACAGACTTTGGATCGGCTATCTCCAACTTCGCGCGAAAATCTTTCACCTGGTCGGCTTTAAGCATAATAACCTCTTCCATGACAGTTTCCCTCTCCTCATTCCACCCCACTGGATCCTTCACTGTGTGACCAATCCGTTTTGCCTCTAGAGCTGTGGAGGACTCCCTGATCTTTTGCACAGCATCCATATCTCCCGATCTTATCGCTTTTGTAAACTGGTATGCGTGTTCAGCAGAATGGTGAACTTCGCCGAAGGCTTTGATTTCACAGGGGTAAAAGTTAGATAAAGGATTGTCTTTCCCCTGGAAAGCAACGACCGTTTCTGATGGCTGTACAAAATGCATGCAATCAGGTGACCCTGGTTCGTGGCCTTCTTTCTGACACACTCTACAGGCTTTCGCCTTTTTGCAGCTGGTTTTTCTATGACCAATTCCCCAGCAGTTAAAGCACTGGACTTGGGATGAAGTGGTTTCCTGTCCATGATGGTATAAGCGGCACTTAAGACCGGCGCAATATACAATTCTCGGAAGCGAGTATTTATTCGGAAGCGGTTGGACATATAAAAATCTGTTCCCGTTAAGGACACTTGTCATACGATGGGTGACGGGGTGCCTAATTTTCTCATATTTTATTTCACTTTTCAAAGAAACATTGAGTTTTTCCAAAGACTCAATGACTGCACTATCATCCACCGACAGGGGTAGACCACAAATGGTAATCTTTAAGACGTCGTCATTTGGATCTTTAGCACCGGTGGAATACGGGTTCGAATTGTACACCTGGACTGAAATGTTCCGTAATTCGAATCCGTGTAAGAGAAGCTCCGAACGGCTCTCCATACTTTTGAGGTATACCCTCCACAAATCGCTGTCTAATTGTATACATAAGATGTTATCCCCTATTTTCCCTTTGACAGCTTCATATAATTCAAAATCAGTAATCTTATTGTTAGAGTCGTTTTGCATTTCTCGGTTTTTAATATAAACCGGCTTATTCAGGGAGAATTCACCTTGGCCCTGCATTGTTTACATTCGAGTAGTACTCACGATTCAGGTGTTTACAAAGGTAAATTCAATGGATAATCGTCGATAAATCCAACATATATACACAAAATTACATCCAAATATTCACACAGGCAATGTCTCGCCTTTTCACAATATATACACAGAAAAACTTCTCAATGAAAAACGATTAAATTCACCGTTTTAAAGTCAGATCGACGGAGCAGACAAAAAAGCGTCCATTTACCTGCCCGTCACGTGACAATCCATCGCGATCTTACATTATTCAATAAAATGCAACAACAAAAAAATGGTTTGAAATACATAATCTCCCAAAGAGAATACTGAGGAATTGAAATTTGTATTAGAATAATGTACAAATCAATGTGTTCTCCATTCCTTCATACTATGGCAATGGTCATACAATTACCGTTAGAATGGCTTACAGTAATGAACTCGTTATTTAATAACAATAGTAAAATGTTAACTTCGAAACGTGTTGCTGAAAAATATATTAACCATAAAGATTAATAGTACGACCAACTCGTTATTTTCTTCTTTGTGGTGTGTTTTTTTATGTGAACAACTAATGATGATTCATACAACGATTATATTTTTTGCGGCTCATTTGACGCTTGCGTCAATATTTTTTCTTGTTTCGTTTTGTTTTGTTGGGGTTTTTTTGCAATCATTTATCATTTTTTATAGTTTTATCAAAAACTCTACTGTATACGTAAAGAGGTTATACTAGATGGCTGGAACAAAGAAAGATTCATTATAAAAAAATTAAACCAGTTGTTGCAAGAAATTTAAAGATTTGCAAAAGATAGACCCGGTTTAATTTTTTTTTCTCATTTTTTTTTATCGTAATTTCTACTGTTTGACCTAAAGACTTTGAAGTAACTCCGCTTTCTAAATACTTTCTATTTGCATAAACAATTTTCAATGACGGTATTTTTCTAGAGCCATGCAATGGGCGGTACCTTGTATACATTGTACCGGTAAAATAAATTATGGCACCCGCAAAAAAGATGAAGTGTAAAATTCATGAGTTTTTTCGTAGTTTTCTTACTATAAGTACTTTTTCTTTAGTTACATCATTCAATCCAATGGACTTCCGGATCATGATATGCAGCAAGTTAATCCAAATACGGCCTCTGCGCAGAGCTTACGGTACACATTTAAGAAAGAGATAGACTTTGCTTGCCAGCCCGGAAGTCTTCCCAAAGGATCCATTGGGATAACCAAGACCGGTGTCGTCATCTTCAATCCCCTAACTAGCGCCGACCTGAACGCCGGTATGGTTGACTTGTACTCTGTTCAAAGTCGTCTTTAAGGAGGATGGATGGACAACAAGTTACCAACATGTCTTCCTTTACTTTTTAAATCGACATTTAGACTAAAAACTATTATTATCCATGATTTATTTTAAATTTAAATATTTTGTTTCATTTCTACACAGAGAACTTCTCATGGAGATTTATCTAAAAATGACCATGACCATCCAGTCAAACTCACGGTTGCACATTTCACACTTTGTCTCCATTTGATGTAAGAATAAAGAAATTCTTTGATGGGGAAGACTACGCATGTCCCAAGCTTTCATAGAGTATCGATTTAAACTGGTTTTCGGCAAAAACAATCATGACAATTGCTAATGATTTTCAGAGGTAAATTATTCTTCAGTACACTTACCCTTCTGAATCACTTCTTTAATTAATTTCAAACATGCAATTGGTCCATACGATCAGATTCGATTCGAACTTACTACAATTGGCATCTTTGCAAATGAATGTCATTTGTTTTTCACATTACATGTACATTTGCAGTTATACTCTTCTTTAATTAGAGGTAAAAATATTACATGAAATTGTCAAGACTATCGAGCCTCATTAAAACCTGTCTATATCTGGCTTTGATTTTCCTCAGTTGAGGGCAGTGATGCGGAGACTTTTGATCGCTGTAACGGTCATTCTGACAATCGGGGGGTGTACCATTATCACCAGTCCCCCGGTTCAGATAACTGTGGCGACACCTTCACCGCCGAGGTCGACCAGTTCATTGGTGAGTACAAACGCAATTTATGGGTGGATCCAGGGGGTGGGGTTCGGCGGGGTAATTTTTTTGGCTGGGGGTGCGAAGCCTTTTTGTTATTAAACTGTGAATTTGTTAATGTGAGTAAGTTGAATTTTCCGGAATCCGAACCCCCTTAGGCTTAATTCTCTTGATCTGCGAATGCAAATGTTTTTAATGTGTTTAAAATGTGTGGGGTAGATTTTTGCTGAATATGTTAAAAATACCTAAATTGTAAATATACAACAAACTAAAGGTAATTAAAGTTTAAAAAAAACCATGATATCAAAATAATGTTCATAGGTGTCGCTTTGGATGGATTTCCTATCTACGGCCCATACGCCTCAGACAAAGGCTCCGAACCTCTCAGCTCAGATGACCTTGACATTTGTCACGGTCGTATGGTAGATGGGAAATATCGGTATCATTTGACCTATGACTTCCCGTATGTTCTCGGCTGTTACTGGGGGGCAAGCGCCAAAGACAACGCACCACAGGTGTCCTACGTTTGTGACCTTGACTTTGGAACAGGTAAGAATGAGAGACAATTTTTATATGCATGTATTATAGAAAATGCTGTAAAATACAATTGTATAAAAAAATCGTGAAGTTTAACTATTTCTTTTTTAAATAAACTGTTTACATGTATATACCGGAATGTTTGGATATCTTCGGTATAGAATATTGAAATACTATATCATCTTGAAGAATGCAGCCATGTAAATTTTTAAATAAATGCACCGTTATCTATTCTATATAGTTTCTTTTAAATCTAAAAAGTTTTTCTCCTCAGACCTACAGCTATATGGATACCTTTGCAGCAACGTAGTTCAACGAGGCGTGAGTGCTGAGGTCTGCCCCAGCTACCCCGGATCTGTAACCGTGACAACCGAGGATAATGGAAACACGGCCGCCCCCACCCAGGCACCCACCCAGGCCCCAACTCAGGCCCCCACCCAGGCCCCCACTCAGGCCCCCACCCAGGCACCTACCACGGCAACCTCACGGAGAACCAGACGCCCAGGTGGACGTAACCGCTCCCGGGACAACTCAAAGAGAGCTAACTCCGCCCGGGAGGCATACTTGAAAAGGTGGATCAAACGACTACTTGAGGAGACAAAGTAAACGCGTCGATGACTTCAGGGGCTTGCCAATCTTAAGGAAAGATCTTCTGTTCTGATTTGGAAAGGATTGTATACATCTATATGATAGGGGTCTAAAATTAATGTTGTTTTTTTGAAAAAGAACATCGTTATTTTATACTTTGCGTGTTTACTTTGTACAGATCTATCCCAGACCAAGTACATATGTACTTACATGTACAAAAAAATGTTTAAAAGCAATATCTTAAATGTTTCTTGCTGAAATATGGAATCAATGTTATACATGAATTAAACTTATATATATAAAACCAATGATTTAACTAAGGTAGCTAAACTAACCCTTGTCATATATGCAGTCCTTTGCCAACTTTATAATTCATGATTTTGTCTAAAAGTTAATAAGAATAAACTTATCATCAAGCATTCTTTATGGATTGTTATTATTTCAATATTATTCACAATAGAGGGCTTCGGGGTTGTTTAATACGAATTCACTGTTAAGGATGGAATAAAACAACAACTTTCTGCATGCAGTATGTGTAGATGTTTAATTACTAGTCTTGTTCCCATGCAATTTATATTTTATAATCACAGTCGTTGTTGGCTATTATAAGTCGGTGAATAAAGTTTACATAAGAATAAAATCCTTAATTTTTATTTAATTTTCTCTTATTAATATACAAATGTCAAAATAAAATGAGCATAAATCAACGCTTATAATCTTAATTTGTAGTGTTTGATCAGTTTTTTTTAAATGAGAACTTTATCATGATATTTTAAAAAGATTTATGAAAAGTTGTCTTTATCTTTTTTATCATTCATAACCACATCCGCATATAATACATGTAGTTAGTGAAAACTGTGTAAAATCAAAGAAAAAAATAAGAGTTCATGTTACATCTTTTGTACATGTATATTTATTGATTAAATATTTTGGGGAGTAATCAAGAATACAGCAAAAAGCATTCAAATTTTCCATGATCGACCGATAGGTTAGTTAATTACATTGACTGACAGTCTAAATTGGGGTAGAAATTGAAAAAATAAGTACATAATTATAATATTATATAGATCTGCAGTCTGATTAAAACCACCCATAAGTATATAGGTATACCTGATGCTGATGATAATGATATATATTATTGGTATTCATCATTAAAGCTGACAAATTTCATTGAGCTGCGTCGCCGAATAGCAAATCGGTGTTTTTGGCATAACAGAAAATCAATCGATTCATTATTGAATGAAAAAAAATAACGTTGCAATGTGCATAATACGGTTAATACCGATGAAAAAAAAAATGTACGGTAAAAAGTCCTTATTTGTATTTGTCTCTAAAAAAAATCAAATTAAAAACGCATTTATTAATGACATAATCTTTTTATGAAATGTCACAAATATATTTGTCACTTGTGATAAAAGAAAAAAGAAGGGGGGTGTTCCACGAATAGGTTTACGTTCGAATTGTTTGAACTCCTGGAAAATATGCAAATATCAACTAATGGCGGACTGGGAAGGATATCCACTCCACGAATGCGTCTTTCACAACGATATCAGGAGATTATCACAGTTGCTGCGTGTAAATGATGTGTCACTTAAAGATATGCACGGTATAATTTTATTTCTTTTCCCATTATTTCAGTTTTATTGCCAGTTGTATTCTTTTTTTTTTGCACACCGGTGTGAAAATCATAATGTCAACATCACCCATTTGTTGACTTTATACGATCCAATCTATTTAAAACTCTTTCGATGCGGGAATGAATTCAGGACACTTCTGATAGTTTTTACTATTGTACTTAAGCTTTGTATAGAGTTAGTATGTACAGCACTGAGGGTGACATTCGATCAACTGTCAATTCCAACATCAGTCTATAACCCCTTGAGAGGACCACTGTCAAGGAAGCAAGAGTTTAACAAAGAACGATCATTTGACATCTTAATAAAAGATCAACTTCTGTCATTTCAAAATAAAAAAATTATTCTTATAAAAGTCTCTGCTCTCTATTATTTCATATAGTCTAATTAATGACAAGGGTCATATTTTGATTTTCCTGGTTCTATATTATAGACAGGCATTAAAGCAGAAGTGAATTTTATTTATGAGTTGTCCTCAAGCATCAAATCTTGCTACTTCCTCCAGATCACCCATTAACATGTGATGAAAATTCAGTTGTATTCAATTATTTTCCTTTCACTTCATCACCTGGCTCTTCAATAATTTGGATGGTACAAATTAATACAATTAATGATGTGTTATGCTTATATATTGAGGCCATTCCCTTGAATGACGTTGAGATAACATATCATGTACATGTTTTATCTTAACATTGTTCACATTGATTCAACCCATCATAAAAGTCAATTAAATACCTCATGTCCTGTAACAATAACAGCTGTTTTTCTTTTGTTTTATAGGGAATACAGCCCTGCACCTGGCTGTTATGCTTGGAAGAAAAGGTGGGTGGCAATGCACCACAGACAGATTATAAAACTTTTAGAGTAACAAATGGACAAACATTGAATGAAAGATTTTCACATAAAACTAAAGAAGTAAAAAAACTGGGAGTTATTGTCAATACAGATAATGATTAGTCATTACTTTCAGCTTATTGTAGAATCTGAATGATAATTTATTGTGACACACACACCACTCAAGTTGTCTAAATAGTTAAAATATTTATGCAATCCCCCCCCCCAAAAAAAAAATTAATGTTGTTATTGAAGTATAAACTAAGAAATTACCCTGGTTAATAGAAAATAAATCTGGCTAAAAAAAAGTAAACAAAATAATATCTGGCTTATCACAAAAATATTGATTTTCTTTTCCATTTCATGGACACACTAGTGCAAAGAATTGTGACTACTAAAGCATGATATCTAGCGTGAGTAGTCTGCCGATACTCGGCCCGAAAGGTCCCAATTTCTTCCTGATTTAATAATGCTTTTATAGCTTTAAGATTCACCCTAGATTTCTAATTCAGATTTCTGACTACTTTTATCAAATTACCTCATATTCCATTTCTATATTCGCATTGCATCATTCCCATTGTTTCCATTTCATCAGCAATAGAAATAATGTGACACACATCAATATTAAAAAAAACCCCAGGAAACCCTTTTTGTTTACATGGTATTCTGGGTGATCTTTTATCGGCATGTAAAGGGAAGAGATGCTTTAATTGGAGTGGCTCAATTCTCTCTTAAATTTAAATGTCATATAACTGCTTATTTCTCTCCCCTTGACCCTGTTTGGCTTATACCTCACATAAAAAGTGTGTGAATAAACGGCCTGTGTATTCAAAATATGACATTTAGTTCACATAGCATATAATGTGAATGACTGATTCCATTCAGACTGCATCCAGTTATTGTTAGCACACGGGGCACCTGTCAGGGTCAAGAATCTCCAGGGCTGGACTCCACTGGCAGAGGCCATCAGTTTTGGAAGCAGACAAACTAGTAAGTTATATTAAACTTCAAGGTTAGCTGGGTTATATTGAAATGATTTGAGATTCATCTTAATATGAATAATATTTTAAATAAGAATTTGAGTTGTTGTATGTGACGCTAATATGATATTATAGTCAATGCTTGTGTGACGTGTTTATGATAATAATGTCAGATTAGCAAAAATGTGAAATTATTTAAACAAAAATTTACATGTAGCTTCATGTTATTGTATAAAACATAGATCCTTTGGTTGACTTTATTAATCTTATGACTGAGAATTTTAATTGGTATTTAGTTTTTACATCTGACAATTATGTATGAAAAGTAGTAAACTGAATTGTTTTTTAACTAGTGTCATTAAAAGAAATGCAGAGATTTCTAGGTTTTTGTTGGACTTTGGTACAATGCAGACTTTTGTGATAGTGAATGACTACTGTTAACAGTTAAGCACTCTTTGTAGTAATGTGTTTGCTGAAAAAACTGAGACAACAATCCAAAGAAACTTTAGAAGAGAGGAGACCAGCCTTGATTCAAGCTCTGAAGGACATAGGAGACTTTTATGTAGAACTCAAGTGGGATTTTCAAAGCTGGGGTATGTAAGCCATTCACTTCTGTCAGTTAAACTATAGAAGAGAATTTTAATGTTATTATGTAACTTCTGATCCTGGCTTTAAAGAGCAAGAACTGAATCATTTGCTTCTGTATAAAAAAGTTTCACTCTTGAAATTTCTTTTAGTTAATATGTATTGTTATAAATCAATGCAACAAAAACTAATTACATTACTTTCTAATGAAATGATGTTTCTGCATTTTTTTGTACAGTGCCTCTAGTATCACGCATACTTCCATCAGACATCTGCAAAATCCACAAGAAAGGGAGTTGTTTGAGGTATTAAACATTTTCCAAATATTTTTACTCTTGTTATCTTGTAGTAAAACTTTCATCATTTTTCTTTTGAACTTTTTCTTCATGATTTATTATGGCACATGCAGGCTGTTGCATTTGTTTTTAATGTTTTGTGTATAGCAGTATATCTTATCAATAAGACATTCATTAAATCCATTCACATGTATTTGTTTTGTCTTCATTTTCCATGTTTTATTCATAAATCCTGTATGAATTTGTGTATTCGTTGGGTCTGAATTTTTGTGTTTTATTGATATATTGGTGTCTTAAATGTGTTTGTTGGGTCTGACCGACAGATTGGACACAACGCTGGTTGATTTCAATGACATGCGCTGGGAGAGGGGCGACATCACCTTCGTGTTTGATGGAGATGCACCCCCCAACAAAGGCCTCACAGTGCTGGACAACAAATCCCACGAATTTCAGAGAATTAGGTCAGAGGTACGGGACACAACACTCAAATAATACTTACATTCTGAAAAATTATTCTTATATAAATGCATTTTTAAAAGTAAGAAAAAAATTTTTAACCAGTTTTATATTTTAACAGTTTTGATATTTTAATGGGAGGCTTATAAGTACCGTTGAATTATTTTTATTCGTGGGGGCCAATGTTCGTGGGTAGCGAAATTTTTTCTGGTTCGTGGGGACGTGATCTCATTGGTAGCAAGTTTGAGATAATTTTAATACCGGTAAATATTAAACAAATGCTTGTATATACATTCGTGGGCAAGGGTTATCCACGAAAACGAACATTGGTCCTCTACAAACAATGATGATTCCACAGTACATGTACTAGTATGTAGTTTGACCGTGACAATTTTTTTTTAACAAAAAGGAACTTCAGCAGGATCTAGCTGACACTTTGATGTAGCTGTCAGAGAGTTATATTTTTATTCTTTTGATATTTTCAATAGTCAGAAAAAATTGCAGAAGTTATATTATATATCTTAACAAATTAATTTACATGGAGTGTGTTGACGTGAAATGGAAGGTCCATACCACTGCTAATTGATGTGTATTAACCTCAGTGTTTAGAATTCTCCGATATCTTGTTGGTATATTCTCAATCCCATTCATAATACATGTAATAAAATTTGACTGTATTTTACTTTCCATTTTTGAAGGAATCGGAGCAGGAACTAGAGGATGAGGTGGACATTCTGATGAGTAGTGATATCATGGCCGCCCAGATGTCCACAAAGAGCATCACCTTCTCCCGGGCTCAGAGTGGCTGGTTGTTCAGAGAGGACAAAACAGTAAATACAGTTATCAGTTATTTGTTACACTGTTTTTTTTATTTATATCCCAAAACAAATACATGTATACCAAATCTTGACTTTCAGACAGTTGGAAATTTTTTGTTTCAAGTTAATTTGTTCATACATTTTAGGAGAGGGTGGGAGAATTTGAGGCTGATTTCTATGCAGTGAATGGTCTGATTCTGGATTCCAGAAAAAGGTATATTGTGATTCTTTAATTTTTATAAAGTAAAAAATGTTCAGCAAACATTCATTTTTAGAGCAGTAAGTAAATGTGGGTTATGTTAATATATCCCTGATCAGTGATATGGTATTAATAAAGTATGTAGCATTCATCCTTAGAACTCCTTTTTCATCGCCACTCACCATTTTTGGTTTTCTAAATTCAGATATATATACTGAATGTATGACTATATATATCAATGGAATTTATAGGGCTAAATTTTTCTAGATTTTATAGGTACTCTGGACCAATAAATTTTTATCTTCAACTAATTTGAAACATAGTCTTTGTTCATTTCCTGTACAAACTAATCCACAAAATTATGTCCCCATGAATCTGTGAAATCTGTGAAATCCATGAGATTTGGCTCCCATCAATATGAATGATTCCTAATGATGAATTAATAAGAATAACAAAAAGACATTTCTTTAGTTGAAACTTGAAAGAGATGGAATGGGTTTAAGCTAAATTTTTAAAGCTTTTGAATATTTATTTCACATAAATCATGTTAATTTACAAATTTATATTTGAAATTGACCACCTTCACTCACTCCCCTACCCAATTTTTAAAAATTAAGCCCATTAAGTACTGAGCATAGAACAACTTTGATTGATTTTATTCTTTGTTGTAGGAGGGAGCATCTTAGTCCTGACGACATCCAGAAAAATAAAGCTATCATGGAGAATTTAACCAAAGGAAACTGGAATGACTGCGAGGTAGGTGCATTGAGGCATGTAGTACATGACTAAAAGTAGAAGTTCCTGTATATGTACTAAGATTGTAATACATTTATATGGATCTCGGGTTGACAGTTTCAGAGAAGACCCTCATTGCCTGTCCCCGAGGAAAGCAGTGTTACATGGGAGGAGTACATCGCTGAACCTGCAGGCAGCCCCCCCTGTCTGGGGCGACCTTGGGTTGCTAAGGGAAACACAAAGTCCTTCAAAGCAACTGTGGCTATGGTAATGTGTTGTTGATTCATGTTCGTCAATCTCTGCCTCTCTCAAATATCTCTCTTGAATATTGAAATATCTAAAATGATGAAATAATTATGCAAAATGAGTATATTGTATTAATATTAAGATTTTCTTTTTTAGAGTAAGAATTTTCCAATGTCAATTGATGTGTAAGTAATTTTTTTATCGATTCTTCAAGTTTTTCCTTTATGAAGATGATATAAATTATTGTAAAATAATGTACAACTAATGATAGCATAAGTATACTGATAGTTAATATGAAAGCAGCCTTTTTACTGAAAAACCTACCTGGATTTCTTTGTAGACTGCTGGATGTTTTAGAAGTTATTGCGCCTTTTAAACAATTTCAAAAATTGAGAGAATTTATGACAACCAAACTACCTGATGGCTTTCCTGTGAAAATAGGTAACTATACTTGCGTAACTGTCCTAGGTGTCCTTTTAGCTGTTTTATACTGGATAGAAAAAAAATCATCATCTTTAATGTATTGTACCAAATATGCTGTAAAAGTATATTGTTTAATAAATAGTTATGTTGTATATTAAATGAAGTACTTTTCAACAATATTTTTTAATATTTAGTGCAATATACATGTACAATATGGTTTTGTACAAGATGTACTGCATTTCTTCGTTTCTCCTAGAAATCCCAGTATTCCCTACAGTGACTGCCAAGGTCACCTTCACCTCTTTTGATTGGCGGGATGACATAGACGACGCCATGTTCGTAGTTCCGCCAAATTATCGCGAAAATCCAAACAGGTTCCCGGATTTATGACAGATGATGGACATTAGTATCATGGACATAGTCTCAAGTGTCAGAAATGTGATAATAGTCCAGGAGGACCCGGAAAATCCAGGGGAGGGGTACCTAGAACTAGCGGTGGGGATGGAGGTCCCCCTGACTAATCTGGGCATCTGTAGTACAGAAATGACACTGCTTTTTTAGAGTGTGGAAAAAACTTTCTTCTGAGTACATCTATCTTGAAATTATCTTTCTTTGTCATGATAATGAAATACTAGTTCAAAATGCATGCTTGAAGGTTATTTTGGATTCCTGAACTGCATTTTACAAAAGAACTTACAACAAAGTCGTAAATATTTTCAGTCTTATGAAATGATATTTATTGAACAAAACTTAAACAAACCATATTTAAACAACTACTCTGATGTCCATAATTATATTTTACAGCCATGAGAATAAAATATTGATTAGTTTGTGATTAATTAACATTCATTAATTTGGTCCTAAGTTCTTTTGTAAAACGCAGCCCTGAAATATATCCTAAACATCTTAAAATTGTTGAGTTTTTTAATACAAGTGACGACCTATACTTAATCAACAGTGTAAATTAGGTGAATTAAAGATGATAATTAGAAAAGGAATTTCTTTATCAGGGTTGGAACCAACATCATATAAGGTAAATATTTAACAACTGAAGACAGAAAATTATATACATTACAAAGGGATAATAGTTTTATACTTTATACAGGGAAATATTTGCCCCCTTGTTATTTTCGCCTTCGTTGTCAGTGAGCAAATTCAAGACTGGGCAAATTTCAGTGTCTCAAATTATGTCTCTTTAAACTCAACTGTGACTGGGCAAATTCAAGACGGAGCAAAAAATAACCCTGTATACAGTATGGCTATTTCTGTTCTTGCAGGAAGGATAAATACAAAGTGTATACTTTGAACCAAGCAACCTGATTTGGAAGTCAAAGTCAAACTGAAAGTATGTTTGGAAGGTCATTTTATTTGATTCATGTAATTTCCTTTTTTAGTACAAACATTTATGGAAATGCATATATTTAAACAGGAAATTGATTGCTCATAAACAAGTATTTCAATGATTAAATGTCTGTCCCATGAAATTGATGAGATTTAGTATTTATTTGCACTTTATGGCATTTAAGATAGCTAGTACTTAGTATGTTTAGGAGAGAGAGAGAGAGAGAGAGGAATTTTACAGTACTGAAAAGGCTACTTAAATTTGCAGTGCTCTGTTGAATGAATAAGGTTGTTTGCCTGTTTGCTGAGATCCATATTTCTATTGCTTGTTGTGATAAATCTTGTTGTCTGTACATTTTTAGTTCAGTGAGTATTGTGGTTTTCATGTTAGCTGACTTCCAATAGCAAGCCTTGGGTAGTATACTGCCATTCCTAATTAGTTATTGTCTTTGTCTAGTCACAGAAATAATATTCCAAGAGAAAGCGTTATTTATTGAATTTTAAGATTTCGTGATATTGGTTACATTGTGTAGTTGACAACAAACAAGAATGTATTTCTCTTTTTTATCAGGATCCCTATTTTTCAGGGGGTTTTTTTTTGGGGGGGGGGGGTTTGACAAAGAAAATATTTCAAACATCGGAGGCCAAATGTAATACATTTGCAAAATGGAAGGTCACGTTTTAAATTTTATTTTAATCAGAAGTGGTTTTGCACGTCTGGATTTTGTCTGAGGAAATCATGTTTCCTGTTTCAATTGATAATGTTTAACCCCAGGAAGAAAAAAAAAAGTTAAATATGTTCTTGATATATCATTTAATTTAATTACACAGTGTTGAACATAGAATATATAGCTGTTGTATTGAGATTTTGTCAGTGGCAGGGTTTCAGGAAACCAAATTTAGAATACTACCCTGCTGCAAACAATTTATTATGTAATTATTGAGTGCTTATACTCTGAATGCATTCCATATTGAACTGTTTATCTTAAGAAAAGCAACACAAACAATTCTAGTCATATGAAGTTGAATTTGAATCCAGTGTGGTGTGTGTATATGTAATACACGGGTTTCTGTGATTTTTTGTTGCTTTATTGATGATGCAGTAGCATTCTTAATTTGTGTATCTATCTTCTGACAATATATTTGCCTTTGTCTTTGTATTTTGAAGCTGTGCTAGATTTGTATCAATTGATAGAGAGTTATTAAGGTTTTCTGTGAGGCTGTAATCTTATTGTCATCAATCAAATTATATACATATCCTGTTGTAGATTTGCAGGGTCTTCATCGCTACAACACTGATGCTCATAGTTGTTAGTGTCGAAATTGCACACCTGTTTCTGAGACCGAATAATGCATATTTGCTGTCTATACATTTTTTCTTGTGTTGTAAAGCATTTCTGTTTTGTTTACCATAAAATGATAAGATTTTTATAGCTGTGAATAAAATCATCATCACCATCATTATTTCATGGTTTTTTTTTCTCTCTGACCACCCCCAAGATAACTCCATTTACTGTGAAGTATCTTTCATCACCACTATAGCCCAGACGGTTAGCGCTTCATTCGCATTCAGAAGGTTGGAACAACAGTTACTTCTTCCTCAAACTGAAGTCAATTAAAATACATGTAGAATGTTAGTTAACCCATGAAACCTTCTCCAAATAAGCGTGGAATATTGGAATTGTGATGTAGTCTTGGTCATTCTAATTTCTAACCCATTCCTAGGTCTCGCTTTGAGGTAGGGTTGGGGTGGATAAAGAACTTGTACTGTTTAATGACCCAGAGCACTGAACACTGACCAACAAATGAAGTCTTTCACTGGTGACGTTCATTATATACTATATAAATAGTGCCTGTTTGGGAGGGTAACTGTTGAAATTGACAATGGTTGTCTCGGGATGTCAATTTCAACAGTTACCCTCCCAAACAGGCACTATTTATTTTATTATATTGAATGTTAAAGAGAATTTTACTGCTTTTATATAGAAAGCAGAATTCTAGAATTCTACGACGAACCGTACGCGCATCTTTTACGCGCATGTAATAATTCGTTTTGTTATACTTACATGTTAAATACTGAAATCTGATTGGTTTTTACGCAGTTCATAATCTGTTCTATTACCCTCAGCGTTAACAACGCAATTAGCAACGGGTAACATTACGAATTATTACCTAATCAAAGGGATTTTGATGTTTTATTACATATTAAATATTTGCGTCTATTTTGAACTGCCGGTCAATAGACTGCGATCTATTAGACCGCCGGTCAATAGTCTTCGATCTATTGGAGCGCCGGTCAATAGACTGCGATCTATTGACCGCCGGTCAATAGACTGCGATCTATTGGACCGGCAACGTATTTCAGAACGCTGGTATGTTAATGTTACATCCTTTCGATAGTTCTCATGGAATGTATATTCCTTTACATAGACGCTGTTTTTAGTACTTGGTGAAACCAAATTCAATGTTATCAAAATGGAGTATCAAATAAGCAATAGTTTTAAAGCCTGATATAAGGTAAAAGACTACATGTATTTAAAATCTAATAGGTTGAAGATTCCCCCTTCTTTGTGTAAACTATTAAATTGAGATGTTGTAATGCATGCAACAGGTTTTGTGCATGTAAAAGATGGAAAAAAAATCTTAGTATATTGCATAATGGCACGAAAATCATCTGCAATATGCAAATCGTAAGTCCCGAAAAATAAAAAAGGAATTAGGTAATAAAACAATTATTTAACGCTTGAACAGTCAATAGACCAGAATTTTTTCCCTTGGTGCAGGGAACAGCTCAGTATGATCTATTGCCCTCGGCCGTTGGCCTCGGGCAATAGATCATACTGAGCTGTTCCCTGCACCTCGGGAAAAATATTCTGGTCTATTGACTGCTAAAGCATTAAATAATTGTATAGTGTTACCCGTTGCCAAGTGTGTTGCTAGCGCGGAGGGTAATAGAACGGATTACCAACTGCGTCTAAACCAATCAGATTTCAGTATTGAACATGAAAGTGTAATAATAGTACTTGTATGCTGGAAGTTTCTACAAGGATTTCATTTCTCAAATCGATGGTTCTGCAATAAGCTGAACCGACAAAAGCATTCACGTGGCATCCAAAGGGGGGGGGGGGGGGGGGCAGCCACCCATTTTTCATTTTATTTAATTCTGGATGAGTTAACCACCGCTCCCCCACTTTTTAAAGGTGCAGGTAGAAAAAAAAATTAACGAAATTAATCTTCTCTTCATGCCTGAGATCCATCCATGTCATTGATTCTCTGACAGCGACCGTAAGGTTTTCAGGGTCGAAACCAATTATAACCAACAAATGGGACAATAAGTAAAGGGATAGGAAGTTAATATTAAATGAAAAAAATATATATGTACGAAAAGCCCACCAAAAAGTGGGCTTTCTGAACGGTCGTGTCAGCATGTAGCTCCATCATGCACGATACGGGTAGCCTTTTCTACGAATTATCTAAATAAGATATTTTTGGAAAAGGCGGGGGGTTGAAAGCGGTGGAGCAAGTCTTAGTTCAAAATGCGGTTGCTGATATTAGCGATGGTTTTCAATTTTAAAACATGATACATGTATTCATTACACACAAACAGTACAATTCTCATTTACCTTCAAGATTCAAAAACTGACAGGGAAGGAAATGTGGCGACAAAAATCATAAGTATGCAATTTATTCGCACATGTTTATGTGCAAGATAAACCTCTGTAACAGCCGATCCCATTGTGCGACGAACCTTTTGTTTTATACATTGTATATTTACAGGGACATTATTGTTCTTCGTTAAAAGATAAAAAAAATATCCGTACGATTTCAAAACTTCCTCAAACAATTCTTTAAGTAAGCTTATCTTTAGTAATTTCTTATCACCATGTTGTAAATTTTGAATTAAACGGTAGGCAGTAAATACAAAATTTACACCTTGACAACAGTTGTAATGGTGTAAATTTTGAAATATTCGGATTATAATATTCAAATATTTCATTTTCTTCTGATTTTTCTTTTAATTCTATTGTTTTAATTTCTCCATAAAGAATAAGACTTGGATCATTTGTCTTTTATTGCCTACGCCACGATTCGCTGTAATATGATGCGGGTTTTCATACTTAAAAAGTCTTTTTATTTTAATTTACTAAAACGGTTTTAAAAAAATAATAATTTGTACCGATAGTTTGATTATTTTTCTTTGAAATACAGATACCCTTTACTCATTTCATGCGATTTCTCAATGAACCAATTATATTGTATAGCTACGGTAGAAATCCAAATACATTCAAGAGGCTGTATCGATGGTCAACAAACTAGCCAAAAGATCTTTTTAAAATTCTAAGATACGAATCGTTCAGCCATTTTTTGATATTAAAAGTAAAGAAAAAAAAAACAACAATTACATGTACCTGTCAACATCTTGGTGATTGAGATGTGTGACGATCCCGTCATCAGGTGGATCCTTCTCTCTCGGTTGTTTTGGCGCTGTCCACGACAACCTCCAGAGGTGCACCGACTGGGGTGATCAGCTCCCAGCCCGGGACCATCCTGCTATCCGCTTGTGTTCTGATCTTACATGCACAGCTGTCTCTCACTGTTTCCTCCCACTGCACCTCTCTTCTTCCCCACAACCACAGCGATGCCATTTCTGCTTCTCTGCTTAGTCGCCGTTTGAGCTGTCTTCCCTCCAACTCAATAACCCCCGAATATGACTCTCAGGGAATTGTCAAACAAAGCCCCGCACGCCAACCTCTACTGGAAAACACCATAGCCTCCACCCACTCTCCTAAAAATCTGCCACCAGCTCCTGGTATTTCCACATTTAATTCCGCTCATGTGCATCTTCTAATCTCTCACCCCAAGGAACTGTCTGCTGCACTATAATGACAGGCCTACTTGACGGAGACCAGATCACTACGTCAGGTCACTTGTTGGTGGATGCTGCCTCCGTTGGGAATTGCATTCTGGTCTTCAGGTCAGCTCGCATTTGCTAATCTCCTGCCGTGCCAAGAAGTCCTCTGCCCTCCCCAGTGCTGCCTATCGTCTCCCTCTCTCCTGCTCTAACAAAGTTGATGAACTTGAGCCGCTTGTCCTTTGGTGGTGGTCTCTTTCTGGCTTTTTCCAGAGAGCCTGCAAGTACCCAAAGTATCTGGTCATTCCGCCATGTATACCCGCCTTCATATTTTACCATTTAAAGCAATATGAGCTGCAGTTTTTATGTTGATTTTTTTTTACGAAAATGTTATTGTCTACTAAAATGACAAAAAGTATCATGGTTTTTGAATTTCTGTTAGCCATATTTTTGTGTAAAAGGTCGTTAAGAAGCCTTACTTGGAGCAAAAATCAATTTATACATAATTGATAATTTTCAAAATAGACCATTACTGCATATAGCATTATTCCTCGCATAATCATGAAATAATAAACCTCTATCTGCTCGAAATTGAACCACCTGAGCCCTTCATCTTTGTACAGTAAAACATCACATAACAAATAGGTATGTTGCACTCTGCCACTTTTGTGACTTTATTGTTTAACCAAATTTGGTTTGAAATAATCAGGAAAATGACAAGAGATGATTATATAACAATAATTAATAAGTTCATAAATTTAATCATAAAATTATGAATATTTCATTCTTTATGCCATAATATTTTACAACTAAAATAATCCATAACTCCCATTACTGATGTAATCAATGATGTGATTGATTAGATAATTTATGCAAAACATAATCCTTGTGGTCTGAAAGCGCCATGTACTTGATTAATTCTAATTAAATCAAGTTCAGACCTCAAAATGACAAAAAATATCATGGTTTTTGAATTTCTGTTAGCCATGTTTTTGTGTAAAAGGTCGTTCAGAAGCCTTAATTGGAGCAAAATTTCATTTTTGTTGTCCTGTACAAAAATTGATCGGCTATATATTCCTTAGAAGAGAAATCTTTCTTCCTAAAAAAAAAATAATGAATTTTCAAATTTTACCTATCATAAAACTTTAAGTTACACGTAGACTTTATCATACTAGCAGAATTTTGCAGCAAAGTAAAATTCTAAAAAAAAAAATACAGCTCATATTGCTTTAAATTTGGGTGTTTTATTATATTTTGATAAGAGGCTCTTCTTTTAAAGGGAATCAATACAGCCTTTAAAAAGGCCCAACCGTCGAACCCTCTTAATTTCTATACTGTTAAAACTAATGTTGAAACACTCTTTTCACAAAGGAAATGTTTAAATTTAATGAACTATTTTCTCAATGAATTTTCAAAAATCTTACATTTGTTTTTTTTCATACGCAAAACTAGTTTGACAATTCAAATAATATACAATGTACTTATTTCTTCATTATTCTTTGATTCTCGGAATAGAATAATTGGACATAAAGTGGGAGCACTAACAAAAAAATAAAAATAGGAAAAATAGTAAATGTGCGCTCAAATTGGATCGCAATTATGTTCCTGGATATTTCGGTGCCTCTGACTGTGGCAGTGTTCAAAAACAACTTTGTACAGACACGGAGACCCATATTTGCTAGTCCGAACAAAAACTTGGCAAGCAAAGACGGATACCTATTTCACACGCCACCTTGGGTATAAGAACCATTTTAACAAGAGCTTGGTCTTTGGGTAGTTGTGTCTAACAGCGATGTGACGTAGGCATGTCTATTTCATTGCTGGCCAGTCATGGCTCTTGAAATCAACAGGACTTGTCTGGCCTTTAAGCAAAGACTACGCAATCGGTGCATATTTCGCTTGAAACCAGCGTCATTTTAATTTGTTTTGACGCAAGAAATAGATATTTACATCCTACTGAAAGTCCAAGGCCTTGTTAAAATGGTTCTAGTTAGCCCGCTGCTCTTAAATTTAAATGATTCTGGGAAATTATTTCAACGGTGACAATCTACCCAGTATCATTCCCACTAAACAGACAAACCAGTCTTGGATTTTTCTCCATGGAATCTTCTTATATTTGGAAGGTCAATTTTGACGCAACGACTTTCCGAAAAGACACTAGTTTTTAAGCGGTATATGGAACAAAAACTCGCAAAACATTGCCAAGCACTTGAGATTATTCAAAAAGTATTTAGAATGCAATCGAAAATGGTGGCGTGGGCGGTCAGTCATTGTCACACTCTGTCCAAACGTGAAAATTACGTCACCAGTCTCCAGAAGTACGTTGCCGTTGATATTTTCGGGAAATGTGGACATTTTTATTGCGTTTGATTATACCACAGAAAAGTTGTTCAATTTCCTTTTTCACGACCTGGCAATGATTCCGGTAATCAATGGTCCCCAAAACCCTCATGACTGCATTATCCTAGCGGAACTTGCATTAACGCTCTTTATTTTTTGTCCCCAGTCATTGATAAATGGCTAAATCGTTGTCTTCTGTCTAAATAAACCTAAATACGAATTCGGGAAACGCATACGTTAGAAATGAGAATCAGCGAGTTAAGGATGGCGAGTGAACTATATAGCGACATCTTCCAGATATAGATACATGTAATTATATGTTTTCTGTAATTACTGTAAATTTGGTTAGTTCAGGGTTTCCAGACCCTGACATCGAGTAAAAGCTGCTGTTGTTTAAAAAATGGTGCATTTCTTTTTTGCCGTGCTATAAAAGTGTCACTAGTTGTATTTTACGTAATGTTCTGAAGTGGAGTACAAGTATTCGTCGGCAGAACAAATGAGTGCTTGTTCAAATACATCCCTTTCGTTGAAACTGCAATTAACAACAATCTAATTCCAGCCATTGGCGATTTAAGCTGCTATGCAACAGCCTGCTTTATCCAGTTTCGTGCTCTCAATTTGGCGAAGTATGTATTTACGTGATATACAAGTATGTAAGTATTTAAATTCATAAATCCAATTTAAAAAGTATTATTTTATATACATGTATGTAAGAAACGTTCGAGAACTAATTTGCTTGTGATGAAATTTATAAAGTTTCTTCTTAATATCTGGATATCTATGTTATTTAGAACCATTTTAACAGGAGCTTGGACTTTTGCTAGTTGGGTGAAACAGCAATTTGACATAGGCCTGTCTATTTTATTGCTGGCCACTCTGCCATGGCTCTTTGAAATCAACACGATTCGCCTGGCTTTTGACCTAAAACTACCCAATCTGTGTATATTTCACATGAAACCAGCATCATTTTAAATTTGTTTTGACGCAAGAAAAAGATAGTTACATATTAATGAATGTCCAAGGTCTTGTTAAAATAGTTCTACGTGTCTATTCAGCAGTAATCAGAGATTGATTTTGACAGAACTTTTCTATATACTCACAAAGTAACACAGATACATAATTCGAATTTTATTTATTCCATGCGGTTGTGAAGCATCCCACCCCACTGTACATTGAACGAATTGTTGGATAGAATTCCTCAGCCTTTTGATTCTTTTCAGATAGAACTCATGTTGAAACATTTTTAACTCAAATGTATTATTTCCAACCACTATTTTTCTCAATGAAACATTTTTTTTTTCATAATCTAAAACTCGCGTGTGACGTTTAATTTAATTACAATATCTTCATAAATGTCTTATTATTCCAGGAATAGGATAATAAAAGTCTCAATTTAAAGCATAAGGCGTTCCAATGCCAAAAAAATAGACACAGAAAATGGTAAATGTGCGCTCATATCGGACTACGGTGATGTTCCTGGGTATTTTAGTGCTTCTTACTGTGACAGTGTTCAGAAACAACTGCAAACAGTTACACAAAAACTTATATTCGCGAATTAATGGTCCGATTCCAACAAAAACCCTGGCAAGCAAAGATGACGGATACCGGCACCTAATTCACACAGGTCACGATCCGCATGTCCAGATCTTGTTTAACAACATGCCATCTTGGATGTCGATTAACCCGCTGACATTGAATTCATCATCTTGTTCTCTCCATCTTAAAAGTCCATGCATTATAAAAACCGGAAAAAGAAATTTCGAAGAATTTCGAGGAGTCATTTTTTACGGTGACAATCTACCCAGTACCATTCCCGTAAAACAGACAAACCAGTCTTGGATTTTTTTCTCTATTGAATCTCCTTATTTATATCAAATTCAATCAAAATGGAAGTTCAAATTTGACGCAACAATGACTTTTCGTAAAGACTCTAGTTTTCCTGTGGTGTATGGAACAATAACTCGCAGAACATCGCCAAGAACTCGAGATTATACAAAAATATTCAGAATGAAAACAAAAATGGTGGCGTGGGCGGTCAGTAATTGTCACACTCCGTCCAAACGTGAAAATTACGTCACCAGTCTCCAGAAGTACGTTACCGTTGATATTTTCGGGAAATGTGGTCATTTGTCTTGCGGTGTGCGTTCAGCTGGAGTTACAGATTGCCATTTCAAATTCGCCAAAGATTACAAATTCTACTTGACTTTCGAGAACTCCATTTGCAAGGATTATACCACAGAAAAGTTGTTCAATTTCTTCTTTCACGACCTGGCAATGATTCCGGTAATCAATGGTCCCCCAAACGCGCATGAATACATTCCTAGAGGAACATATATCAACGCTCTAGATTTTTCGTCCCCGGTTGAACTTGCACGTGAGCTTCACAGGATAGGATCAAACGAAACCCTTTATGTGCAATATCTGAGAGAAAAGGATAAATATGGCGCCAAACATTTCAATTGGAAGGATGCTTTATGTCCTCTGTGTAAAACCCTTCAAACCAATCCTCCTTTAAATAACACCATACCAGACATTGATAAATGGCTAAAACGTTGTCGTTCTTTCTGAATTGATACAGCTATTTTGATAATAGCTTTAGAAGTTACGAATTTCCCTTATTTTTCATTATGATATTTGATGATGCATACCAAGACATTAATTAACGAATTTCCGCTTTCTGCCACAGTTTTCGGAGGGATTTATGTGGAACGATTCACCATTTTGCTCATCTTCGCTAGCCAAGGGTTTTCGGTCCACTTTGCTCCCCATTATGGGGAGCAAAGTGGACCGAAAACCCTTGGCTAGCGAAGATGCATTTTGCTATTATGTAGGAACAATTGCCGATTGATTTAAGTTGGCATCTGAAATGCTAGTTATGTCATTCATCTGAAAGCCACTTGGATATAAAGATGGGGACCTAAAATATTCATTTATCTTATTTGTGACCAATGTCGCATGCCATTTTTTGGAAATATAGGGCCCCGAACAGAAATGATAATTTTCCTGTAATTATTGCTAAAAATTGGCATGGAAATTTATTAAGTCAAACAAATATTTAAAGTTTGAACTATTATTTAACTATGATTTCAATACAGTATGAAGTTAAACATATGTAGTGACTATAAAAGTAATATTTAAGTCAAAGTTTAATTATAACGCAGATAAAAAAAATATTAGTAGTGCCATCTTTCCAAAACTTTGCATACAAGTAGACCTACACTTGATGTCTCGGGTATAATTAAAAATAGAAGGAGTCACATCTAAAAAAAAATTGAGATATGGCAAGAAATAAGCTATTATAGGCAAAAATTGGAGGGTTTTTTTTCTTGACATCTGTGAAATATAAGCTGTTCAAATATGTTTTTCAGAACAACTTGAATATATCGTAATACACAAACTATAAGGAAGTTTGGTCTGCGCTAAAAATTAAGAACATAAAGTAACAGTACTCTAAAACTATTGAGTTATTAAAATTGTTCATTTTCTTCTTGAAAACCTTCCGTCACAGAATAAAGTACCTTACTAAACTCTGTAGATATGTTATTTTCTTTAAACAATTTTATTAATATGGATTAGTTGTTCTTGTAAAATATAAATATACAAATGGAATTGATATATGATGCAGAATATTTAGACTAGAGATGACATAAAATAGTTACTCAAAAAGAGAGGAAGGAACCTCTTAAGTTTTTTGAGTGTTTTATTTACGAAAGACGAATAGGGCCACATAAAAAAATATTTTTATCTCGTAATAACGAGATCTTTTCTCGTAATCTCGTAATTTTTTCTTTCCCAAAATTGTGACATAATCTTTAAGTCATGAATTCGAATCCCATGCACTGGAGATTATATAATTTTTATAATTCAAAATAATTCTTAATCATATTTTAGTCAAATATTACAAAATTTGAAAACTCTTAACCGGTGAAAGTAGTTCGGTTACAATGTACTTTTATCCACAATAATATCGTCCCATGCCACCCTAATTTAATGGTACGTATATACCGGTATTCAATTTAACGCATGTATTTTCAAATTTTCAAACAGCCTTAAAAAGAAAGGTGCATGTACTTAATTAAAAAAAATGGATGATGGAAAACAATGGAGAAACACGTTTAATGGTATTATTTATATCATTTATTCTAGCTGTGTGACAATAACACTTGTAGATTTTCTTCCTTTGCATGATTACGTGAATTAAAAAAATGCCGAAAACCTATTTACCTACTTTGTGTTCATTAATTGTAAAACAAAGCTATGGCAACCTTCATTTACTTAAATTGCATATAATGCATAGGCACGCAGCAAGATGCTATGGCATTGTTTTATAGAGGGAGTTCATCAGGGTCGCCTCCACAAACACTTGTTTCTGTTATAAAAAAAATCACCCTATATAGTTCATGTTATTTGTTATAGCTCTATGAGAAGAAAAAATGGGACATATCGCACTGCAATTCTCTCACCAGAGGTCGTGCTACACAGGCTTTGAAGCTTGTGTAGCACGACCTCTGGTGAGAGAATGATCGCATTGCAAGTTAAATGATTCTAAAAAAAATGTTCATAAATGATTTGTTCTTCCAGATAAATTATACGGCTAATAAAAGTGAGTTGGCTAATCATTATTCTCTTCTCTTCAAACAGTCTTTAAACGATTTTATGAGACATCAGCTTTTTTTTACGGAATTTCTCCATTTTATTATTTTTTGGCCTTTTTGGACTCTATGGAAAAGTAGTAAGACGATGTATGCGCTGAGCTACACATATCGTTATACATAATTTTACAAGTCATAAAAACTCCATGTTGAGAGGTGTCCCTCCTCACCCATTCCTCGCCTCAAAGTTTATGACATTTCTTTTCAAGAACACTAGCTGATATTTAGTGATTACTAGTATCCGTTGTCTGTTCTTAAGTGCATTTTTGTTCACACTTTTGACACCTGGAAACCCTGAACCAATTTTAACCATATTTGGCACAGATCATCCTTGGTAAAATTCTTAACCCGCAGTTCTACAACCAATTGGAGTACAGAGATGGTGAAATAATTTTACATCTTAACAGATAGGGGAAAACCTTAAAAAAAATCATCTTCCAAATAATTACAGCACAGTAAATAGTCTCCAGCCCAAGATATAGTGATCAGCTGCTCGATCCAGGCCAATATATTTTTTTTTCATCAGAATAAATCGGAGAATGCGGAAAAAAGTTGTTGAATCGTTTAATATATGGGACTGTGTTTTTTTTTTTTTTACAAATATGAAAGAAATAAATTTTTTTAGTAAAGAAACTCCGTTTCTCATGTAAGCGATGCGGCTTATGAGACTCTTGGTGTTTTGTTTGTTTGGTTCTTTTTCTTATTTGTTTTGGGGCTTTTTATTGGGGGGGGGGGGGTCAAGAGCACACGTTACGCGTTACATGCAAGACAATTCGCTTGAATCATGATCAACAATATACCAATTCGTTTGGGATGAAAAGATCAAGATTATACTTCAGTTGAAAATCTGTACGTAATTATCTAGATCTAAGTTTTTTTTTATTATTTTTTTTTTCTATTTGAAAATATTTTATTATGTAGATATACATAAATGAATTAGTCAACAGGCAATGTCTATGTAAGCCTCCTCCATAAGGAATAAGGTACCCATATTCATTACACATAATCTAATTCAATGCACTTTTAATTTACCTAATGAATCATGATGGATGGAAGATGGCATAATACTGCTTATTTTGATTGTACAGTAGATGAACAATGTGAATAATTGGTAATGAAGATGTATAAGGGAAAAAAACCCCAAAAACTAAACAATAGACGTTATAGTAAATAGATAAGTAAAAAAATAATAAACAAGCAAAACCCATACACAATACACGTGTACAGCATTTGGTTTACATAATTGATTATTTTTTAATCTTTAAGTATTTGCTATATATTCAAGCACAAAAGTAAAAAAGGCAGTGTTTCGACATAAGATATCATTGTTTCCAGACAGTAATAAAAGACAAGAGTTATAGGTTTTTGTATGCAATGAAATAGAGTTTTTTTTTCCCTAACAAATTTAGGACATTGAAAGAAAAAATTAAATGCATTTTATTTCATGAAACCCAAAATTATTGCAAATAGAACTATCCAGTAAGAAACCTTTATGAAGGTCTGCATTTAGATTACTATCACTATTCCTTAAAAAAATTAATTTACAATAGATGTAATATTTTCCATGCGATTTCCATGATTAAAAACTTTTCCACAATTTTTATACTAAAGTTCTAAGACCTAAGGATAAAAATAACAAACTGCTATGCATAGTTTTGAAAGGCATAAAGTGCAAAGATCCCAGCGAATGGAGAATGAAAATAACCCGGAAAATGTACCGGTAGATCGATCCGATTTCGTTTTAACATTTATACACACCCTAGCAATTTACTGCGGAGCTGCATTGTTGACACAATGGCGAGCGCTGAGGAGAAAAACGCAGGCCTCGACTCGTCAGACTTGAGTTTAATTAAAAGCATCATGACAGATTCAAATTCTGCACATGAAAGTGTAGAAAAGAGTTGCTCAATGCCGGGTGCACAGCTGTCAGACAAACAGACATTCAAGAACAGGGAAGGACATGTCGTTCACGGGTTCCCGGTGCTGGTAGATTTTAGGAGACTAATGCAGCTTGCACCCAGCCTCGCAGCTCTTGCATGCGATGGAACCAATGCCATGATACCAGGAGTAAGTTACTATTATCTTGCATTGTTATTCTGATTTGTCATTAGCGCACGGGGACACTTCAGGTCTTAATTCTCTCCTGTCGTCTTGTCAATGTCAACAATTTGTTTATTTTGGCACATTGATTTTGAGTAAATATTGTGGCACGCGTTTCTTTAACCTCTTGTGAGACCACTTATGGTCATTTAAAGTGTATGGTTATCCGAATAGAGGGTTTACATATTTTTGTAGATAAAGGCACCTTCTGTCATGTAGCAGTCTTTTTTCTCCCTTAATTGTAATCTATAAAGACTTGCATACATGAAATGTTTATACATCACATTTTGTTCATTTTTTTTGCTCCCCCCCCTCTAACTTGTCTAACTTGTTAAGTTTAAGAATGCATGCAGTTCAAAATGAAAAGGTATCCTGATGAATTGCAGTGCGAATGCTGAATGGCTCAGATATAAAAAGTGCCTGGTTAATAGTGTTGAAAAATTGTGCGAGATGCACTAAGAACATCTAAAATATTAAAGATGTAAATTTTCCCATTCATTGAAAATAAAACTTGCTTTATTTGTTCTTGTCACCTGGTAAAAAGAGATAATTAATGTATATTGGCAAAATATAAAGAATTCTCCTATTTTTTCCATTACATGTTTAGTGATTCTAATCATAATGGTAAATCAGTGACAGGCATGTATATTTATTTTAGATTCTAAAGACTGACAGTAAAGAGGACCTGAGACAGCATGTAGTATGATTAACATATTGTACCTGTAGTAAATAATTCGTCTTTTCTTCTGTTTGATAGATTAGTAACAGAGACCTGCTGCATGCTGTGGTTGGACTATATGATGTATCTCTATCAGACATGACTCCAGATGTTCTCTACTCCTCAGTCTGTGATAAATGGGCAAGGACCATTGTACTGGTCAGAGATGTTCAAGGTGGGGCTTTTACACATGTTTTCTCTAATACTAATACAGTGAAGAAATAAAGATACAAAATACTATTTGAATACATAATAAAGGTATTTACATTATTTACAACACTTTCTTTGTAATTGTCCTGCATGGATTTTTAAAATTTTCTTTTTTCAAATAATTTAAAACAGTAAAAGATGATATTCGTTAAAAATTGAAATACTTTTAATTCCCCAAAAAAGAAATGTTATGGTCAAGCAAGACTTTAAGTGATGAATATCTGATCACAAATAATTGATTTATGTCACCATGATAAAATTAACTCACATTCAAAAATCTGTTTTATGCTGTCAATGAGTTGTGAACTTTTTTTTACATTTGAAGTTTACGTTATTTTGTCATTTTTGGTCTTCACATAATAGTTTTTGTACCAGATGCACGTGAAAGGTCCGAGATATGTGTATTTACAATTACTTCTAAATAAATATAAATCTTGTGTCAGACACTAAAATGAGAACAAATGAAATTTCAAATACTCTAGAAACTGTGGAAGATTTAACTAAAAGAAAGGCAACAAGGAGAAACTTAGCCAAAAAGGTCGATGATGAAGATCAAGCAAAAGAAGAGGGTGAAGAAGACAAGTATGAGGAGGAGGAAGCTAGTCCCAGCAAGTTTGCTACAGTGTACAGTGATACAGAGTCGGAGGAGGAGGAGGAAGAAGAGTGAGTTTTATTGTATGGATGTATGGGACATAAATCTTGTCTTTTATGAAACCCCAACAGTCCATTTCATAATAATTATGTAGATTAAACAAAAAATTCTCTTTATATTGATAACCTTTTATTGTATGGATCGATGTAGGGGACTATGGATTTTTGGTAGGAAAAGAATTCCTTTTATTGATATAGGGTATACATAAACCTTTAATGTACAACAACCCAGCTGTCCGATTCATAATTAATAAATTAGATGAAGAAGAAAAAGAATTCTTTTTATACCTGTAAGATATGTAACTTCTGTCTTATATGTAATGCAATGAGTGTATGACAAAGAAGAAGAGTAAGTTATAATCTAATGAAGCGCAGTAAATATAGATCTGTCTAATGTGACATTATACCAGCAATCCAAGAAGGTTTATGTAATTTTATTATTTTGCCTAATTTGATGAATGGCTAGTCTGTCCTTATTTTACTGTGCATAAGAGGAAATCAAATTACCGGTAGTTTTCGAATTCTCTATTAGCATAATACAGGGGGTAAACCCATTTTATATGGCTCTGTTCTACTGCGTAGAACAGGAGGATTTGTTCTTGTATATACAGACAGTGGCAAAAGTTTACCTTTATTACCAATGAAATAATATTGCTCTTTGCGATCCAATTTATGTGTCTGTACTCTGATTCTTTATTGATCCCTCTGTCCCAACTCAATCATTTTGCTAGACTATCAATTAATGCTGGTATAGATGCAAATGATAATGTTAATTATAATGAAAAAATAAAATGAATATTCAGCTTGGGAAAACTCATTGAACACCTAGATCTGAGATGTACCTGGGTAGTCAAATAGGTTATTATTATGTAATGTATATTTTATCTGTTTTCATTTGATAAACAGTGTTTTTTATGAATTTTTCTTTTAATGTAAAGCGATGAAGAAGATTTCTCTAAAGGAATCAACAGCTTTATAAAGAAGGCAGCCGAGCGACGCACACAACAGAAAGTGACGGAAACGGTATCTCAGGACATGGTGGGAATTGAGAATAGAATCATTGGTGCAATCACTTTTGAGAAGAAATACATGTAGGTGTCGGAATATACAGTAAAACACGCTTATAGCGAATACACTTATGATGAATTGACACTTTTAGTGAAGTGATTTTCATTCCTCATGGGTTTCAAACTTATTGTGAAGCTAATGGTTGTACGAATTACGTTTATATAGCGAAGCAAAATTCCCCGTCCCTGTCACTTCATTATAAACATGTTTATAAAAGTCTCCTTACTTGATTTATTATGTTAAAGTTAAGTGAAATTTATTGAAAAATTACAACCATTAACGTTAATATTGCAACATTTGTGTTTTATTTCACCAGGGTAGGAGAATTTCTGATAATTTACCCAGGTTTGAAAAATATATGCTCTTCAGAACCTAGTCCAGAGGCGAGTTCAACAGAGCAAGCGCTCGCGAGCGCTCGCCAAAATTCCCTATACCCGCAACACAAATTTTGGCGAGCGATCGCGAGCGCTCGCTCTGTTGAACACGCCTCTGTTTTCACTTTCAGACAAAAGGACAGAGTGATACATCTTACTTTGCTCTCTGTGAGGAAAAGGTACAGGAAGTTTGGAATTGGAAAATACTTGTTGCAGGTGTGTATCATTATCAAAATAAGATCATTCAGTACCTCCACATATTAAGAGGAAAATGCCTTACATGGCAGGAGAGAGAGAGAGAGAGAGAGAGAGAGAGAGAGAGAGAGAGAGAGAGAGAGATATTGTTTTATAATTGGCTGACAGAAGGCCAGTTGGTTTTATGATGTGAAAGCTTCAAGTGGCTGTTCGTTTCTGCAAAGCTATTATGAACAAGTTTTGTTCAATCTGACACTTTGCCTATGAAACACTTCAAAGCTTTGCACATTTGCTGTACCGAAAGAGAGAGACAGAGAGACAGACAGAGGGAGAGGGAGAAAGAGAGTCTGGTTGAATAATACATGTACCTGTCACAAATGTTTTATAAAAAAAAAAAAATTATTGATCAATCTTATATCTTGATTATTTTAAGTCCATTTTCTTTTATTTAAAACAATTTTCTGTTCTGAAAATCGAATGGCCTGCAACTGTATTTTTATTCAATGCGTCAATTTTTTTCTTGTTGTCATAATGATCAAGTTGTGATAAAATTGAAGAAATGGGAAATGCTATTTCAGCAAATTTTGGAACCCGAGGTGGTGGGACATTATGATGCAATAGTTGTTCATGCAGACAATGGTGCTGTCGACTTTTTCCAGAAGTTTGGTTTCTCTGATGACATTGTTCTCAACAGCCGGTGGAGGTAAATAGATTAAAATATTGTGACTATACCAACAGGAAAATCTATTTGCTCTTCTCAGTTCTAGGTGTCGACAACTGTTTTTTAAAGAGAGAAACTTTTTCCTATCATTTCAGTGAACTAGCAGAACAGTTCACAAACTGTACATTGATGGCATACCTTCCAGCATTTTCTGGTGAGTGTATGAACACACTTTTAGAATAATGAAATAACATACTATTACTTCTGTCAATGTTTTACAAATTATCTCTAACAAAGGAACAATATAATTTATTATACTTTCATGTTAAATACTGAAATCTGATTGGTTTAGATGCAATTGATAATCCGTTCTATTACCCTCAGCGTAAGCAACCCACTTAGCAATCGGTAACACAACGAATTGTTACATGCGCGTAAATTATGCGCGTACGGTTCGCCGTAGAATTCACGTCATTTCTATATAAAAGCAATATAAAAAATTCTCTAAAATTAAGACATTCAGTATGATAAAATAGATTGTGCCTGTTTGGGACCCCCTCAAAAACCATTGTCAACCTCCGCTTCGCGTCGGTTGACAATGGTTTCCTTGGGGTGTCAATTTCAACTGTTTCCCTCCCAAACGGGCACTATTTTATATTGTTATACTTTCATGTTAAATACTGAAATCTGATTGGTTTAGACGCAGTTCATAATCCGTTCTATTACCCTCAGCATTAGCAACGCACTTAGCAACGGGTAACATTAAAAATTGTTACATGCCCGAAAATTATGCGCATACGGTTTGCCGTAGAATTCACGTTATTCCTATGTAAAAGCAGGTAAATTTTCTTTAAGATTAAGACATTCAGTATAACAAAATAAATAGTGCCTGTTTGGGAGGATAACAGTTGAAATTGACACCCCTCAAAAACCATTGTCAACCTCCGCTTCGCGTCGGTTGACAATGGTTTTCTCGGGGTGTCAATTTCAACTGTTACCCTCCCAAACAGGCACTATTTATATAATGATACTATATACCATTAATGTACTACACATTGGTTATAAACATGTAATTATCCTTAAAGATATTAATCACACTAACTAAGACTGTTTACAAGAAACGTTTGATTATCAGGAGTAACTTCCAAGTATTTTTGATTTTTTTGTTTTTGATTTTAGGTCACACATTACTGTCTACCTTAAAAATCCCAGGTTTAGAAGTGTTTGAGTTAGAACAACAGTTCAATAAGTGGTGAGTATGGTGTATGTAAGGAACATCTCTGTCACAGGTCCGAATGATTCTACCACATCATCTATCCTATATGCATCTTTCTTGCCAAATTATAGAACACACAGGATAAAGTTTTAATAGAGTAGTATGTTTTTCCTCCGTGGTAATAATTATGATCACTTTCTGTGGAAACAAAGTGTGGAGTTAGTTACCTCCATTACCTCAGCTGTCACCCACGTAATGGCACATGTATATAATATTACCTGTGAATTTTAAGAATAAATGTATAAAGAAAATTAACCTTTGAGTCTTAATTCTTTCCTTTTTAAGTTTGTTTGAGTCTATAAGTAACCATAATAAGTACTGTATACAAATAATTCAACAATTAAATATGTTTTTCTCTTATACCTCAGGAAAGAGAAGACCACAGAGGTTTACCAGCAGCAGGTGTCCATAGTGATGAGAATGAAGCATGAAATCATTGAGCTCAAAAGCATGGTCAGTTATTCATCTTTTCACTGTAATATTCAATTTCTGACAATTTGTAAGAGGCATGAACATATAAATATAACAAATATTGCACAAAAGTAATTACTATATGGTTATCTAAGTTTCATTTGATAATTCAACTTTACCTGTACAGGTATGAATAGCTTTTTCAAAATTTAATTTTAAGAATGAGAAACAGAACGAGTTGATAGATACATTGATTTTGGAAAATGAGAGACTGAAAAAAGAAAAGCTGATGATTGGTAAGTACTTGGTGCAGATGAAATCTTGATATGGTTGTGTGACCCATCTCCCTCATATAACATCTTATGTAAGCATCATAAACAAGTCTGCTTAATATATAGGTAAACTTTAACTGAACTTATAACATTAGGGCCCAAAAATGCTTTGATTTGAACTAGATGAAGATTGCACTACATCTTAGTGTGCATTTTTTTGCGTACTTGAAGTATTCTGTTCAGTTGTTGTTTCTTTTGATATATATATGAAAAAACGAATTCAAATATTTTACAGAGAAAGAATACCTGGACCATCGTTTGACAACAGCCAGAACTGTGGCCTATGGAAGTGATAAAGTCAATGATAGTAAGTTGATATCTTATGCATTAATATTTATTATGGTCCAGTGAAACTGAGTAGAGTTATAGGTGCGTATATAAAACTTGATTATTAAGGTAGATTTCAAGAGATGTTTGAGGTGAGTGGGTGTTAACAGAAGTTGGTGTGGAATAAGTGATAAAGTTATAGATATCAACATTAATTTGCATATATATTGACATATCATGTCAGGTTTTATTGTTGAAAAGATGTCTCAACAGGATTCATGCATGAAGATAAATATCAAGATCACTCTGATCAGTCGTTCTTGTGTTTTGATCTGATTTTTTTTTTAGAAAAATTCAAACTCGGACCATAGCATATTGAAAAGTTCAAACTTTATTACAAAGGTCATTTATTTGCTGTCGGGGTTACAAGACGGGGTGAATATGTTAGACTTTCTTTATTTTTAAAGATGGGGAAAGATATACATACAGTGTAAAATGATTCAGGTTCATTGTCAATATATATGGCCTTGAGAAATGTCATGATCTTGAACATTGCTTTTTATTGTTGTACACTACCAGTTTATGAAATCATTATAAAAGTTCAGTGCTCCAGGTTTTATGTTCTTTTCAATTACCGGTAATACAAAACGGCTGGATTGCAAAATAAAGTACTTGCATGGGTAAAGAAGACCTTGTTATATTTTAGTTTTACTTGAATTTATCAATTATTTTATTGATCACCTGGTCTTTAGTGCATACCTGAAGTAAATCAATCTAATTAGGATTTCTACAGGGACTAGATGATCAAGATAGTTCTTGTCCTTGTATGTTTTGGTCTGATGTTATCAATAATTTACAATTCAGTTTTAATTTTGTTTTTGAGGCTGTAAGACATTGCATTTTACATAATGTATCTTCGAAATGTCATCTTTAAAATAATGCATTGATGAACTTTTCCTGTTTATGTTGTAGTTCATAAAAATATTAAAAACTTTGTTAAATATAACAAACAATTTGACATTGATGGTATATACAGCATCTTTAAGTCCCACAAGCTATATCCCTGTTCCAAATGTCACTCTGTTAAGACAATATTTAACACTTCTTGCATTTGACCGTTTTCATTTATTAGATATTCAACTGAGTATTTCTGGAGCAATATTGACAGAATATAGGTAGAACTTTCTGTAGAGACATCTAATCAAGGTATTAATGACGTAGAATGTATTTTGAGCACTCGCAAATTGAATTTATACTCGGAAGTGTAATTCTATGATCTTGGAGTGACACAGAGAAAGAAATCTGCTTGAGCCTTGGAGTGTCAATTACAGCAGTTGTGCCATCTACTGTATTGATCAGGTCACCCAATAATTTTTTTCCTACATAATTAAACTACGTACATGACACAGCATACATTTTATTGATCTGTAGAGTTTATAATATATAAATACTGGTACTTTCAGCCAGTAACCTAATTATGTGATCTATAGCCCAGCTGTTAGGTACACATCAGTCATACCAGGGAAGTGTATGTTGATTTATTCTTAGAAACATTATTTTTGCAAAAATATCGTTGATGAACAAAAGGTAAGTTTATGAGTTATCAAATTTTTAGGCAATCCATGGCATATTGTATTATGTCAGTGAATTAGCTACTCTAGTAATTGCATGTAAGTAAATATTTTATTATTACTTTCTTTTTTCCAAACTTTGTTTCTTCAATTAAGAGTTTAGTTGCTTTGATTGCTATTTTTAAAAGCTGTATAAGTATATAAGTAAGACCCATCACGCTTTGACTTCTGTAGTAATTCCCCGCGGATTTTTGCCGACAGGTAAGTCTTGTCAATGGAGATGAGCTTACTAATTAAAGCATGACTTTTTTGATAAATTCTTTGTTCATTAGGCGCTTTACTACTTTAATAACAAATTTGTACAAGCTTTTTTTGCCATGATGTATTGGTCTTTTGTATACAAATTTGAGTTTCATGTATAAATGCATTTACTGGTACATGTATATATACAAATTTATTGGTATGAAATCTTGCTTGTTTCAGCTATATGATTTGGCACTTTATTTAGTACATGTATTATCAAGCTCAAGCATGCGAGAGATACTGATCGAGGTTTAATACAGCGATAGTGTGATGCCTAACAAATTTAGTGTGATTAATATCTTTAAGGATAATTACATGTTTATAATCAACGAAAAGACATTTGCTGATTCTATGCATGCTTTTTGCTAAAAACTAATTTGTTTTTAATTAAGTTATTTAACATTTTGTAGTTGAACTTTGTGTGACATATACTATAAATGTGAAATTATTCTTTGGGAAAACTTGTGATGGCTGCGTGGTTCCTTTGTAAACCTTGTATTGTTTGTCTTTACAGATGATGAAGATGACATTGATACCAGTGATCTAATATCCGGCCTACAACGGGAGGTGGATCTAATGGATCTAGCAATCAAACGAGAGCGTCTCCAGTCACTGGTTGATTCAGACCCCATCACCAAGAGCAAATTCACAACAGTCGGTAAGGCCCATCACTAATCAAGTCAATTCATTATATACACGGTCTCCAATATTGACTTTACTTTCAGGATTTAATGCAAGGAAGACCGATTACTAATTACGGGGTATTCATGTCATAATCCCGCTGATCTTTTTGGCTGATTAGTTACGCTACCTTATATAATATTGATCTCACTTCACAAATATGATAAATTTTAGAGGTATTTTTTAAAAATGATGCTGTTTTGCTCTATTTGTTCAAGAGCTCTAGAGAAAAAAGTTTATCACAAGATTTGTTAAATTAATGTTATGTTTATACAGTTCTAGGTGTGGGTAGAGCCATTTTAACAAAACTATGTGGACTTTTGGTAAGCTGTAACTATCTGCCTCTTGCATCAAAACAAGTTGAAGATGTTGCTGCATAGTCTCAAAAAATGCATAGATTGTTAAGTGAGACAAATCTTGTTGATTTCAAAGAGCCAATACTGAATAGCTGACAATGAAATAGACAGGCCTACATGTTAATTGCTGTTTGACACAACTACTGTAAATTCCTAATTAAACGCGAGGAATTTATATCCGCGTAAAATCGCGAAAAGCATCCCTCGCGGATTTTAAAACCTCGCAATTATTTTCTGAGAGTTTATAACTATAAGAAATATGGATAAATGTTCCGCGTTCGCGATTTTATATTCTCGCCATTTGATACAAAACAGCGGGATCGCAGAATTAAGTACTCGCGTAATATAAGGAATTTACAGTATATAGATGCCAAGTCCATGGTTTTGTTAATATTGCTCTCGCTAAAATGAAAAAATTTTAAAGATGTAGAGGAGCATCAAATGTGGTTTTGAATATGTGCTGTGTGTCTGATTACATCAATTTATAGCACATACCGGTATATATATTTTTATTTGCAATGCTTTTGTTTTACGATTTACCAGAGATAATCTGCGGTTTGCCATAACTAACTTTTGTGATCAAATTATAGTTTAAAATCTTGAAAATAAAATTTCATATACTTTTGAGGATTGGTTCATGGCAGAAAATATTAATTATAATTGTGATGACGATCGAGGCAGCTTTCACAAACCATTGAAAACATTTCTTGCGCTATAAAATAAAAATTGGTTTACAGTATGTCTGTAGAGTTTATGGTACATTTTAAGAATAGGGACATGAATTCATTATATGCATGTTTGCTAAATCTATGTTAAATTACTATATTCATGTAGTACAAAATTGAAATGTAATTGAATTTGACTGTTCCTATAAGATGAGAGCCAATACATGTCATTCCCAACAACAAGAAATAAGAAGCAGGGAGAACCATACGACCACATGAAGGACGCCGCATTCTTCTACGATGTTACTGAACAATTCAAGAAAGGAATGAAATTAGACCCACAAATCAAGGGAAGTTATGAAGTCACAACTATTTCTAAGGTTCGTGTGTCTGATTATCTGTTTGTAAGTATCTTAGTCTGTGATATCTGAGAGAAAAAAACTTTTAATATAACTTTTGAGAAAATAAATATATCAAGTTTTGTTAAGTTACTTGCTGTGTGTAATACTTTAACAGGTTTTTCCTGTAAAAGAATACATTATATATATCACTGTCAATTACTCAGATTTCTTAAGATTTTCATAGCATACCTTTTATCAGTTTATTCCATGTGTATATCCAATTGCTGCTTTGTTTATGACAATTTCTGAATCACTGAAAATAAATTAGCATAAACTGCATTGAAGCTAATTGAAGTGGTTACGTTTCCAGTGTAAACCAATGTCTAATTATACCTGTCAGACCTAATTAGCCTATTGGTATATTTAACGATTCATGATCTATTGATCTATAATTTTTGGCATCTCAGAAAAAAATTATCGGTAATTATTTCACATTGTGGAAATCGTGTTCAAGTTCAAGTTCTTTATTAACTTTAAGCTATACAGCTCATCAGTACAATAAATATAAACAATATACACGTACAGGTAGGTTAACAGGAGAATGTGGCAGAAGTGTACATACTATGATATCAACATCTAATTTGCATTAAGTAAATCTTTTCTTAATTTCAAACCAAAGTGAATAAATTTACCCAGATTACATAGTTCCTTTACATTTTCAACATTAAAAAGTTGCAGAAGTTTACACATTGAAGGTTTTTTCCAGTAATAAGGCTTAATGTATTTTTTGCGATAGCCTTCGTGTATGGGACATATTAAAATAAAATGAAATTCATCTTCAATAGAATTTGAACATAAAAAACAATTTCTATTGTGTCTTACAATATTATAAAATCGACCTGTTTCTATCGACAATTGATGTGAAGACAACCTGAATCTGGAAATACACTTTTGATATTTGTTTGGAAGAGGTTTCCTTAAATAAAATTGTAAATTATGGGTTGCAATTAGGTATTTGAAAAAAGAGCATTTACTAGAAATATCTAGTTGAGAAAAAATATACTGTGTAGCTTGGTCAAAAATACGTTGCTTAACAACAATGAGATCTGCAGCTGTTATTTTTTGTTTTTCCCACAATTCAAACATACCCAGATTGCATAAAAAATCTTTAACATGATACAACCAGTTTTTTGCATTATGTTTTTCGACACAGTCACATAGTGTATAATAGCAATGTTGAATAATACAATTATTATGGTACAGTATTTTTTTCCAGAACTTAACTATGTTGAACATTCTTTGGTACATCAGAGGACAGCGTCCTAATTCAGAATAAACTGCTACATTACAAGTTGACCTTTTAACTCCCAAGATATGTTTACAAAAATCAAGATGAAGTTTCTCAATATTAGGTGCTTTGAGTGAACCCCATACCTCAGAAGCATAGTTAATGACACTGCCAACAAAGCAATCAAACAATGATAGCAAAGTATTATGGTTAAAAAACATGTTTCTAATATTTTTTTTCAATACAAATAATGCCTTCCTGCCTTGCTCAGCAAGTTGTTTCTCAGCTTTAGAAAATTTATTATTGTAGTAAAAAATAATGCCAAGATAAGCAAACTGATCTACAATGTCAAGTGGTTTACCATAAATATACCATTTTTCGTTTTCTTTTACCCTTCCACCTTTTCTAAAAACAACAATCTTTGACTTATCAACATTAATGTGTAATTTCCATGTGCTACAATAATATGTTAATTCATCCAAAAGTGATTGAAGACCAGCAATTGTTTCTGAAAAAATCACCATGTCATCAGCATACATAAGAAGGAAAAGATTCAGTGATGAAATTTCAAATGGTACACATTCAGAATTTAAAAAATTGATTTCAAAATCATTTACATACAGATTAAATAAAATGGGTGAAAGTACTTCACCTTGCATTAAACCAAGATTGCTGTTAAAGAAATCACTCAAGTGTCCATCAGAAGTCACACATGCTTTAACATTTTTATACAACCCTTTTATAACACGTAGAAGTTTTCCTTGGATACCAATTTTTGACAATTTCATCCAAAGTTTAGACCTATCAACAGAGTCAAATGCTTTTTTGAAATCAATAAAGGCACAGTAAAGTTTTTTATTATTACTAGCCAACAATGAAGTAATTAAAGTATGTAGAGCAAAGATTGCATCACTTGTACCACATTTAGATTTAAAACCAAATTGTGCATCAGTAATGACATCATTTTCATCTTACCATGTTATAAGTCTGTTGTTCAATACGGAAGTAAAAAGTTTACACATGTTGCTAACAAGGCTGATTCCTCTATAATTATTAGGATCAGATTTATCTCCCTTTTTAAAAATAGGCACAATAATAGAAGAAGACCATGATTCAGGAAAGAAACCTGTTTGAAGTATACAATTAAAAAGTCTATGTAGGATAGGCAACAAATATTCTTCAAATTCAATGAAATATTCATTAAGTAAACAGTCGTCACCATGTGATTTACCTTTTTTTAATTTCTTAATAACTACTTTAATTTCTTCAACATCAATATCCTTATCTAGTTCTTCAAAAATACAATCTTCAGCATCATTGGAGATATCATTATCAATAGTAACATTGCTTTGTGAAGTTAATTTAAAATGGTCAAAAAACTCACTTAGTTGCACAATAGATTTAAAATTAGATTTTCGTTTAAATTTTGCAAAAAATTGCTTAGGATTATTTTTCTTAAGAATTTTTAGTCTTTGACCTTCATGCAATAAATACTGTCTTTTGCATTTAGCTTCACAAAGCTTAATATATGTGCGCTTTTTGCATATCAATACTTGATGATTAACAATACTTTTACAAGAATTGAATTTACGTAATGCAACAATATACTCTTTATACAGTGATTTTAATTTACAATCGAACCATGGTTTATCACTTGTAGATAAATATAATTCATGTACATTATCTTGCTTTGTTTGATTTCTTCTAGTGCTACAATCACTGGTGTCAAATTTCTTGATTTCAAAAAATGGATCTACAATTTCATGAAAAACTTGATTAAATTTGTTAATACAAGAATCCATGTCAGTTTGAGATGAGATATCTTCAATATTAATACAATGATTCAATCTGTGTTGATTTTGGATAATAGATTCTGTGCACGGTCCGAGGTGTTCCACTTTCCATGAGGAACGTTTACGTTGACAGTATTCATGCGAGTCAGCCAGCTTTTGGCATGGGTTGTTGTTCATACTAATGTGCAGTTCTATGTGTAGTGGTGCATGGTCAGAAAAAGCATTGAAATTACAGACAATAAACTTATGAAAACAATCAAACATATGAACAGGTGATAGTAAATAATCAATTGTACTGAGTCCACGTGACCCATTGAAAGAAAAATCATTTGCGTGACCGCCTTTACGTGTAAATGGTCTCATTGTCCAAATTTTTCATTATTAAGAATGGAAAAATATGAATACAGGTATTTTTTTCCCTCTTACTTCACAGGTTTAAACAACCATGAATTATATTTTCACTATGACTTCAATAGTGAAAACTGATTTGAGGAAGAAAACATAACATGGAAAAAAAACTGATATATGGTATATCAATAATGTCAAGGCATTTTTTTAAAACTTTTATGTTGATGATTAAGGGATTAGTAGACAACCAGAAAGCTATTGGACTTTGATTTTGTTCAAATGACTTCTTAATGGATGCAGTTTGTTTTGATCATGTCTCATTATAACTTTGTTTCTCAAACAGTGAATAGTGTTGTTTTTTAAAATAAGTTTCATTTATTTGTGAGGGTTTCAGGCATTCGAGCTACCTTGATTTTGTGATTAATCAAAGTTGACCCTTAATTGACGAAAAATGATCTTGCTTTGTTTTCTCTTAAATTGATAGATTTTTACATTCTTCAAAGTTCTAGTTATTTTTTAGGAAAAAATCCACAATTTTTTTTTTTACTGTATTTTATATAATGTAAGTTAATTGTTTTAAATTTTCTAGTATCAATTAACTTATTTGTGTGTCTTTTGACAGGCGACATTGACCGATTCCTATGTGGAGAAATATAGGGAGCAGATCAAGAGAATGAAGGAACCAACCTTGATTGCCGACCTCTATTTCTGTGGGGGTCTAGAGCACCCCGAGAGACTGAACGACATCATCAAACATGGCTTCAAAGAGCAAGGTCAGATAATGATTTGATCGTTGTGATAGCTTAGACATAGTCGAAAAACGACATCGAAGAGCAAGGTCAGAAATTTTAATGATGCATCATAAGATTGAGGCAGTGATTATGTCACATGATTACATTATGATTCAGACTGTAAATTAGGCGTGTACCTGGGTATTGATTGTTGGTTTCAAGGAAAATATAGTCAAGATTTAAATTGACAATTGAATACACAAGTGTCTTGTTATAATGCATCGATGCTTGCAAGAATTGGAAGTAAAAACCCATCAACTATGAATAAGTGTCTCAGCTAGAGGACAGTTCCTAGAATTTTCAATGTCTGGAGTTGAGGTCTTTGAAGTACTTTACCTGCTGTTTTGATTCAAATTGATTGCATTTTATTTTATTTTTTGATTTAAGGTGGTATGGACACCGATCATTATTAATGTGGATAAAAGTACATTATACTCAAAATACTTTCACCATTTTATGATTTTCAAATGTTTACAATATTTGACCAGAATATGTTTTTTTAAAATTTTTTGGAAAGGTAAAATTGATAAAACTCAACACGGGATCGAACTCATGACTCACAGCTGCATAGCTAATACTCTAACCCACTGCGCTACGCTGTTGGATTACAAGTTTTGGAAAGAAAAAGAATTATGAAATTACACATGATTTTTAACCGGGTTTTCCAACGGAAAAATCGGGCGGGTGGCTGCCAAAAGGGTACCCTCATTGTATGGATAATTCCTCCTACAGTTTTCAAGATAGGAATTAGTTCTTTTGCAGATCAATTGTACTTATATTAGAGGTGTGCATATTGCTAGGATTTTGATTTCTGATAATTTATGAAAAAAACCCAGCTTTTGAACTTAAACATTTTTTGGCAAAATATTGCATATAGGGTACTTCATTTCACTGGATACGAGTTGACATGGATTATGGATACAGTTCACATAAATGAAAACCCGGTTTGCTGTCACATTGACAGCTTTTCACTTGTATTGTATAATTAAATGGAAAGTGCATCTTAATATGGAGGTGTCCCATTCCACCTTAAGCAGTTATAACATTCATTTTCTTTGGATGGACTGGGGTACAATAGTATAGATGTTACACAATGGGATGTATAAAATAAAGCAAAGTAAAGCTACATGTGTTTGTAATGTTTCTTTTATTTTGTAAATGCTTTAGGAATCTTACAAAAACTATTTCATTGTAAAGTAACACATAAAACTTTGAATAGAAAGAATACAACTTTCCTCAGAAATGGGTTCGGCGGGAATGTGTATGCTAATTTAGGGAGTTGTAAGTCTATTGTGTTGAAAGATAAGATTTTCATTGTTAAAATTCAACACTTGCTGAAAGATGAGAAGTGTATTGAAACATTTGTCACTTTGAACAATGCATGTAATCCAAAATGGTGTCTTTGAATGTTTAGAATTACGTGTATATGCATTGTATTTAACAAGCAGTTAAGCTTTGTGACTATTGTCATCAAGTTAAGGGCGGCAATAAAACTGGTATTAAAAACACCAGACATGTATTTAGCACTGCATCCCCCCAGACATTCTTATGTACGTAACACTGACAATCAAGAAGTGGAACTTAAACTATTATTTTTCTCTTTACAGATTTTGTGTTTGGGGAATTTGGACGAGGGTTATATTTTTCCAAGTATCCTTCTAAAGCTGCGCAGTTTTCTGCAGTGAGTGTTGTCTATTGCCCATGTACTTAATGTCATTTACCTGCAAGTGAATACAAGTACATTGCACATATGAATTGGTGACCAGACAATGTTTCTTTCTTAATTATAATAACTTTTCTATGATAATAATTGAAAAAAATTTACATTGAATGATGAGCATTGTTGATGTAACCTTGAGAACTCTTTTATTCTTTTGAATGAATTAAAATATTGAAACCTTGAAAATGTACAGCTTTTTTTAAAGTTTAAAACAAGAAAATTAGGGTTAATTTGTAGGGTATTGCTACTTTAAGGGTTTATTATTCATTCGTAATACATTCTTAAAATACCTTAAATGTGACCACACCACTTAAGGGATTCTACAATTTTGGAGGGCTTTGTGCACTAGAAATTTGAAATTCACAATGTAATATATGATTTAATTAAGGAAGAAATAGCTCACAATTCTTTAAACAAGACAAATTTTTGCATTCAGTCTTTTTCTCAGATATCACAAAAATATTTTTATGCATGAAATAGATGTATTTGTTAAATGAATTTTTCAGCATGAGAAAATTCTCCTTGTGGAGGTTGGCCTAGGTAACATTGAGACAGTCAGCAAACAGGATAAAACCCGGAAATCCCCCAGTAGTCCGGAGTTTGATTCAATCATTGTAAGTCAGAACCCATTTTGTGGAAAAATTTATTGCTTTCTTTGATTCTTTTGTCAGGCAAAAAGAACTCATAATAAAGTTTTATCATCCTAATAAATAAAGTACACAAATATTGGCAACCCTTTCAAATGTGTAAACAACTCATTTTCGCTAAATTTTTTTGCTCACATTTCTGACTCCCCTTTGGTTTCTTTCATGTACCAGTATTTCTGACTTTTCCCATTCATTTCTTTCAGACACCCGGTCGTCTTCATACTTCACAGGGAGTGGGTGATATGGTCTACAATGAGGAATATATCGTTTATAACATCTCACAGGTCATGCCTCTGTGTCTGATCAGCTATGCCGGAACCTGAGGCCGTCCAAATAACCCCCGCCCCCTCCATCCATATCAGTCAACACCCCGGCCCCCTCTCCCTCCCTCAGAATCATCCAGTAGAGACCAGTTCTTGTGTGTCAATCTGTCCGTGGTCCAGAATATAGATTTCATTCTAGACATTTTATTACAAGTCATTGCATTGTTCTGTGTGATGTCACATATTTATATATAGTTTATACCTGGTACATTTATATATAATTATTTATTTTTGAAAGAGATAAAAAAAAGTGTACCTTGTTATGATTTTGACATGTTTTTATTTTGGTACCCAGAGAACAATTAATTGGAATTTACAGTAACTGTTGTTCAGTTCCTTGCCAAAGGTTTTACTGTGGGAGCTGGACTTGCCATAGGTTAAATTGTACTGTGGATTGTCAGGATTAACAGTTTAATAACCTTATGGCACTTGCATGTATCTAAGTATAGATTGATAAACACAAATATGAGAGAGAGAGAGAGAGAGAGAGAGAATGAATATCAATGATATAAAGAGCAAGGTTTTTTCTGTGTTTGAAAATATTGGTTTTAGTTTGTGGAGCAATAATTTTCTATACCAATAATGTAATTAATAATTTCAAAGCCTGGTGTTAAGATTGTTACTGTAAGCGTGTTATACTCAGCGTGTGCAATATGTGGCGGAAAAATGATTTTTCAGTTCTAGTGGATTTGAATTCAGGTATTTCTAAATGTCTCCATTCTTATTTATATACAAATAATACGTAGCAGTGTACTCAATAGCAGAAGTGGGTTTTCCACCAAAAATGCTTAAAGAAAAACATGGCCAAATATATTACTTATATATTTACCAAATGCGTTTTATCTGTACGCCCTTATGTTTTAAAAAAAGAAATTCTACATTTGAATATGAAATATTTTAATGTCAAGTGCTAATGATTTATTTATCCCTGCTAGATAGAGTGGTTCTTTACTTCTTGTAGTGGTGTTTCATTGTTAAAAGCCATTGAAGATAGTTGAACAGACTATAACCTTGGGTTTCCTATAAGGTTATAATTATGCAACTTTTATGTTTCTGATGAAGGCATTGTATTAAGTTACATAATTCTTACTTGGTTTTTAAGAATACAATATTCTTAGGTATAATCATAAAAACTCAAGAATTGCTACTTCAGTGCATTAACTCAATATGAATTACATGCCATGTAATGTAATGTAATGACACATGCATGTATTATGTAAAGCAAAAATTCTACTCTGTTCTGCTTCCTGTGAGCTTGTTCTGTGTATATTCAATACCCAGCTATTTTTTTCCAAAATTGTCTATTGATTTATATAGCATAAGCTACCATGCAGGTAAAGTAAACATCAGATATAAAAAAAATTGGAGAGGGCTACATTATTGCAGCGAATATCTACATATATCTACAATGTAGATCATGAAGTCAGGAAATAAAAAAATGTCAACTTATTGTTGGCTCTAGTTTGATGTGTCAAACCTGACATATTTCAGAACACTGATATCACGATGATGAATTTAATACAATAGTATAACACTGATATCACTGTGATGGATTCAAGGATATGACACTGATATCACAAATAACACTGATATCACAAGTAACACTGATATCACAAGTAACACTGATATCACAAGTAACACTGAAAACACAATGATGGATACAATGGTATAACACTGATGTCACAGTGATGAATACAATGGTATAACACTGATATCACAGTGATGAATACAATGGTATAACACTGATATCACAGTGATGGATACAATGGTATAACACTAATATCACAGTGATGGATACAATGGTATAACACTAAATATCACAGTGATGGATACAATGGTATAACACTAAATATCACAGTGATGGATACAATGGTATAACACAGACATCTCAATTATAAATACAACGGTATACCACTGATAACACAATAATATATATCATGGTATAACAATGATATTACAATGATGAATGATATGGTATAACACTGAAAACACAATGATGAATACGTTGGTGTAACACTGATATCACTATGATGAATACAATGGTATAACACTGGTATCTCGATGAATACAATTGTATACCACTGATATCACAATGATACTATTGTTTAAAACTTATATCACAACAGTGTCCTAGCTAGTAACAGTATGATATCGATATTAATGTGATACAAGATATCAATAAGCAGTGATGCTACAGTAGTACAAACAATGGTTGTATAACACTTTTCAGCACAGCATTTGATAGTTTAGTTTTGTTTGGTATCTGACATACATGCATACATTGATATCACAGTTGTAATTTCAATATCTAATGGCAATACTAAAATATTAGACGAGTGTTTTATTTGGTGGAATAGTCATATGTTATCTCAATGGTATAGATCGGTATCAAAACGGCATAATGGATTAAAAAGCATTGATGTCATGTTGGTATTTTTGATCTGTTGCATTGGTAACTTAATGGCATATAGTCTCGTGTATAGTACGATATCGTGTAGTATTACAAGTTGGATGAAAATACTGTACAGCCGCTGTTGCTACGTATAGTGAGAACCCACCAAAACATCGAGATTTTTGTAAACTGCACGTTTTGAGATGATGTATTTCAAGCACTTATAGATAATAATTATAAGTAACACCACAGGACTGATATCACAACGTAATGTAATCAGTGGTGTAGCACTGACACCAATATAATATTTTTATAGCAAACCTACAACATTGTCATCAATGTACTGCAGACAAAGCAGAGTTATGTATCTATAAGCGTAGTATTGGGGGGGGGGGGGGGTTGCCGGAATTTCAGCTAATTTTTTATATGATTTTTAGACATATTTTATGAAGTTCTATAATAATCGACACCAAAGGAAGTTTTTATGTTAAAGTTTGCTGCAGGCCTGTAGCCCCCCGGTCTGAAAATTTCGGATGGACGACCTGCATCTATGTGAAAGTATGCACTTTTTTAAGGAAAAAAAACCTATTACCCAAGTCAAATCCACTGCTTTCTACCCTAACAAACCCAAATTGAAGGATCTAGTAACGCTATAAGGGTTATCGTGTTACATGTTCGCGAGAGTTCCTCCCTTATAATGGCTAATGATCCAGGGTCGGATTGGTTCACTAGTATAAAATTTATACCTTTTGGGATATAACCATTACTTGCAATATGTGGCGTAAATACAAAGAATTAAATTACCCCCCCCCCCCCCAAAAAAAAAACAAAACAACAACCCCAAAACAAACAGAACACAAAACCCCAGTATATATATCCACTGTAAAATTGGATGCAGGGTTCATCAATAACCATCGGTATGTGTAATTGATTGGATATTAATTTAAATTAATTTCCATCGGCGGTTTAAGTCGATCAATTGAATTTCTAAAATTTGATTTGGTGTCTGTGCTATCCTTTAAATTTCATGATAGGTAAACGCCTGTTGAATACTAGTGTTTTCCCGTGGAATTGAGTACATTACGGCAATAATATTGGTACCAGGAAGTTTCTCTCCAGTACCCTGTGTAAATACTGACTCTAGGAACCAGTGTTTTCGTTGTGATCGAGGTTCACTTGTAAGGCACAAAAATATTGCGCAACTATTAGTCTTTTAGTGTGCATGCATTTATATACATTTGTATGTGCCTTACCTTCGTCAAAATTAAGAGAGAGAGAGAGAGAGAGAGAGAGAGAGAGAGAGAGAGAGAGAGAGAGAGAGAGAGAGAGAATCTCGGTCAAAATTAAGAGAGAGAGAGAGAGAGAGAGAGAGAGAGAGAGAGAGAGAGATTTCAAGAATCTCGGTAACAAAGTTATCAGGATAGGATTTCATAATTGGCTTTGTGTAATACCCCATGCGATACGGTAATGTATAGTATTTCCATCTTGCTTTTTTGAGAGCTGGAGAAGAGTCTTCCTTTATTTACACAAAAACTTGACAGAATTTTATAGTCATTATACCTGTTCTTTTATTCGGGAGCAACTGATATTTGCACATTTAAGAGAATGTAACGCCATTCTATTCTGTATTTGTTTGTGATCTGCCGTGTTTGCGCCTGAGACGCAGAACGGAGCACTCATATATATCGAGGAATTTCTAAAGAATTCTTTTTTTATTTGGTCATTTTCAATATTACGTTTTGGGAACCATGAATTTATCTGAAATATATAATATATGAATACATTCCTTCCGGGTGAGCTCGCGTTAGCGCAATAGCGTATTGTATACTAGTAATTGGGCTGTTGCGCTTTTGCAACGATCCTTATATGGGCTGATTTTCGGCTCGGTTTGAAGCTTCACAGCGTAGAAATCAGTTCGTCCAAACATCAAACTGAGCCGAATCTCAGTCGAGACTACCAACTGAAAAGACGCATCTTTCTCTGACGACAGGTGTGAAGGATATATTGAAATCAGACCGGATGGATTCTCGACTTTGTTTCTTATTCAATTGCGAATCTTGTTAACTATTTTGTCTTGTTTCGGTGTCTAGTTCATTCAGAGCAATATTTCATTTCACTTGGTAAAGGTGTTTCATTTCTAAAATTACCGGTGATTTAAGTTTGTATACATCTGATTGTGTTTCCACTTTAAAATTCTAAATTCTTCATTCTCTTTTGATTAATCACAATTTTTAACTCAACTTTTTTCTAAACTCCTTGTGATAACTGTATTTTCTGCGAATTCGGTTTTCTTGAAATCCCGACATTATATCGGGTAGACAAGTTTGTTTAACTCTCAGATAACTCATCCCTATCCAACCGTGCGGTAGATCGTCTATAAAAAGCGAACAAATTGCATAATCGCAGCACAAGTTGAAAACGTTAGTTGAATCGCTATACCAAATTGTACAATGGGCAACAAAGGAGCTAAGCTGAGCCCCAGAACAATTGAGGAGCTTCAGAGACACCTGGGGGCAGATTTGTCAGACGAGGAAATCAAAATCTGGTACAATGACTACCAAGAATCTCTGACCCCGGGAAAAAACCAGCTCACGCGCAAGGACTTCACCGAGGTCTACGACAAACTGTTCAGTGGCGATGCCAAGGAGTTTGCAGAGCACGTGTTTCGCACGTTCGACGCGGACGGGAACGGGAGCGTGGACTTCCAGGAGTTCGCGGTGGGTCTGTTCGTGTCCAGTTGTCAGGACTTGGACAAGAAGCTGGACTGGGCGTTCCGTGTGTACGACATTAACGGAGATGGATACATCACTAAGGACGAGATGGCCAAGATTGTGACGGTAAGCGGCGCTTTTTATAGTATTGGAATGAACGGGGTTTTGTATGGTGTTCCGATGGGGCCATTTCGACCTTCGCACTTTCGCCTTTAGGTCGAGGTACGAGAGTGCGAAGTTGCGACGGCGAAAGTGCGAGAGTGCGACGGCGAAGGAGCGAAAGTGCGAAGATGCGACGGCGAAGCGCGAAGTTGCGACGGCGAGAGTGCGAAGTTGCGACGGCGAGGAAGCGATACTAATATCGCACTCTCGCCTTCGCAACTTCGCATTCTCGCCTTCGCATCTTCGCACTTTCGCCTTCGCCTTTTTATAATTATGGAGCTCTCTATCGTTTAAAGACAATTTTAGCTGTATAAAAGGACATCTGAGGCAGACGATGGACTTTTTAGAATTTATTTTCAACAGCCTGCGCAGATCCATAACTTTTTCTAGGGGGTGGGGTGAATAAATAATTATATTTGTCGGGGGTGGGGGAGGGTTCCGAGACATATTTTGGAGATTTTATTATATATAATTAATAAAATTAAATTTTCCGGGGGGATGAGATCCGGACCTTCTCTCTCCCTTTACTGCATGTGTGAAGTTATAAGTATTGAATTTTCCGGGGGGGGGGACCCCCCTCCACCTCTAGATCCATACACCAGCAAGGAGTGTCGCATAATAAAATTAGAATGTTACTGTACATGTGTTTGATCTACGGTAAACAGACAGCTGGTAAGTGACAGGAGTCTGGAAGTGCATATGTATACATTATGGCCGACCTTACATTTTATATGGAGTATATAACGATTAGGCATAGCCAGCACTGGTAAACATAAATGTCACATATACACATTAAAATATTTATAAACATTCATAGTAAGCACAATGGCTTGGCGCATGCGTACCAATGATATCATGGATTAATCGGAAAATGTAATAGACCGAGACTTTCTGAATGCTATCAAAAAAGGCGAAGGCGAAAGTGCGAAAGTGCGAAGGCGAGAGTGCGAAGTTGCGAAGGCGAGGGAGCGATAGTAGTATCGCTCCTTCGCCTTCGCACCTTCGCGCTCTCGCCTTCGCATCTTCGCGCTTCGCCGTCGCATCTTCGCACTTTCGCTCCTTCGCCGTCGCACTCTCGCACTTTCGCCTTCGCAACTTCGCACTCTCGCATCTTCGACCTAAAGGCGAAAGTGCGAAGGTCGAAGTGGCCCCATCGGAACACCATAGTTTTGTTTGCTTCATCATTGGGACATACATTGGCTGAAAAGTTTAAGAAAAACACACAAATGAATATCAAAATTACTTTATTAGTCATGTAAATCTGAATCTAGCTACCGGTACCTGCGTAAGTTGTTTAAAATTAAGAGAAAGCAGTATGCGTGTAATTATCTAAAGTTAAAAAGGATTGCATGTAAGATAATTTTACTTGTTGATTAACTACCACAAAGATAGGTGGTATTTTGGATTATTCAAAAGACAGCCAGTCTTTAAAATATTGTTTTGTGGCGTTACGGCCACAGACCTCCAGTATTCATAAACAGAAGACGGGTTAAACTTAATCAATTTATCCTTTTTTTAACAGTCGATATGCAAAATGACAAAATCTACCGCAGATGTGGAAAACATGATCCACGATATTTTTAACACCATGGACGTGAACAAGGACCAGAGGATAAGTCGAGAGGAGTTCCTAAAGGGAGCCTCTCATAACGACTTCGTTATAAAGCTCTTGCAACCGGACCCCGATTCTTAGGACCGGCGCTGCAATCTTCAATAGGAGGCGTTTCCGTGGAATAGGAAGTTAATTTTCAAACACATTTATGTTTAAATAGTGACAAACTGTGGACAAAGAGACCCCTGTCTTGCCGTGAATACCTGAGATTTTAACAGATATGCTGGCTTCATCATACTGTTCTCTGTTGCGGAATTAAGTGGCTCTAGATCTGTGTCAATACAAAATAAGAGAGCTTTAAAACTATACGCTTTTCTTGTTTGAGAGAGAGAGAGAGAGAGAGAGAGAGAGAGAGAGAGAGAGAGAGAGAGAGAGAGAGATTTGCATGTATTGTATGAGAAGTTGTTTTATGGTTGATTTGTATTGTTAGATCTCATTAAATGTTTCAAATAAAATATTTCTGTGCATTTTTGTTTACGCTTTGCCTCATATTTGCGCTAACTTTCTTCACAGGATATCAGAATTTGAACCCGGCCATTTACAGCTGTCTCTCTTAATAGAATCCATAGTCTAATCATCAAAGGACAAAATTCGAAGGAATACTATATACCTTTATTTGTATAATTTAACTAAGGTCTTCGGAGTTTTGATTGAGAAAGGCATACCGAGGCCTTTCGATTGAGAAAAGCTTCGGGTCAGGCTAGCAGAGTTGCTGCTAAGCAGGAACAATTGGACCCGGAAGAGATTTAACCTTTTTTTTTTACTTGCATGTTCAAAAGATTATCGAAGTGTTTAGATATTTAAATATAGGTCGATTATCAATCAATATTCAACATCAAAAAGCTACAGTCCTGCTTTATTTTTTTCAGGTCTAATCATGCGAATGCATTATTTTTTTGTTGTTTATATATCTTGAATTATCTTCATTGTAAAAGTTTTACCGATGCCAACACCCATGCATATGCTGGCATACAAATATTAAATGGGCTATTAAAATTTCGCGCTCCATCTCGTATATCAAATATCAATCATTTAATTGCTTGGTTCAACACAAATATTTTTATTTGATAGCATATCAGTTATCTCTCATCGTATTATAAATGTATATAAATTATATTTAATGTTATTTCCCATTTACCAATGTATTTCCTCCAGTGAATGGAAGCATCAAACGGAAAACAAGACTCGAAACCTTTGCATCCATCCATATCTTCTCATCTAATCACTGGTATTTAAAATAAAATGATTTAAATACTTGAGTTTTCCACATGGAGCCTAGGTTCTCAATTACATAACAAAGAGAATAATAAGTTCAGAATTTTTCCATTGGTCCATTTCTTTTTAATAATTGATTAAACAATTCAATATATACAGGAAGTTGTATAATAATTACCAAAATAAATTAAAATGCAGGCTGTTGATACGAGTAAATGATTCCGCTATAGTCCTCTCCTTCCTATTGATGCAGAGGAGGTTTTAAATAAATATATTAACATTTGTCATAATACACATAATTATACACGCTTGTTACTTCATGCCAAAAGCACTTCTTACCAAGAAAAACAAAAACTGTCATCTAAACTGTCAATCATAACAAACAATATGCCAGAGTAAAAAGCAATCGCATTTTACATGTCACATTTTACACGGACAGACAAATTGTTCAAACCAATTTTAATCATTGCTGAGAGTAAACGTGTACCGGTATTGTGCCTTGTTTGGTTCATAGAGAAGAGATCAATAAAACAATAGTTCGGCAACAGTCTTACTGTACATGCAATACAGGTTAACTTACAACATTGTAGATAAATGATAAGCATTTCACTTTTCACTGATATATAGGAAATAATCCAAATTAAAGCCTGCTTCTTTTAATGATGAAGCTGACTGAGTTAGCTAGATCAGTGATCAGCCATATCCTCACAAAGATGGAGGTACTGTGTGGGATGTGGCCACAGCCCCCCCCCCCCCCCCCCCCCCATGATGTAAAGACACTTGCTACACATTCACAAGTACCCAATAATACATCAGTGGTTGGGTGGCTGGACTGATAATTTTAATATTAAAAACCATAAAACATGTACCCGGTAAGTATATTAACATACATGTAGTGATATGTCCAAGATATTGAAAAATAACTTGATCTATATTTCTAAACGAAACTACATGTGGTATTAAAAACCATATTGTTTTTGAAAATTTTTGCATTCCTTGGTTTCTTTTCAGGTAACTACTATTTGTAGATTACAGTTAAGAAAATTATAAATTTCACAAAATATTAATGGATGAAATAATTCATTAAAGTACAAAGTATCATGAAGTCCTTAATAAAAGATCAACCAGTGGGAGAGTATTATAGCAATGAAAAAAAATGCATTTAAATTTCAAAAATTCCACAACACTGGTACTTGCATTGTGTTCATTTGCCAAAAATAGTTACATTTTAGAAATTCTATTAGACTAGTACAAATGAACAATATCATTTGGCAGTTGGCCAATATTAATATTAAAAGTTCTGATAGCCCCCTTTTCTTGAAACTTGTGTTTTTGTTTGAAACTTGTATTTTGGAATATACAACCAACTTATTTCTCTTGAAATGTATAATCCGTCAAACGCATTCCTTGGTACCAACACCGAGTTGACTTGGTGGCAGCTAGAAATGCATTTCTTGTACGTGTAGAGTGAACACAGTCTCCTTCATTGACTAGCAGTGACTTCATCTGCGATTCCATCTTTCCAGCTTCCCTCCATTAAACTGCAGACAGACAGTGGGCATGGGAGGAGTCTGCTCTGTGTCGCTAGGCAACAAAGGGTCAGAGGTCACCTCAGCACTAGGAACATCCTGTACACAGAAAAGAATAATTATGATTTAAGAGATATTTTCAATATCCTGCATATACAAAAAATATATAGCAAGTAAAATCATGTAATATTCAATCTATCCAATAAATTGGAAACAAACCACATGTACCTTTTTACAAAAGAGTACATGTACAAGGAAAACTTTCAATGAAAACTCATACCTGGTACTGAGATATAAAGTTTAGCAGTCTGAGAGAGAGCTTCCTACTGGAATGTAGTAATTCTTGTAATCTGAAACAAAAATCGATATAATAAAAATTTATATCCATATATGAATATTTACATCTTAAGGTACTTCACTACACCGAGTTTTATACTTTTTAAAACACTACGTCACAAGATGGCGATTCAAATGTTTTGTTAAACTGTTTGTATCAATCGATTCAGATGTATATCGTCATAGCTCAGTGGTTAAAGTATCAGGCTTGTGAACCGCAGGTCATGAGTTCGAATCCACCTGGGGCTTTTGTTCATGTTTTTGAAAATGTCATTTTTTAAAATCTAAAATTGCACATTTTTCGCCTATTTGACATACGTACTTCTTATCCATCATGCTTTCTATCATAATCAATTAATTTCCTGCTGATTTGAGAAACTATTTCACCGTGTAGTGAGGTACCTTAAATGTAATGTAATATACCAACATGAATTTACAGTAGATATTACATTATGTCACTTTATCAATTTAAAAAAAAATAGATACAGAGATTACAATAGATTTTTAAAACATTCTTCAAATACATAAAGAAAGGCAACCCCTCAAATCACAAGTAAATGTAAAATTTCCCTTTTCACATGAATTCTTGTCCAACAAACAGTACCTACCCTTCTTGCTTGAACAGTCCAAAGTTTACAACCTTAGAACATATTTCTTTGTTGAGACCAGAGTCAAACAAAGGAATGCCAAAATAACAGTCAAGTAAAACCCAGTGGTCCTCCTTACTCAAGTCACATGACACTTGTCTCTTAGAAAGATCCAACTTCAGGTCTTGTTTTAATGCCTTGGCACTCGATTTCTCTGTACTTTCACTTTCCATTTCAAGCATGTCTATTTCCATGGCTAAGACATCAGCTGATTGCTGATCTTTGACCCCATTGCTTGGTTCACTATTTTCTTCCCCAGGGAATACATCCTCCATCAAGAAATCCTCTTCGTGCTCTTCTTTCCACACTGTGTGTGATTCCCTTCCTGTGTTTAGCAGAGTCATGTAGCCACAAGAGTTTTTCATGTCGATATGTTCCGCCACTCTCTGTATTGCACTATGTTTTTGGTACGCACCACTTGAGAAATCGCCTGTAATTTTTACATAAACACAATTTGCATAAGTCCAAGGCATAACATTTGCAATTATAACACAAGATACATTTACAATGTACATATATAGTAAATGAAACCTTACCAATGTTAATATCTACTTAATTTGCAGAGTGTTAATTTTCAACAAAAGGAAAAACATGTAAATCAAAGCAAAAAATATAATTCCATATTTTATTTTCTCAAATAACCAACCTGAATCCTCTCTTTGAAAAGGAAAAGCCACAGTGACTGTTTTACCCTCGGATTGCCAACCGTGAGCCTTTAACAAAGATGTAAAGTCTTTATCATACACTGTTAAGAATCTTTCCAAGGTGTGTTGTGAAGGTGTATGCACATCTTCAAAAATTAAAAAGTACCAGTGGCAGCAGCAAAAAATTGCAGGATACAATTTCAAGAAAGATGCCGATAAGGTTTTCGAAAACTTTCTTTGAGGTGATATAATAACCTAAGATTAAAATGTAATTCAGAATTGTGTTGTGCATTTGAACTCATGTGTCCAGAAGCACTAAAATGATCATATAGAAAGGTTCCAACTTTATTAAAGGATTAGCTGTGCTTTGACATGACCTTGCGGCCATGAAGAGAGAAAAAATGTTCGTACAAGGATTTTACTGAGATCAGATTAAACCTTGACCTTGGTTAGATTGAGCCAAAGGGAGAAAGAATATTAACATAATGCAAATATATAACATTTATTTTGTGGTAAAATGTTTGGCAGATTTTTCAACAGGTTTCTGTAGTTTTGATTTGTGGCACATCTGAATGTATTTGCATGTATATAATACATGCATGTATATACATAACATTAAGAGATGTACTTAATTTAGCAAAACTTGCTCTTCCCTAAGAATGCTAAATATAATACACAGCAAAAACAATACAATTACAGTATTCCAAACAAGTGATATTTAATTAACAGTGGATTGACTGATCACTATCGGGCCTCTCAAAAACAAGACATTTGTGATGTGAACCACCTTATTTGTGGGAAACAAGTTTAACAATTTATCGTAAAAAATACAATGACATTAATGATATGTAATACATTAATTATATGTAATACATTTATCCTGTATTATGATATAGGTTTCAATTAAACTTAACAAAGTTTACCTGAACTAAAACTGCTGAGTGAGTGAGAGCATCATTCAGGGTCAGGAGAATGTTTGACGTTGCTATGACACCAGGATCATGACCCCAAGTTGTCACCAACAATCTGTCATAGTCCTTCAAAGAGAACACCAATAACTACTATTTTCTTTAACAACAATAGATAAAGAGTATACATGTAGTAATTTTTGATTCTGACCAACACACAGAGGGAAATATGATACAGTATAGATTTCTGTTAATGACCGCCTAATGGTACATGTAGTACATGTCCATGTATTACAGATAAACAATATTTTTACATACATAAAACATCTTAGGTAGTCTCCGTAACTTAGTTCCTTTCACCAGTAGAAGACTAGGAGGCCCACAGCCCGTGATGTGGTATAAATATAATTTAAACCATACAGAGTTGACCTGAAAGGGTAGAATAAACAATTATAACATCAATAGGGTAAGTGGGGATTAAGTGTGTGTATAAATTTTCTACAGCTAAAAATATTTTTGTAAGTTTAAAGTTGACAAACCTCTGGAATGGCTGGACCAATGTGTTGAGGTACACAACTACTGACTGGACGAATCTCGTAACTCAAGGGGGCCATAGACACCAGTAAGCTGCAACACCAAAGTGTAAAATCATTCCCATGTACCCGGTAGTAGAAAATACAACAAAAAGTCATCAAAAGAAAAAGCTACTACCAGTAAAACTCCAACTTAGTTTAGCATTCTAAGATTGTCTCTTGATATAGGTTGAAAATATAAACTGTGGTATTGTTTACTTATAGATAATTACGTGATTATACGAGAGGAACCTCAGGCTGTTGTTGCAGTGATGAGGCCCAACAGGTTAAATTACATTTAGATAATTAAGTGATTATATGAAGTACATGTATTTGTAGTTGTAATTAGGGTTCAGCACTCTGGCTCAGGTTGCAGCAGTTTGTTAGACCACATTAATTATTATTTAGAAAGTTACATGATTATGTTAGAGTTATACCTGTAATTCCGGTTCAGCACCCTGGCTCTGGTTGCAGCATCTAGGCCTAAAAGGCTCTCACACCGAATCAGGTCCACAGCCAGTCCATTGCCATTCTCTGTGTCCATATTGAGTTCTTTGTTGTATCTCAAGAATCGAACAGTGTCCCTCAGAGTCAGAGCATGTACAAAGTATCGCCTGGCCTCACCCTCTGCTTCAGAACCCACCTAATAATAAATCAAGTACCGGTAAATGACTATAATACATGTCTTATACATGTATTAAGTTAGTATTGTAAATTCAATATTTTAACATGAAAACATAATTTGGTATACTAGAAGATGTTCATTTAAAATAGGAAATAGCAGATCCTTGAAATCTCACCTTTTCCAGTTCTGCAAGAAAGCTATCCAAGGATTCATCACTTAACTTCCCAACTTCAAACATTGTTACTGCATGACTTTTTAACCCCTGAAATTACAGATACATTTATATTAACTTTATTGGTTTCCTTTAAAATTTTAATCCGTGAATTCTGTCAAACATTTTCATTTTATGTACTTTTCTATACATTATAGAAAAAAATTTTACTTTAAAATGCTATATGAAAATGTTACCGGTATTTAAGATGCAATAGAATAAAACACCACTGACAATGAAATAAATTTGAGAAATTATGATTAAGTATTATGGCCTACTGGTGACAGATTCCCCATCATGAGGAAAGCAGTCAGAGTCGAGTCAAACAGGAATGCTATCCGCCTTGTAGTGCCACTGGTCGGACTTATGTCTTCTACAATAAAACAATGTACTGGTAAGATTTTACTGCAAAATATTTAAAAGATATGAAAAACACTAAACAAGTATCGTTATTAATTTATGCAATTCAGAGATCTCTTAAATAAAGGGAGCTAACTGTCATTGAAAGTAACAGCACAAATGTGTGTCAAGAAACATTTAACTAAGGGCGAATTTATTGATCAAAAACTAGTTTAGGTTTTAGTTCGGTTTTGCAAACTTTTCATTTATTTGCAAAACTGGTTTTGAACTAGTTCTAAACTAAAACTAGTTTTTGTATTTTTTTGCTTTAAACTGAAACAAGTTTCCAGGAAACCTAAAACCACCTTCGAGTGCGGTTTCGGGGGTTTCAAATCCTTTCAAGATGGCAAGAGGTGTTCGAAAGAGAATAGTTGATACTCAAGTGTGGCATATGTGTCAAAGAATGAACTCAGCATATGGGTATTGTTCTAACGTTAAACATATATGTCTTAAAGGATCTATGATAATGTAATACAAATAGTACTGACCAAAATAATAATGTGGAAGAGAGCGATTCCATGAATACAAACACTGAGAATTACCCTTTGCAATTTACAACAGGCAAAGGAAAAACTTTCAAAGTGGTTGATGAAAAAAAAATTCATTGAAATATCTGCTCATAACATTTTTAGTACACATTGTAATGCATATAATAAGTACGCCTGTCTATTTCGTTGCTGGCCATTCAACTAGATTTCTCTGGTTTTTGAGCTAAGACCACGTAATTAGTGGATATTTCACTTGAAACCAGTGTCATTTTTAACTTGTTTCAAACGCCTTGAGTGAATCATATGATCTCTATTGATATACGTGTAGATAAATGAATATTAATATAGTTTTTCATAGCAGCATTCACTTTTCCAAAATATTGATATGGTGTTAAAAGCAAATTTTGCAATGGGTTTGCAGAATAACCTAATATGTGGGTATATTGCCAGGAAAAAAAATGTCTGCACTGTTTAATAAAGACTTTCATGCAAATGCACATGAGTTCAAAAATTATCTTCTTTAAATTTCAAGAACAAATCCAGTAGGTATGCGAGTGCAATGATAGCCATTTTTCTAAACTAACTTTCCATTTAGTGCTAAACCGTCAAACCACCCAACTGGTTTCAAACAGATATGAAACTATTATCAAACGTACCATAAACCTAAACTCGAACTAGTTTTTTATCAATAAATTCGCCCTAAGGTCGAAGAAGTTTGAGTTAGGTGATCTATAAATCTCATGAAATATTTTTCATTTTTTTTTCACACATTTTAAGCTGCAAAATAAATTTTCATAACTCATATCAAAAAAATAATGTACATTCCATTTCCTTATTCAACAAGAATACTGAATTTCCCTATTTAATGTCAAATCACATGCACAGAAGTTCTGTTATACCGGTAATTTCATACACATGTACATGTAATTTACAAATAAAAGCAAGATTTTTGAAAGCACAATAAGTGCTTCTCGCAATTTTAAATGGATATTAATTCCACGTCTTTAATTAGACATCTATAGTTACTGTATAATATTTTGAAGTCCATATTAGGCCTAAAACAGGGCCTAACTTTGTACAACTTACCCATGGCTGTTTCCAGGGCACTTTTATTGGCGTTACTACTTGTGTCTTGAGCTACTGGATTGTTACTAGCCTCCAGTAAAGCCTCCTCAGATGTCTCGCTCCAGTCCAAGATTATCTGCTCCTTTGTTAATCTGAATAAAGCAAAATTTAAACAAATATAAAAGTATTGATTATCTTATAATGTTCATCATTAAATTGACTCCTGTAGAGCTGCATATTCAAGTTCATAAAATCTATGTACACTAATTAATGGTTTAAATGAAGAACAGTTGTTTACAGCAAAGTTCAGTCTTAATTTAATTTTACATGTATGTACAATTTTATTAAAGAAATTGAATTCTAGTTAGGCATTAACTTTATTATGAAGTAAACATTAACCTTTTTCAGTAATAGAGGAAATCTTTTCACAAAACTGGTAACCATAACATATTGTCTAAAATTTGTCTTATTCATACCAACCCCCCTTCCCAAGAAATTCATAAAATTCATAAAATTAAAGGCTATAGGTTATAACATGGATGATTACTTTTTGTTTGCTGGTTGTATTTCTCTCCAGGATGGGTGAAGTTCTTCAGTATTCACATTTTCAGCTCCTTTCTTTTTGGCAAAACCAAGGCGGCAATACATTGACACTGCACTCTGGATGTTGATCAAAATTGAGATATATACAGTAGTTCATGAAGCATTGAATAAGATATCGTAGATTTTATGCGAGAACTTATTTCCATGACTCCTCCATTTTGTATCAAACTGTGGGAACATAAAATCTTGAACACTTAACTTCTTTTTTTATGCATACCGTATCTAGTTCACAAATGACAGAAAAATATAAGTGAGAATTCAAAATCCACTGAGATGCTTCTCGTGCAGGTTATATCCAGTTATTACAGTAATTCCTTGTGTTTAATAAAGAATCTACAGTATCAACAAAATACTAGCGATGTCATGTGACTAGTGATGTAATATTCTTCTTACCTTTACTAATTCTGAATCAATCTGCAAAACACTGGCAAGCTGAAAAATGATGAAAAGCAAGATATAAAATCGGCAATTGTTTTTGATCTTGATAAACAGTGGTCAAAATCATTCTAAACATTTACACGTATTTACTGAAGACATAAAAACAAGGGAATCAGCAAAATATAAGCTGTAGTCATTAAGGTTTTACACGTTTATTTCTTCATAGTAAATCTAACCCCATCATTTGTGTAAGTCAGTAAAGCTCCTACCTCTGACACCGTGGTGTGTTCATCGATGGAGACAAAAATCTTATACAGCAGGGTCTCCAGATAATCCCCCAGCACTCGGTTCATCACAAAACCCTCCAAAGGGGGCACTAGAAAAAAAATAAATAAAACACTGACAGAAACTCAGCTCATCATGAAACCCTCCAGAGGGGGCACTAGAAAACATATATTAAAACATTGACAGCAACTCAACTCATTCTGAAACCCTCTACATGTAGAGGGGGCACTAGAAAACATATACATGTACAACACTAAACAGAAACTCTGTTTATTAGAAAATACTTCAGAGGGGGATTTCCCTTTAAGCAATTTAAACATAAAAGAACTTAACAAACAACATAAATGTGAATGAAAACGTACTTGACAACTTTTTACTAAAAGACATATATACCATGAAACACGTAATATTCAAAATTGTGACTGATAAAACCGGCACATTTATAGTTTCTAGAGAGGGACTTAAAAATCATCCCATACTTCCATATTTTACATACTGGTACAAATTTATAATTCAATTAATCTATCTCATACTTCCATATTTTACATACTGGTACAAATTTATAATTCAATCATTCTATCCTATACTTCCATATTTTACAGACTCGTACAAATTTATAATTCTATCATTTGTATATGTGTTAATTGCAAAACACCTAACCTACATTATAATTCTCATGAAATAACTTACCGATTATGCAATCTTCATCATTAATAGGAACATTCAGATATATCAATCCTTTTCTGTAGAGACCTAAATAAAAGAATAATGTTATCTAATTTGAGATTGTAACAAAGCAATTTTGATAAGGACATTTATCTAATTTAATGATCGATGCTTAACTTTTTTACAGTGACACAGTTTTATCTTATGGAAAAAAACTCGATGATGAATCCCAACTATTCATTTTATATATCAAATAAAATATTGTAATGTATAGACAAAGATGTCAGTTATGAAAAACAAAGGGTTTTTTAAATATTACTTTGGAGAACATCAAGTTTCCAGATGGTAAATTGGAGAATTCATGAAAGAAATAAAATTATATCAACTTCGAAAAAATATTTCAAGACAATTTTGATTAAAAATTAGTTGCATTGATCAATTGAAAATTTGGTTAATCTTCACATTCTACTTAGAACAATCAACAATTCATGTAAATTCTTGATATCAATTTTGCAACGTACATTTTTATTTACAAGTACATATATGAGAAGAATTTGTTATAAACCAAAAGAACTTCACATATCTGTTAGTTTCTATCTTTCTGATCATAGTTAGTTCTACTGTACTTTTACATGTGGTTTAAAGGAATGATACATAAAATCGTGCATCTGCATTCATACTGTTTTTAATTATTAATGACAAAACATACAAATGTACAATATGTCATGTACATTTTACATTGTATAGTGTTCTTTTTCAGTCTTCAATAAATACTGTGGTGAACCTACTTTGAATAATCTTGTAATCTAGCTCTCCAGCCAGTTGACTTCCTTTCTCACTGTCAATTATAGAATCTATTACATTCTTCTCAGAAATTGTGCACATCTGAAATAAAACAAGATATAAAAATAATTAAAATGCACACAGAAAAGAAAGTCTCCTACATAAGGACTTACTGCAAAGTTGTATTGTTCATTTTGGAAAGTGTTCATGCTTTGAGAAAAATATTCTGGTTTTTTTTTTTCAACTCTACACATGAACTAAAAACTACAATATTTAATTTTAATGCTAATTAATTAATCCCAAACTAAAAATTTATCCTTTCACAATAGTTGGCACAATTTCATCGCTTTTAACATTTAATACAGGAATTTTAAAAAGTTAAATGGTCTCTGTCTCAAGTAGTTTCGTTTATGGATATAAATAAAAACTTAAGAATGACCTTGATATCTTCCTCTGTGATGTACCCTACATTCACTAGCCACCAGTGTTCAAAGGTCACTGTTTCTATTGGTTGGGCTGGCAAGAGATCTTTTGGAGGTTTTCGACGGAAAAATTTCTGAAAAAGTTAAAAGACATGTATTTTTCCTCTAAAAAAATCCATCAGAATTGCTGTTAAAGTTTAAATTACCATAGTGAACAGAAATAAATCATAAAACTTTAACACCATGTATAAACAAGAATGCTGTTTCATTATGTATTAATTTTAATGAGTGTATAGACTCACCTTTGATGATCTACATTGGTTCATTAAATCAATATACTGATTCCTACCAATACCCAGCAGCCTTAAACCTGAAACAAATTATATTACATTAACTCAGCAAGAAAATTTGAGCAATGGTAAAATACATGTATTGTGGTAGACATCTTTAAAATCATACATATTGGTATGCAGTGTAATTTAAATCAAGTTTGACATTTAGTTAAAAAAAAAAATTGATTAAAATACATGACAAAGATCTAAAATTTCAACAGCAACGAAAGTTTCAAAGTATACCTTTTAAAAAAAATTTAAGTCATTAAATACATATCTCTTATCTAGAAATACGAATCTCATACATAAACTTCCTTAATAGTATTTCAATAAAAGTTTCCTGTTTTTAGAAGGTACAGATTTCTTTTGATTGCACTATCAACAGCAATATGATCTTTAAAAAAATTGCTACAGTGGGCTAAAAGATAAATACCTGAAATACATAATGAAAATAACTTACAGTCTGCAGCAGTGAAATTGGGGAGAGAGTCATAGCTCTTCTCTTGTGTCATGATGTCAGACATCATGTTGATGTAGTATGTGAAGGGAGTGACCCTCAGCCCTTTGACAATGACATCAGACAGGTGATAGGGGTAGAGCATTAGATGCTCCTGGCTGTATTGCATCAAGTCTTCATAGTATCTTCGTTCATCCTTCCTCGCAGTCCGCACTAAATTGCCTTTATAGCGGAGCTGATTTTTTATACTAAACTGAACGATGGCTTTCTCATATTCCCTATGAGAGTTTCCAAGAATCTATAGTAAATCAGATATAAATAAAATGAAATAATTTATATTTAATCTATCATTTCTAAAATTATCATTTCTAAAAATTATGGACTTTAAGACATTGGGATTTACCGGATTGATAATTTGACAATTGACTTTCAATTAATTGATTAGCATTTCATTCATACAAGGTCCAGTAGCAATGACATTAAAGTTAGAGCAGAAAGTTCAAATAAATACTAAAAATTCGATTCATATATTCTAATGAAAATGAACGTGCATTATCTCCACGAGATAAGAAGAGGATATCCTCTTATCATCATACGTAAGAGAGTAAATTACTTGTTTGACGGCTGCTGGCAGTTTCTGCCACGTGTTGTTTTGTCTGATCTGGTTTTCCACGTCTGAGTTCATGTCGTTTGTTGATCTGGACAGTCAATGATGCTGTCGTCTGTCATTATTTGCTTATCATATGATCAGACATCCACCACCCACTATTTCTATCTGACATGTTGGAAAGTGCTATCAGGAAGGGGACGTACTAAAGACCTGAAATACTAATGACCTGAAAGACCTGAAATTTTATATAAATGATACTTTTCTAAGATTTTTATCAAATAAAATTACTTGTGGGGGTTTAAATCATATTTCCAGGTATAATTTTGTTTAAAAAATATCATAATGACCAGTATCATGCAGAAATATGAAAGACCTGAGAATTTGAATTGACCTGAAATTTTCAAATGACCTGAAATTTTAAATGATTGATACATTTCTATGTTCTGTGTATAATTGACACATTTCTATATATATATATATGTTCTGTGTCAATATTAATGTCTATTTGTAAGTTTTTATCATATTTCCAGGTATATAAGTGTTAAAATATATCATACTGATCAATTATTTATGCAGGAGTACAAAAGACCTTAAAATTTGAATTGACCTAAAAATTTGAGCTGACCTGAAATTATATATAATTGAAACATTTCTAAGTTCTGTGTCAGTTTAAATGTCTATTTGTGAGTTTTTAATCATATTTCCAGGTATATAAGTGTGAAAATATATCATACTGATCAATTATTTACGCAGGAATACGAAAGACCTGAAAATCTGGGCTGACCTGAAATTATATATAATTGACACATTTCTATATATATATATGTTCTGTATCAGTTTTAATGTTTATTTGTGAGTTTTTATTATATTTCCAGGTATATAAGTGTTAAAATATATTATTTACACAGGAATATGAAAAACCTGAATATTTGAATTGACCTGAAAATTTGGGCTGACCTGAAATTTTGTGATGGTGTAAATGTGTAGGTCATCTAACAGCCCATGTTTTGGTTTGATATATTTTAACACATATATACCTGGAAATATGATAAAAACTCAACAATAGACATTAAAATTGACACAGAACATAGAAATGTATCCATCATTTAAAATTTCAGGTCATTTGAAAATTTCAGGTCAATTCAAATTTTCAGGTCTTTCATATTTCTGCGTAAATAACAGCTCATTATAATATTTTTCAACACAATTGGAAATATGATGTAAACCCCCACAAAGTAATTTCATTAGACCAAAATCTTATAAAAGTATCATCTATATCAATTATATAAATTTCAGGTTATTTGAAATTTTCAGGTCAATTCAAATTTTCAGGTCTTTCATATTTCTGCTTGAATAACTGATCATTATGATATTTTTTTAAACAAAATTATACCTGGAAATATGATTTAAACCCCCACAAAATAATTTCATTTGACTAAAATCTTATAAAAGTATCATTTATATAAAATTTCAGGTCTTTCAGGTCTTTCAGGTCATTAGTATTTCAGGTCTTTAGTATGTTCCATCAGGAAGCGAAATATGTAAAGAATATTTTGATTGGCTGATACAAATCCTTAGTCCAATTAAAACTCGTTTTCTTTTTTTCTTTCGGGATAACGATTGTTTACAAATGGCTACCCCCAACGAAAACATTCGCCAAGAAGTTTAGATATATGAAGAAAAAAGAGGTAAAACAGTGTTTTTGACATACTTTAGACTAGCAACGTTTAGCAATTTATTCAGTGTTTTTGATATAATTTAGACTAGCAACGTTTAGCAATTTATTCGTGTAAGAAATACAATAAATCGTTGCGTTTTAAATGTTATACATTAAGCTATATGCTCCAAACGCATTTCAAAATTTACCCTTCATTTTATTTTTCATTGAAAACTTTCAGTTTTCAAATTGTTATATGATAATCAATATACGGTATGTTATGCTTCTTAAATGGCATGATTTAATAATGAATTTCCAATCATATGCCATCATATCCGGTTGTGTTTGAAGTACTTAATCTATAAATAAATGACAAGATGACTAAAAAGTTATTTCAGCATTTATTAAGAATACCAAATAAATCTAATATCATCTTTGATTTTTGTCAAAATGTGATATCAAAAATGTTTTAAAACTGAGATTTGTTTTTTTTTTCCCAATCAAATATATTAGAAAACTTGATATGTAAAGGTACTCTTAGAATTTGAGTGAATAGTTTAAGTGTTCAAAGAAGAGAGTATATTATGTCATTATGATGTTGATGATGTCATTTTTTTTTTAAGTGAATATATAAACATGGGTGGTCTCTTAGATGAGAGAGTGGTTCTGGAAACCATATTCAATAACTATGACACAGATGGGAAAGGGAACTTGTCTCCCATACAGATGCAGATTCTGCACGGAGACCTACGCATGGGGGGTATCAGTTTACCACAGGCAAGTGAAATTGTGTAGTAATTTTTTATGAATGTATATATAGCTTAAAATTTATGCATACATGCAGATGGAGATTTTCTAGTTGGCTTGTAAAAAATACAGTATCTGAATTGGAGGTCAAACATTATTAAAATTTTAGTTCTGGTATATTGAAGAATAACTTTCAAATAACAATGATGACAGAAAAATACAGGTTGTATATTAGAGAAATTTAGATTGTTTACTGGATATTAAAATTATATCAAATGTGGAGATTTGTGTAAATCTTCAGGTTGGCATAAGTGAAAGCTAAACCAAAGAACTTTGGTGTAATTGATTACTTGTTGTGCTTTTTATAATAAAACACCATTAGACTTTGATGAATTTTTCTATTTAAAAGATGTATTTTATGATGTAAACATTGTTATTGAACCATCCTGTGGAATGCACAAAGTTATATTGGCATGGATCTTTAATTCAGACTTCCGTATAAATATTTAGTCAATTAATTTAGATAAAATAAATATTAGTTTTCTTTTACCATTTGAATCTTTCTTTTACTAAATTAAAATTAACAATTCAATGTTTAATAGATTTAATAGTTTTGAAATAATATTTTGTAGGTTATGGAGTCCATGAAATATGCTTGTATACATGGCAGCTACTGCGAGCCCTCGGAACTGTATAACCTCCTTCAGGAAATGGACCGACGATTCTTCCTGATTCAGGATTTCAGATGGGAGTTTTCCATGATTGATGTGAATCACAAGGATACAATATCACAGGATGAAGCTCAGTGATTATATTTAACTATTAACAAATTCGGTCAATGACCAATATTGGTAATATAATGTAGAAGCACGTATTTTCGTTGGGTCAAAATTTTGTTGTTTTTAAGCGAAATAAGATTTCTTTGGCATTTAATTTCGTCATATCGTAATCTCTTAGTATTCATTTATATTTGGGTTAAAAATTTGTCATGAATTAAGTATGTTGATTTTTACTGCCAATGAAAATAACAAAATTAAATCCTCAATGAATATTTCTGCTTCTACAGTATTTCATTTTGTTAGTGAAAATATGAAGTACAGGTTATAAGAATGAGCTAATTTTCAGTGATTGTTTAGTCTTTAGAATTCAAGACTGAAGAATGAATTTTGGTCTTTTACACATTATGTGTTGTAGGTGGTTTGTTCAGACTGTTCATGGCCGTCATTTTTCCAAGAAGAAGTGGGATGAGTTTGTTTAATGTCGACCTGTTCCTGGCAGTCCTGTGGCATTTGCTGAAATAGAAGTCATGTTATGCAATATTCCCAATAGACTGGATCTTCAGTCAGAGAAAATGGAAGAGGAAAAGGAGAGAGAAGGTGATTTTTTTTGTTTCATTTGTCACATTAAAAGGCTGGTATGAATGGGTGATGATGAATTATTGTATAAAATGCATACTCTCTCCTTCCTATCCGTTTCATTCTTTCTCTCTCCATTTATTGTATATGTAGATGTAATTTACCAGATTTAATATTATATTCCAGATCGAATGAGGAGAGAAAGGTTGGCAGAGGAGGAGGTGGCGAGGTTAAAGAAAAAGAGAGATGAAGAGAGGAGGAGACAAGACGAGGTATATGCTATAATCTTTGAAATATCTTTCTTCTTTACCAATATTGTAAATGCTCTCATCACTAGTATGGTGCTCCAGCACTGAACTATCTAAAGTCTTAGATGTATTAGCTATCCATATGAATCACAAATATGTACAGCAACAATAATTCGTCTGCAAGTGTCTTCTGGTATTATTTATTTTCATTATTGAGTTGCTCATTAAAAAATGAATGTGTTTCTTTTTTAAGGAACAAAAGAGAAATGAAGAATTGCAAAGAAAGAGACAACTTGAGGATGAAGGTGAGTCGTTGTCTAAAACATGTTTAAAAAACATCTTTTTATCATTTATCATTTCAATACATAGATTTGATTAACATCCAAAAGCTGCTAAAAAAGAATAATAACAATACTAATTTATTGACAGATATGAACTACTGATTTTACTAATTATTTTAAAAAATGATACTGTATTATAAACTATGACAACAGCCATTGTTGATGAGGGAGACATCAGCAATATGGAGGAAGATAAGGAGAAGGATCGAGAAAGAGGTCAATTAATGCAGCATTTAATTGATGTGTTTCTTTTAATGCTATATGAATGAAGTTTGGCATGCCAACACTTTGTATGCAACATATCTGAATGAAATGGGATGGTTCAATACATAAAATTAAAATCCAAAGCACAAGTAATCATTTTATTTTTTGGGAAAATTCTGGGACCTCACTATTATGCACTTGTATATATATATTTTTTTATTTGCTTGCTTTGTAGAATATGTCAGGGTTACAGATAACAGTGTATTTTGTGTAATGTTTTTTTGACAGTTGTGATATATACCGATATGCCTGATGACAAGAAGAGAGGTCAAAGTATCAGAAATTCCATGCATGCATTGATTATATAAACACAGAATTTATATATAATTATCACAGTCTCTTTACAATGTACTTGATGTCTTTCTAAATCCAAGCCTCAATTACCTTTTTCTTATCATCCAAATATAAATGGTCGTTAATATTGTGTATTTGTAAAAGTAATTTATTACAGACGCTAGATTTGCACAAGTGAATTTGTGGATGAATGTTGAAAATACATCATATAAAAGGTACAGTCTCTGAAATGTTCTACTTTCCAATTATTCTGTGGGTTCACCGTCGCTCCCAGTGCGTTCACTGTGGATTCCCTTGCGCTCTCCACTCTAATCCATTTGCGATCACCGTGCATTCAGCATGCGCTCACAAAGCGTTTACTTTGCACTCACCTTCATTCAGTGTTCACTTATCGTTCAATCAAATAATATTATATTTAGGCTCATAACAATACATACTATTTTTTTTTTATAACCGACGAAACACAATGTAAGGACAACTCCTGAGACACACCAAATAAATCGTTCATCTTGCGCTCACATAACATTCACATATTGTTCATGGTGCATTCACTATGCGTTCATTATTCCTTTGTGCTTGTGTTTGCGCTCTGCGTTTGCTCATCATTCACTGTTCATATGCATTCACTGTTGGCTCAGAGTGCGCTCACTGTTGGCTCAGAGTGCACTCACCGTTCGCTCAGAATGGGCTCACCTTTAACTCACCGTACAATGGTTCAAGTGGGAAAGTAGAATGTTTTGGGGACTGTACATTTAGATATTTTACCAGGAAAAAAAAACCTGATTCAATACAACATATAATTATTTCTTTCTTTTATATAATTTAGCTATATAAACAGAATACAATTTATTTATCATTTACTTTGCATTCCATTTTTCTTATATATTTTGCCATTTTGAATGATAAAGATGTAAACTATGTTTTTTTTGTTTTAAATTTTAAGTTAATTCATCTTACATTTTCCATGGAAAAAAATATAAATATAGAAAGATAATAAAAAAAATGTTGCCATTCATAATACATGTACTTGCATATGTTAATTTGATAATCAGATATAGCTTTCCTTTCCAGAATGTAATATAGTGTAATTGAAAATAATAAGCATCTACCATAATAGAGTTGCAGCCCTTTGACAATTTTACTGATACTCTGTTTTTGCATTACTTTTGTTCAGAGAGGCGTAAACAAGAGGAGGAAGAAAGAAGAAGAAGGGAAGAAGAAGAGGTAACAGTTTCAGCATTGTAAAAATAGCAATAAGCTACATGTATAGTTTTATACCTGTAATTATGAATTTTTATGAAATCATGCAGCGGTCTGACGATAGATGGAGAGCTGAGGTTTTAATCAGACTGTTAAACGTACAGTGAAGTTTATACTTTCAATGTGTTTATTGCAAAAACCTTAATTTGTTTTGTAAATTATTTAAAGGAATCTGAAAGATTAAGGGAGTTGGAGAAAAAACAGAGGGAGGAAGAGGAACGAAGAAGGAAAGAGGAAGAAGAGTTGTACAAAGATGTGGAGAAACTCGCAAAGGTCCGGGAAAATAAATCTGATGAGTTCAACTTATCAACAGAGGAAAAAAAAATGCTCCAAAATTTTTATTGCTTTGAGGAGAATATATTATGAGTCCATAATTGATTAAGTGCTTTAAAAATCCCTGTAGGAGAATTTCATATTTTAACTCCCTATTGAAGTTGATTTCAATAGTCAAGTTGAAACTTGATAAATCAGAATAGTAGATTTAAAAAAAAAAAGTTTCATAAATTCAAACGAAAGGTACACTAAGCTTCATAATTTCAAACTTAACTGTCATACCCTGTAGGATGCAGAAGAGAAGGAGAAAAAGACTAAGGAAGAGTTGGATAAACTGAAAAACAAAGGGGGATCTGAAGAAGAGGCCAAGAGGTTACGCAAAAGGTTACAAGGTCAGTATGAATATCAACAGATAATCAAATAAGGTCCATAATAGAAGATTTCCTAAACATTCCAAATTTAAGAAGAGCCCATGTATTGGGTTTCATATTTTCTTGATCTTACTAGAAGAGAATGATAGATTAATACTAAAGTCCTATCAAAGTTTTACTCCATTTGATTAATTTAGATGAATACATAAATGTATCATAGTTGCTGACTTGAGTTTGATTTGAATTTTGTGTTTGAGTGTCTGTATTTTACATTGGATGATAGATGAGAGACATAGGAAGCTGAGGTATAATTTGAAAGTGGCCATCAAAAGTCGAGACCGCTACCAGCTGGACTACAACATTACTGAGTTCAAGAAGGAGAAGCTGGAGGACACAGATATGGACCTTGTCAAAGCAGAGAAAATTCTGAAGGAACTCCTTGTCAGAGACGGTAAGTGCTCCTGTTATATTTCATCTTTATCAATTTCCTTGGAAATGAGGATAGATTATATTAATTCTAGAAATTGTGATTATGCTGTGGTATCTTTCAAATCTGTCTAAAATTTGATATTCTAAAATTATGATTTGCATAAAATAGTAAAAGATAAGGTACGTTTTAATTATTAGAAGTTTGCACACTTTACATTAAACAATTATATTTATATATTTTTTTCTGAAGACTACAGTCACTTTTTTTGTAGATTTGAAACGTGCTATGACAAAGCGAGAACTAGAAGAACTCGAAAAGGCCATTAATGCAATCAAGAAGCATGGTCTTGAAGTCCCTTTGGCCAAGGAACTGGGCGAGGCTTCTAAACTGCTGACACGGCTGAAACGACTAGAGCGTATCCGCCACGAGATCTTGGAGCTGAAGCAGGCAACTGTGGCTGAGATCAGAAGCTACCAGAATCCTCCAGCTGTGGTTCATAAGGTCATGACTGCAACTTTCTTGTTGCTAGGCCACCAGGAAAAAGAAACGAAGGTTCTGTATTCAGTTGGTTCATACATACACAATAATTATGAGCAGTTTACTTTTTGCAAGTTACAAATGTATTTGTTAAAAGTAGGGTGTTTATTCATTTGAATTAATGTTTCCAATATCAGATCTGGAAATCTGTACAAGCCTTGGTCGGAAAAACAGGAAAAGAAAGCTTGAAGCGTCGCTGCATTGAATGCAAGCCAGAAAAAATTCCTGTAGCTCCTGCAAAAAGAGCAAAGGCCTTGTTAGAGGAGTTTGACCTTGAAGAGGTCAGGGACGTGTCAGCTGGGGCTGCTACTTTTTATGTGTGGGTAAGTAAGTCTACAAGACCTTAAATGTATAGTATAATACATATAGTGCTTTCATAACTTCATGTACATGTATTGGTATTAAACAAAAAAATTAATCATTAGCCTTTATTTGAATTTCATGTTTAGATGGTTGGATCAAAGAAATAAATTCTTAATGAAATTTGTGAATATTTTGCAGCCATCCTCTCTCTTCAAAAAAGAAAAACATTAAAACTTCTTGGATTTACTTCCATTAGAATTATGAAATTCTTAAGCAATACACCTTAAAGAAAAGTAAATGCTGGAATACTATGCAAAAAAGTTATCCAGAATGGAGAATAACATTTGAACTAATAATATTATAATAAATATAAGTATTACAAACTGTTATAAATCTATAATGAGTATGAAAAGATTTGGTAATGCAACTTTTCTCATTGCCAAAATACTAGTATATGCCAGGTATAGACTTTTGATTTTTGTGCTTTGAAAGTTACTGATAAATCATATTTAATAAAGGACATTTTGTGTAATATGTGTATACATTAATCTAACTTAATTAGAACATGCCTGCTTTTTATCCAATTAACGATACATTTTATTTATATATTTTTTTATCCAACTAGTTTTTGTGTATTTCTCTTTTTTATTGTTATACATTTTTTAAAAAAGTGTTTTAGTCGCTGATTGGTTAAAAAAAAACCAAGCTTTATAGTTCTAAAATACTGGAGTAAATCATCAAAGTGATTTACAAATACGTGAACATTTCCAAAGGATTAATCTCTTAATCTGTATGATTGAGTCGATCCATATATCAAAGTTCTCAATCCATTGTTTTCAAATTATTTGAAAAATAAGCACTTGATTATTTTGCAATGACTGAAATCTTAGCCATAACAATAGCATCCTTGTTCTGCAGGCATCTGCCATGATTGAAGAATTGGAGGACTTGACAGCACAGAAAGAAGAAGCCAAGGCAAAGGCTTCCTAGAAAGGGTCGCGCAATACATGTATAACATTCTCCCCTAATGTACTTTTAGGAATGATAGAAATCTCTCCTACTCAGCAACAATCTAGCACCTTCGATCATGACCTTGCTGTTGTCAAGTACAGCACAATAAAACCCCAGGGAAACAGCAGGAGTGGGAAAACTATGCCCATGAATCATTATCTGTCATTTTTGTTGAATCATAAGAGCCCAGATTTGTTGACAGCGTATCAAGGTCTTTGTACAAATTTTACTTCTTCTCATAATTCCGTCCAGTTGTCATTTAACTTTCAAACGCAGACGTTTGTATTCCACCATTTCTGCCATTAGATTAACATTCTTAAATCATTTTTTTAACACAAACAAATCAGACATGTACAATGTAGCATAGAAATTTAAATACCCTAGGACCTAGTTAAAATTTAATATATGCTTTCATTAACTGGGTACATATGTACCGGTGTATTTGTCTACGTCATCATGTGATTAAGAAAGCTGGTTCTTTCTAGAAACTAATTATATAATAAAATAATACATTAAATTTTAATGTATTTTGTTTGTATATGAATATATAAATAAATTTATTACTGAAACTGGACTGTAACTTTAACTTATTTCATTTATATTTTTTTTTTCTTGCTTTTTTTTTTTACTTTCTAGGTATTACAGTGTATTAACTAATGAATGAAAATTGAACCATCTTGAGATTTGATCTCTCTTTGACAAAGATTACGCCCCCACCCTTTCCGATAAAATACATTTCTTGATAACGAAACACGGCTGCCGAAAAAAAAGTAGACAAAATTTAAAGTCGGATACATCAGCATACCGAATATTGCCTCAAATGTGTAGCAGTGCTGATCGAAGGTATTGTTTATATAACGCAAGTGCTTATGGTAAAAAATATATACAAATGCATCTACAAAGAATTATAATTTATTTACATGAAAATCAACAAACAAAATAACATCCTACATGTAAATGTAGAGATTCTAAAAATTCCACCGTCAACGTTTCTATGAAAATGAAAATCCTCTCAAAGTTAGCCGATTGTCATAACGGACCAAAAGACGCAGAAGTTGGATAGTGTTATCTACACACAAGGTCAATATAAAAAATATCGAGATTTAAATGTTCTATATTTTTGAGGATTTGTGATATATATACTATCATATTTACTCCGTAACAATGGTAACAATAATTATTTTCATAGAAAACAAATAAAAATAATGGCTTGATCGTAGTTTAATTGCATTGATCGTTGCTTGCCCTATATCCTTATTTGTCATCGTCCAAACATCATCACAGACACCCGCATGCAGTCGGTATCAGGTTCGGGATATTCTGATGGATTACTGTAGAATCGATCCTTATTAACATGGACTGCGCGGAAAATGATATTGGGGCACAACATGGCGTCATTTCCCGCCTTTCTTTGTCCGTTGCGACATTGGAGTATCGGTACTCTTGTACCATTTTGCTGTGATTACTGTGGGCGTCGATTTCGTCTGAAATAAACAAATATTGTTTCGTGTAATTAGAATATTAATTTGTAAAATACCTATGAATTTACAAAAATCAGAAAATTCTGCTACATATGTATTTTACAATTAGCCGAGACTTTAAAAGTGTCAGTAAAGAAATTCAACAGAGCTAACACCTACCATTACATGAGCCTTTGCAATAAGCATAGTTCAACTTTTTTGGAGCTATAATTCCAGTCCAACCGATTTCGTCAAAGTTGATCTCTAGAGGCGCCAAACAACACCCCTCATATCCCAGTGAACATGCCACAGGCGCAGACCGCTTTGAGCGCCGACTCCTGTGACTTTTTCTAGTTGTTATTGCCAGGAATGGCATGGAATCATATTTAGAACTAAATATTGTCTTGTGATTCTTCCTTTGACATCCTTTACACAGTATAGATATCCCATCGTTCCTAGCGGGTTTTTGTAGCCACCGTACAACTGTCTCTGTGACGTCAATTTTCAGCCAACCGTGCTTAATTTTGGTCTCGAACCTATTTATGATGTTGCGTGGACGAACCTTCCGTTCCGCTCTATTGGTTCTTCCGAGTTCCGATACAACAAAAGTCTGGACCACTGGATCTCGGTGGTAGAAGAGTTTATAGATCCACAGTTCGGCTTTTTGGACATCACTGGCTGGCACCTTTCCATTGACGTCAAAATAGTAGCAACCGGCCGACTTCCGGTAACTGCAGTTCTCCGTTTCTGAGGAAGAATAGCAAAATTCTTTAAAACTATTGGTTCATGAATATTTTTTCTACATATGTTAACAATATTTTAAGAGAAATTGAACGGGTTTTTTTTATGGTCTATCGCAATATTATATAAATAGTGCCTGTTTGGGAGGGTAACAGTTGAAATTGACACCCCGGGAAAACCATTGTCAACCGACGCGAAGCGGAAGTTGAAAATGGTTTTCGAGGGGTGTCAATTTCAACAGTTACCCTCCCAAACAGGCACTATTTATTTTATTATACTGGATGTCTTAATTTTAAAGAAAACTTTACTGCTTTTATATAGGAATAACGTGAATTCTACAACGAACCGTACGCGCATAAATTTTCGCGCATGTAACAATTTTTAATGTAACCCGTTGCTAAGTGCGTTGCTAACGCTGAGGGTAATAGAACGGATTATGAACTGCGTCTTAACCAATCAGTATTTAACATGAAAGAATAACAAATCTTATTGTCTAACTACGAGCGGGGCACGCTTTTTAACGCACGCGTAGCATGAGTGAAAACGTATTTTGGAAAGTTGTCTCAAGTGTGATATTAATTTTCTATCTTTCTACGCTGAATGTTTGCTTATTATACACTTTTCTTGTTAGATTCTTGTCAAGAATAAGCTGCTTGCTTAAAGTACCGATAAAACATCAAAACAAATTGTCAATTATAACGCTTTTGCTATATAGTGGAAAACAACAGTGATGCCAATTATGAGTACCCTCATTATAACCATGATATTAGAACGGAAAATAGAAGATTATTCTGATTAAACATTGCACATAAACAAGTGATTTGACGGAATCGGACAGAAGTATACAGTGAAGTGTAACATAAAGTTATAACACGGAACCGTATCTTGTTAAAACTGGTTAAATGCAACCTCGTGTGGTCAAAGGGTTACACATATAGGACAAATATTATAAAGTTTGCTTACGATCCTTGACTGAAACGTAAAATCAAATCACGATTTTAAATAAAATATTTCACTTGCAAAATACACTCAACGTATTTGGTAAATGAAAATTATTAAAAGGGAAATAGAAAATGGCGTTTACCGTCGTTTCCTATGACGTAGATTTGCAGCGCCTTGGCGTAAAAGTGATGCGGCTTGTATTTCTTTTGTCCTTGGTCATGCTGGGTCTGAAGGAAACCCCTCCCCAACTCCGCTAAGGGCAGGACCGACGCGTCACTCTTGGACACGGGCGCGGAGGAAAGACGCAATTTAGCCATTAGCTGCCTTTTTATATACTCGATGTGCATTCGTTCCTCTTCCTTTTGCTCTTCTTCCTCGTCCGCTGTATCATGATATTCTTTTGTATTCTCTGTTGTATTTTCTGTTGTATTCCTTCCCAGGGGAGTAACAGTGAGTGCAGCACTTGTACTTGATTGTTCTGTAGAGATATTACTCTCTTCGGTAAAGTTGTCTGCGTTTTTGATAAGGTCAATACTCCCATTAAATGTAGCATTTTGCTGTTTCAGCGTCTTCAGTTCATCCGTTGTTTCATTGCCGCGTTTTTCTGTTTCACTGCTATCAGTCCATAGTAGTTCTGACAAGAAAAACGAGCTGCAGGGTAAAACACAAAACAACGAGAAAATACCAAAAATCCACATTGTTTGTAGAACTTTCGTCCGTTAGCACATCTACAACAAAGGAACAGTTGATATCGGCATAAGGTAAAAATTTGCTATTTTCACAAAAGATGTGCGAAGAAACTGCTGGGGGTGTGGTGCAATACGCCAATCAGAACTCGTTCCTTATACCGGTATATACCCACGTGATGTTTTGGAGACCTTGCATCATAGCATTCGTAGAGTCCAAAGGTTGCTTGTTCCTGATGAGGCAATACGTTTGTCCATCAAAAAACAAATTCTCGATTGATTCATACCCTGTGTTACGTCTGGTTTCGTTTTTGTCTACCACCCAATTAATCAGTTTGCTCTCTGCATGTAATATAAGCGTTTACTTAATTAGTCCGTGGAAGGATTGCGATTAAACATTCGCTGTTTTTTTTTTAAGTCAGGTCAATATTAGAATTAATATTTTAATCTCCTTATTTTTGTCCCAATTATTTCCCAATGTACACAAAGCGTCTTCAAACATTTCATTAGAATGTGAGTGGAATTGGTGACACGCTTGAACATGAACAGGTTAAGCAATTATTTTTTAAGACGAACTGTTTTCATATGAATATTGTTAGAAGTAAACACAATAAGCAAGTTTTTAAACTTCTCAACTGTGAAACAGGGTTATTCAGTGTAAGAACACAAGTAAAGGAAAACGCCATACAAAACAATGTTTTGTGTCATAATTGGAAAAAAACCCTCTTTTTCATATAATAATGAAAGTAATGGTAATTACGCGAAACAGCATACATGTACAAAGGCATGCGATCTTATTTGCCTACTTCAGGAAAGAGCCCTTCAAGAACGCGTTCTTGTTAAAAGCGCTAGTAAACATTTCAAGCTTAAAGAGAAGTGCAATTTGGAAGTTCCAGAATATTAATTCACAAGTCGTAATGTAATAATAGAAGACTTTATTTATAAAGTTCTAGACGCTATTTATTTCTTTTGATAATTTCTTTTTGATCCAGATACTAAAAAGATATAAAAAAAATATTGTTTTTATTAATAAACGACATACTGCCGACCTTTGAAAGCCCGAAAGCCCTAGAGGCCTTCTTTTGGATTTTAGCGTGCATAGGGGTGAAGGTCCTTACAGAAACTGCTTGGTGCCATAGATACGCACGTGCAACGTTGCATGCATAAATTCTGATTCTAAAATAACAGAATCGCTGCACTTTATTAAATTTATATGCGGTTGCATTTCTAAGCATATCGAAGTTTTAATGAAAACTACGATTACGTTGGATTTAATTTAAAGAGACAAATTTAAAGAGAGATTTTTAATTTTCAATTAAGACAGCCTACATGCATAAAGAAATACTAGTATAAGAGATCGCTAGATGTAAGCTTGTTAAGACCTTTTACTGAGAACGACTATTTTTTTTTTCAAATTCCTTTCTTGTATATAACAGAACTAGATAAAAAAAGACTTCTTAATATAAACTACATGAATTGAACATTGTGATTTAATCAAGTTGTTTTTTGTCTTATTTTTATATTCATTAGATGATATACATCATAGGCGTCGGAACCGGGGGGGGGGGGGGGCTAGGGGGGGGCTTAGTCCCCCCACTTTTTTTGCAAAGATATACCTTACCATTAGAAACATAGCATGATAGAGGGTTCAGCCCCCCCCCCCCCCCCCCCCACTTTTTCTCGCAGGAAAGAATATTGTTCCGAAATTCACCTTAAAAGATTGAGAAGTTGGATTCAGAAGCATACTAGCCCCCCCCCCCCCCCCCCCGCGGATTAGGAATTTCATGATTTTGGGGGGGAAAAATTTAAGTAATCTTTTTTTTTATTTTGGAAGTGTAGGTATACCCCCCCCCCCCCCCCGGATTAGGATTTCCATGATTTTTGGAATTACTTTTTCCTCAATATTTCTGAGGATTAGCCCCCCCCCCCCCACTTTCAATTTGCTTCCGACGCCAGTGTACATCTATTCTCTGGGCAGCCCGTTTCAAACTCTCCTGCTATTCTTTCCGAAGCTTGAAGAAGCTTCATTTATGAGTACATGTACTACACAACTACATTTTCGAAGATTGGGCGTGTAACTTATCCGACCCGCCCCCTTTTTTCGTAATGCCACATGTATGTACAGTGGCGTCGGAAGCAAATTGAAAGGGGGGGGGGGGAGACTAATCCTCAGAAATCTTGACAAGCAAAAATTTTTTTTCAGAAATCTTGACAAGCAAAAATTTTTTTCCCCAAATCATAAAATTCGGGGTAGGGGTTGGGGGGACCATGAAGACCCAATGTTATATAAAATCGGAGCCGTTATAAGATTCCTTAATAAGAAAGTTGCAGCAGTAACAAGCTGGTGTCTCGCTTCGTGGAGGTGTTCATTATCCAGCTAATATCTAGCGCATGCGCAAATAAACGACGATCACAATTTTACATTACGACCGCCACGTAATTATCTGACGATAGATAATCAGAAAATTTCAAGGCGACTGCAAGACACATAATTTTCTCGAATTCCGTCGAAATAGATCTTGTCAAAAGTCAAGAGTTTTGTATAATGTTGTCATTTTGAAGGAGAACCAAGCATCTGTGGTCTGAACAGAATAATTTGTCTCGAATTATCATTTATAACATTTTATTTCTACTTTCCCATCATCAAGACCACAGGCACTTGTTTTTAAGAAAAAAATTTACCCTGTATTATTATACTATAGGGTAAATTTTTTTCTCAGAAACAAGTGCCTGTGATCTGAGAAAACAATTTAAAGTTCATTAAAAACTAACCATATCATTTTAGGGAGAAAGAACCCTAGAAGATTTTGTCGCAAAACATCGGTAATTGTACAATGGACTCAATTTTTATTTAACACTATTGAAATATAAAAAGAAAACACTTGAATGGGATTGACATGTAACGACTACATGATATTACAGTTAGCCTTTGATTTAACTATCATTATACAAGTATATTATAGGGGCGATTTTTATTTATTTATTTATTTATTTTTTCAAATCAAAGTTAATTTTTGTCAGGAATTGTTTAACTTTTGATTTTGCCCCTGACCTTAGAAATCGTAAGGATCGCAAAACTATTTCGCCAATTTTGCGGGTTCGTTTCATGTAGAATGCTGATTTACTTTTCAATAATTTTCAATGATGTTTGATTAACAAAATAGCATTCCGATTGATGATAATATAAGGCATACTGTAAATATACAACTTCCGAGTTCTCTCACACATATTTTTTTCAGTTTCAGGTCAGGCGACCTTTGTCGGGAAGTGTTGAATGCACTCTGCTGGTTCCTATTGTTGAAAGGCACGTAAATCTTCTTAGCTAGAAAGCATACTGCATTGTGTTAAAAGGGTGTCAGTCTGACCAACTATAACTGACCCTTTGAGATTGAACATTTGGTTCGACCCTTAATCCCCCGGAATGCGTGTCCGAGTGACGTCGGTCGTGTGAACTTTGAAAGGAACAAAAGATCTTTCTAGACAACTAACATGTAACGAATTTTGTAAAACGTAGCCCAGAGTATTTGTATGGAGAGCCAAAATTAGCCTAAACTCAAATAATTGGCAATCTTTTTAAAGCCACATGTTTTCATAAAAAGGTATAACAGTTATTCTGTATTTAAGTATGGGACATTATATACATTGTAAAAGATAAGTTTAAGGGTCAAGTGCCTGTGATTGGAATAAAAAAATATTGTGTGCATCAAATAAATTATCGTGTGCATTAATTCATGCAATGTTCTTTATAAAAATAATCACCATTTTGAAGTGTATGATTGAAATGTTGCGCATAAAATTTATTTGATGTGCGCATTACTTCATTAATATTTGAAGATATCTTTAATGCTTGTAACCTATCTGAAATTATTTTGTTAAGCCAAACAAAGAGATAAAATACAGATTTAGAGCTCAGTATGAATTCATTGCATATTTATGTGCATGTATTGTTCAAGTTGAAGTATTCAAGTGAAAAACTGCTTTTGTGTCTCAAATGCATTGTCAGCGAATCTTATATTAGCTATGATAAATAATGTTACATCGCCCATTGAAGTTTTTTTTTGTTCTTTTGGTGTTCTCTTTGTGTGGAAGTTTATTCTTGATCGATCGAAAAGTAAGCTACATTCAGAGCATGAACTCTACAGATTTGCAAATTGACCTCAGACATTTTAGTAGATGTAGTTGCCATGGTTACCTTCACATAAAAGATTAATTTAATATTCTCTTTATCTCAAAAGCTGGTTAACAAAAATGATAATATAACTTAAATAATTTCATGACTTTTTTAGGCATATTTGATGTAATGATTCTTAGATGGATGTAAATAATGCATTATAATTATTATATATTAAATATATCTTAAAAAGTTAGCTCTCTGATTAGCTAAAATTCAACATTCTAGTAAAAACTAAAGTTATATTCACCAGCACATGACCTACCAAAAGAATATACAATTGATCTACATTGGTCTAAAAACAGATCTGGAATTTCGAAAATTCTGAATAAACATGTAAAAAAATAATCTTTATGTAGTTCATTGCAATGGCGTCTTGTTTTACATTTTTGAGGTCAACAGGGCATGGATTGTTTCTAATAGACCAAAACTTAAGCTGCATTGAGAGCACAAAGTCCAAGAACTTCTTTGAGAAGTAATTATGGTAACCTTCATACAGTACCGATCAGACCCAACCTAACACCAGAGTAAACCCCAACTAAACCCAGGGTTTACTTTCTGGGTTTACTTTGGGTTTACTTTTTGAAAATTTGGGTCCACTCGGGGTTTACTTTGGGTTTACTCGAGAATTGCTTTTGGAGTCAACTATACGCACTGAAGTGTGAAGCAGACCTGTATTTTATCTTATCATCCTACTGCCTGTGATTCCTGCCCCTTGTATATTCCGAATACACATGTAGCGTCTGTTTTCAGGGTATACTTCTGATCGGGGTTTACTCTCTGTGTCCACTCTGGGTTTACTTGGGGTTTACTCTGGGTCCACTCTAGTAAACCCAGAGTTAACCCAGAAAGTAAACCCAGGGTTTAGTTGGGGCATACTTTCTGTTAGGTTGGGTCTGGTCGGTACTTTATATATGGAAGACATAAGTCTTCCTCTTGTTAAATGTGCCGATCAATAATAAAAATTTTATTATAATTTATATACTTTTATTCACTTGTATGAATAATTAATGATTCATAAATAAATGTAAAGAAAAAACAGTAAAAGGTTTTCTTTGGTGGTACATATGGATGTTGAAAGTAGTGATCATTTCATTAAAATCTTTTACATAATCTGCTTATGCAGATTATACCCCCAGTAAACTTGCAATGCTCACTCTCTTCCGACCCGAATGATCACCAAAGCAAGCATTTTACTGTATCAATAAATAATGCGAAAAAAAAAACATTGTAAGATTCATGGAATCTTTGAAAAACCATAAAATCAGAAAAAATGGCAATAAAGACAGTTAAGTAACACTGAATCCGTATCATTTAATGAACACGCCTCTTCATACTGAAACTAACTTACACTCACTATAAAACCACAGCCCCAGCCTCACATCTCGGCGTGGGGAGAGCAGGAAGTTCGTACCAGCGGTTGAGGATGGGATCAAAGCACTCCATGCTGTTGATGGTCTCGTTACAGCTGAACATGTCCAGTCTGACAAAGAACTGGCGGCCGCCCATCACGTACAGCAGGCCGTTCACACTAACGGAGCATGGCGCGGTCCGCTTCTGGTTCATGTCCGGCATGGTCTCCCAAACATTCTGATAACAAAGACAGAGGAAAATTACAGTGTGATTAACAATCAATGGAGAATAAAACTTGTAAGCTTTAAATAAAAGTCTGTAAGTACTTTCGGAACTTTGATTCCCCCTAAAAAGAAATGGTAACTGGAAAAAGTAAATTTACATAAAATTTCCATTTCTAAACTCCTCCCTTCATTATACTGCTAATTCAGGAGAAATCTGTAAGATCAAGAAAACCTAATACATCTCTAACACAAGTTGTTTAGTGACCATACTGTGACAGACTAACAACCGCTTACATTTGCTCTATGAACAGTAAGCTCGGTTAAATTTCAAAGATCTTGGTACATATAAGACATACAGTCAAACCTTATTACATGTATATTGAATTAAATGGGACTTGGTAAAAACTTTGAGATATCAAGGGTAAAATACTTAAAATATAAGTGGTTGGGACTTCTAAATCACTTCGATATATCCACTGTATTCGAGATACCGATGTTCAACTGTACTTAGTAGATATTTTAATAATAGTTGGAAATGAACTGTGCTGATTTCTTACTTCTTCTGGAGAAAATCTTTTTACTGAGGCCAGGTCTCCATCCCTTGTGTTAAATCCCCCCATCACATAGATATAGCCATTTAAAGTGGCTACACTGGCATTGGCTCGTGGGGTATTCATTGGAGCTAGAACTTCCCATTCCTTTGTGACTGGGTTAAAACTTTCTACAATTGTCAGTTCTGACCCAAATCCATAGTCCTTATCCATTCCACCAATAATGTAGATTAAACCTACAATAATAGAATTATTAGTACAATACTTTTGATACCTATTGAATACCACAACTAATACCGTGTACTGCTTATTTTAAAAAAATTATGCATATGGAGTAGACCAATCTACTGGATAATTCTCGACACATTTTGGGGCAAAGCAAAAGCAACACAATTTGCATTTCTGACAGTACTGAAACACCAGAAATCTTAGTATCAATCCTTACCATCTAGCTCTGTTACAGCCGTTTCAAACCTAAGGGTAGGCATCTTACACACTGTCACCCATTCATTAGTTGAAGGGTCAAACTTTTCTACTGTGTCCCCCAGCTCCATTCCGACCCAACCTCCAAAGGCATAAAGACAGTCCCCCAGGGAGGTCAAGCCATGGCCACACCTGGGCTGAGTGAGGGGTGGGGCGGTGGACCACTGCCTGCTAATGGGGTCATACCGCTCCACTAAGTCGTATATAAGAGACTCGTTCTCTCCACCCACAACATAAATCTGTCCATTGACAACTGACGTTCCCATGTGGTTCCTGGGATACTGTAAGCTTGGAACCGTCTCCCACTCATGAGAAAATGTATCAAACTTTTCCACTGTTTCCAGGGTGTGAATATCACTCCATCTTCCACCCTTTGCGTGGAAATACCCTCCTATGACATAGATATTTTTTCTCGCGGACTTCCTAGGTTGCACTAGATGGGGTTTGACAAGTCTTAGGTTGAGTTTGTTGCACAACTTCCTATCACTGATTAAGTCCTGTGAGAACTTCTTCACGGCTATCTTTATACTGAGGTTTCCACATATCTCCAGACATTCCTCAAGCTCTGTCTCCGATATGATAGGAAACCTGATGTGGTTAAGAACGTTGAACACCGATAACTTCCTGTTTTGTGGGTCATGCAGCAGCCATCTTAGTGCAGCCTGGAGAACTTCTTTTTCCGAGGATACACATAACTGTTCACTTTGTAGAAGTTCTACGACAAGATTTTCTGTTAATTCCAGATATTCTTCCTCCTGAGATGTGGATACAAAGTGTTTGTGGATAAATGTCTCTGCTTTACTTTTTAGTTCTGAGCAGGAATGTATGTCAGCAAATTGGAAAATACCTAGAGAACACAAACAAGAAAAATAATCCATGTGGGTTGCTGTTAAATCTAAACAGAAATTTGAGAATCAAATTGCTGTTAAAAATATGGAGAAAAATAAATACCAAGTACTGTGAACATATCATATTAATAATGCATGATCATACTTGGTGGAAATTCATTTACCAAAACAAAAAATTTATGTTTGTTTTGTGAAAGAAAATAAACATTATTAATAAAGCTGTTTAATAGAATATGAAAAGGAAAAAATACATGCCAACACAATTATGGCTGTCTAAATGTTTCTGTAAGAATGTTGTACATTCAGTTACTACACAGGTGATTCCAAACATGTCTGCTGCCGCTAAAACATCCTGACAATTGTCCCAGGTGATGTCAATCTCACCTACAAATAGGAAACATCAAAATTAGAGCAGATATCAAGGAGGAATCCAAATCTGATATACATGTAATCATCAATATCAAGTATGTAACCCTTTAGTTTACTCCAAATCATAGCACAGACAGGTTGATTATACGTTATAAATGGATAGACAAAGTGTCGTAAATTTAACTATAGGCCCATGGTTCACATCACTCACCTGAGCAACATATACCAACAAGCCAATAGTAATGTATTTGCTAATTATTTCAAAAACATGTCCAAATTCATAAAAATACATTTTTCATCATTCATCAAATTTTACAATGAATAATTTAGAATTTTTAAAAACTATTACTGTATACAGGGTTTTTTTTTGCATTGTGTTATTTTCTCCCTTCTCCACTTGCAAGCAGTTTTGCCCTGTCTTGAATTCACCAAGACACAGTTGTGTTTTAAGAGAGATAATTTGAGACATTGGAATTCGCTCAGTCTTAAATTTGCCTGCTGACAATAAGAGCGAAAGGGAGGAAAATAAAACGTGGGAGAATATTTCACAAAAATTTACACTGTACAAAAATCACTGTTTACAGTAATTGAGCATTTCTGCACCTTGTATTACCTACATATTATAGTGTTCACATATACAGTACACACCTGTATAAATGAAGGTTAACAGGGACTGGAATGTAGAGGGGGCCACATCGTGAAGTGTTATACACCTGTTTTCTATGTCATACATAGCGCTGGCAAACATCGCTCTGAAATACTGTCCTCCTGCAGCCAGAACCACTTGGTGAGCTTGAAACGTTTCCGTGGAAACTTGGATACTGATGTCACAGAATAACTGGCTGTCTAGAAGATGCTTCAAATTTTCCATAAACTGAGGTGTATAGCTTAAAGATACATCATATTGTTTTATGTAATTATATATATATATTGCAAAAAAAAAAAAGAAGAAGATAACATAGCCTGCAAAGAAGTATGATATTTTAAATGTAAAGAATTACCTCTTTGATATAAAATGCTCATCATTTGCAGTCGCCATCTCTACAAAATTTTGTTCTCAAGGCACCAACTGAAAAAATATAATTATTGACAATGTTTACGGTCTTGAAGTTACTTGAGGTTAGGACGTTCATCTGAAAAAAGATCTACATGTAAACCCGCTTAGTATTGTCAGACTCATACATGCAAAAATGGGACACCCCCCCCCCCCCCCCCCATCCATGTGTTGCACTTCGTACTGATGGAAATCTACATACTCCCAGTACTGATGCATTTTCTTTTAACGAGAGGTGGCCTGGTACAGTTGCCAAGCCAGTCCACTTCTCACAGTCTCAAAAGAGCATAACAGCTAAATAAATATCGGTGGCGGTTGTTGATGTTCGAGCTAAGGCAAACAGATATCGATTGAATTTCTTTATAATGTATAGTACAAAAAAAAAAATTATACAACCTCTCATGCAAGACTTTACCACAACTAACGAACACGGTAATACTCTATCAACTAGTAAAATTTATGTACCTGTGTGTCTGTGATATCTAACGATGTCGGAGGTATAATGTAAAATACCGAAAAGTGCCGAAGTAATTTTCCGTGATCTTCTGTGCGTTTGAAACAAATCAGCTGGTCAATCTGAAAGTGAAAGTACGTTCTAATAAACGGTAACGATATGCAATTTTGGCGACGTTTGTTGCAAATTAGCAAACAGCAGGGCAGATTGTCATTGAGACAATATTCATCAGAAAACTGGGATGTCATTAGTAACACTGAAGTTAAAAGGTTTGCACGGGACTGCATGACGAGTGTTGGAACCAGACCGCAACACGCGGACAGCTTGGCAGAAGTTCTGGTGCAAGCAGACTACCGTGGTCACTACAGTCATGGACTTAACAGGCTAGGTTATGAAATAGATTTATTTGCTAGAGGTTACTGTGTTAGATCCATATCTTCTTCAATTCACATAAAGAGTGACCTCGTATAGTTTATGATAAACTTTTAAATTATATGAGTAATTTCATCAACCTGACATTTTAAAAATACCATTCAGAACTTATAATAATTGTCAGTCATATATCAAGAGCAACAGTTTAGTATGAAGAATTCAGAACGTAACTACTAATCTATTCAATGAAAAAAAAATGATACTGACGACTTGAAATGAGACATTTATACTACAAGTATCTGCATACTGCATATGTTTTCATCTTGTTGTTAAATCATGTTGTTATATATATAGATATGTATGTGAAAGATATCGAATCTGGGGTAACTGTCTCAGACAAAGAACCAGTCATCCTGAAGGAGTCTCCGGCCACAGCCTTTGTCGACGGTCAGAATGTACTGGGTCCAGTGGTGGGCGACTTTTGTATGGACCTAGCCATCGACAAGGCCAAGCGGTCAGGAGTGGGCTGGGTGGTGGCTAAGGGTGAGTCTACTTTTTATTACAGGTATATCATATTAGACTTGAATCCTCATATCAAATTGTCTCTTTGTAACCTTTTCCCCTTGTATTCTTTGTGTACTGAGGTAGTTAAGAAAATGTCATTATTAGAATGACATTTGTTTGGGATATCTACATGTATGTGTATAGCAGTCTTATTATATCAAGTACCAAAATTTGACTTAAAGATTACTGGTACATGTACTTGCACATTTGTATAAACCATCCTCTATAACCATCATTCAATTTTTCAATGTATTTATTCAAACTGTCCCTATTACATTGGTTTTTGTTACACATGCACATTCATTTTCTGCTCTATCTTTAGGTTCCAATCATTACGGAATCGCAGGACATTATGCAATCAGAGCTAGTGAGGAGGGACTTCTGGTATATATAACACACATTTCACGTCAGTGTACACACATACTTAGTTAATGAGCAATTAATTACCTGGTATATGTTTAGAATAGAGATTAAGTTAATTTTGCATTAACTTTGATATATATGATTATTTAACAATTTGAAGGGGATGTCCTTCACCAATACATCTCCATTAGTCGATCCAACTCGAGCAAAAAAGGTAATTTTTTTAGTTTGAAAAATTTGAGGAAAGGGAATATTTATTGAAAGAGATTTTTTTATTGATTTTTTTGTAAAACATTACGTTTTCATTCTTGTACCCTCTGCTCCAGCTATGGGTTTACAATATATTCTGCTTGAGGAGCAGTGTGGATTGTAAACCCTTGGCTTGTGAATATAATTTTGTGCATGCATAACACACAGCCAATTCTTGGGACCAATCCAATCAGTTTGGCAGCCCCTGGTCTCCGTGGCGACAGCTTTGTCTTAGATATGGCAACATCAACAGCTGCTCTAGGCAAGGTATGTTATTTTTGACAACCTTTTGTGCAGATATTTTTAAATCAGTTATTGTGCTAGCTGTCTAGCTTAAGAGTGGATATAGTTAAAGAGAAAAGGAAATAAAGATGCATGAAATAAAGAAATGTATAAACAGACTCAACTGTCAAGAAGTATTGGTATCACCATTAAGGGTATATAAGATGTACATTGTGTATCTAAAGTGTTATTGTATTCACAGATAGAGATTCATGAGAGAAAACAAATTCCAATACCTAACAGCTGGGGAGTGGATGCCCATGGAAAGGTACAGTGTAGCTAATTGACCTGTATAATATAACCTCTGTAGACAATTTCACATAAAACTACATGTACCTGTAACTTAAGTTGACCTAAACAGAGTTAACCCCCTTTAATGCTTTTGATCTCCTTGCCATTAGTTAAAGGTATTCTGATTGTGGTAATAGTTAATTTGTGTTCTTCAGATGACAAATAATCCAACAGATGTGTTAAATGGAGGAGGCCAAATGCCCCTTGGGGGAGCTGAAGAGACAAGTATGTAAATTTAGATTCTGATGGTTGAAGTCTTGTTGGTGTAGTACATATGTACTAATTGTACTTAACAACCATTATCATATGAATAGCTCATATTGTATACTTGTATACATTGTCTATGTAGGTGGATATAAAGGCTCAGGGCTGGGATTTCTGGTGGAAATATTTTGTGGAATTTTGAGTGGATCTGCCTATGGACCAAACATCAGAAGATGGAAGAATACGACCACAGTTGCAAATTTAGTATGTACAAATCTGTTATCTGCTGATGTATGTGGAGGCCTCTCTTATTAATTTGTGAATTTCTTCATATCTGTAGCTTGAGAAGTAAAAATAGGATAAGGAGATCCATGATTGATTTAAAAAATCTTACTGCAATCCATTTGTTATCTGCAGAAATCATCATAGAAAGCCACTTTAACTAGTTTTCTATTAATTGTACATGCAGTCTCGTAACCTGCAATATCATGTAATACCATACTTTATACATATAATATTGGCGTTGGAAGGTAACATTGTGATTGTCTTGTGTGCAGGGCCAGTGCTTTATTGCTGTAGATCCTGACTCATTCATGCCTGGGTTTGAGGAGAGGATGTCTGATCTCATGGGGATATGTCGCAATCAGGAGCCAGTAAGTGACCTCTATTCAATGAGAAGGTCCATTAATATTTGCCCCAATTTTACAAATATTAAAAATACTATTACATCATAGTAATGTTAGTAGATAACCTTATACAGAAATGTCCGACAATAATCTAGCCATCAGTCATTATAGCACAATACATGTACGGTACATTATGTTGACTGACGTTTTTCATATTAATTGTTCGACCATAATTAATCACCTAATTGTCAACGGACTTTTCCGTTTTTCCCCCGATTACGACAAAGAGCACATGGCGAGTGTGACCGGTCAGCAGAGGATGCTCACTCCTAGGCACCTGATCCTTCCTCTATCTTTCTAGAGGTCCGTGTTGCTCTGCTTTGAATTTTTATTTCGTTTTATGGATTTTGGAGATGGTTGACAGTTTGTTATTGTCATTTTTCATGCAGATGATTCAGAAACACTTGTTTTCTTCATAAAACACCATCTATGCCCTCTTTTGAGTTAACAATATGAGCATTTCACAATCTGATTCTTTATTACATTGATAGCATTCATTCCAACAATGTAAGAATAAGTTACATGTAGTGAGGTGCACTCATTTAACTGATGGAGACTGTTCCTGTACATATAAATATTTTTTCTTCAAAGGTGGAGAAAGATAAGGAAGTGTTGGTGGCTGGGGACCCAGAGAGGATCCACATGAAGATGTGTGACGAGAGAGGAGGGATTCCCTATCACCCTAACCAGATTCAGTACGCAGTAAGTCTCCAGGGGATCGCTGTTACTCTAAATGTATTTCCATTGATCTTTCTTTAAAATCATAATAAGAATAATGCAAAAGGTGATTTATGTATATGTCTATCAAACTGATAGTAAGAAGTCATGAAACCTGCTTTTTTTGCCTCATTTGTCCCATGACTACAAGAAGACACTTATATCTACTTGTATTCTCAAAAGTCTTCTTTTTTGTTGCATTTCAGATTGATCTCTCAAATAAACTGAATGTTGTATCCATGAAAATACGGACTCAGAAATAATGTGCTTTAATTCTAAAGAAGCCTCCTTATAATCAGTTTTTGGATATTGTTAATATATTTTGATAAAATTTTTACATACTTGACTATGTTGACTGATTTTATTGTAATTGCTTTTACATAAATGAATATTATATATGAGAAAATATGTACAGATACATGTACATGTAGTTGAGAAGAATATTTTTGTGCCATGTATAATAAAGGACAAGATATTGTCCTATATATTTGCTATTAAACATCAGTTAAAACATGTATTTATAAATATAATGTTAATGATTACTATTAAACCACTTTATATCTATTCACATTGGTATTTTTATTCTCAATAATACTTCGATATGTGCCATACACTTGTTGATCACAGTTTGTACTATTTTACTTTAAATGGTAGATTAACTGCTAGAGAACCCATGGAAATTGAGACTCCTTGGTATTGAAAAAATAGATTTGCAAGTTATCATCGAACTTTTAATTGCAAATCATTTGGAATTCACACTCTGATTCCTGATACTTTTAAAAAATGTTGATCAAACAAAATTTAGTGTTACCTTTAACCAAACAAAATTTAGTGTTACCTTTAACCAACGTAACTTGTCAAGGTTCACTTGATTTAGTATAGTTAGCTCATTGTCTTCTTAAATCCAAGGTTGAAAAAATTCTTAGCTCAACTTAATTGCTAATTCAACTGTAGTAATAGAAGTTATCAGTTAAGCTGGAACATTTTTTTTGTAAATAGTTTTTAAAAAAACTATATATAAACTATTTTCTCCAAGAAGTACATGTATTACAATGTGAAAAGCACAAGACTCAGGGTGGTGTAAAGATTGGATATTTCTATTAACTGTGCGTGCGTCATCTTGATGTCAAGTTTTCAACGTTACAGTGTGCCGTGGCGACAAAATATGCTGTTTTTAAAATCGGGTAACAAAACATTTTTTTTTTCAAAAGGAATGAAACTTTGTATATCAAAAAAATTAGTACATGTATTGTTGCATAAATTAATCTGCTAAGAATGACTTTAATGAAAAATGTATGTTAGACAGCGGCATTGTCTTCGTATTTTTTGGTTGACCCTCGTAAGCACTGAACAGATAAAATTTATTCACTTCTTAATTACCCCCCTTCATAAATTTATGAACTTAGTGAATGATGGAGAATGCTTTAATCTTAGTGAACAGACTCAGTACTAGTCAGTAGAAATTAATTATGTAAGAGTGAACATCACATTCTCATACAATCAGAAAACAAGAACTTAAGAGTCCAAAGTTTACAGTTTATTGTGTACAATTCAGTCTGTACATCTATCCTTCTCTTCAACTGATTTAAGCTATAAAGTATTAAAACAAGAAAATCACTTAAGTTTTTGTCTTATTGATAGTTTGTTGCAAACTGATACTTAACCGTTAATGAAAGTTGTACAATATAATATACAAAAAATCTTTACTTTAATATCCTAAATGTATATTCATATAATACAATGCATAAAAAAGAAGAAAAGCATAACCACATACACAGCTCCAATAAGGAAAAAATATGTCACAGACAACGCAAAATTTCAATGCAAGTCCATTTACACCTCATTCAAATTTGCCTTTAACAAAATGTCTCATTTAAGAGAAAAAAGGCCTCTTTTATATGCCAATGAAGACTGATCATCAACAGTTAATCACTCATGTCCATATCAACACTCTGGAGGTTTGTATCATCTGCAGGGCGGGGAGGGCCAGATGGACGGTCGTCATCATCACCACTGCTGAGGTCCTCCTCAATCTGCTTCTCCTCCTCATCGTAATTGCGAACCACTTTGGTTTCTTTTGAGGATTTCTCCTCGCGGTCCCTGTCTCTGTGCTTCTTCTTTTTCTCATCCTTGTCACGACTCCTGTCTCGGCGTTTTTCTTTCTTGGACCTGAAACAGATAACAGAAAATACTGTTGATGAACTGAAGATTTTCCTAAACTCACTAAATTTTCATTTAAATATAAACCAGTAATCTGTATCATCAATTAACCTTATATGGATATTATCTCTGTGATAACAATGTTCTCCATCTTCGAGGTATCATTACCTGTGTTTTGATGGACTCCTGGATTTGGAGCGCTTTCTGGATCTGCTACGACTGTGTCGGGATCGCTTGCTTGCTTTTCGTCTGAAAAACAAAAATAATAATGGTTGGTTTTATTCTGCGTATAAGTACTGTAGATTCCTAATTATACACAAGGAATTAATACCCGCATAAAATCACAAGAAGTACATCTTGGGGATTTTGTTCGACAAAATGATTTTATATTTTTGTGATTTGTTGCAAAATGTTGAATCACAGCATTAAGTAATCGCGTAAAATAAGGAATTTAGAGTACCAGTATATTCTGTAACCGCTAGTCTTGATGTATTCCAGTATTCATGATCATATTTTAATTGAAGGCAGATTTCTAAATAATCCAATATTTACAAATTTGCAATTAGTCATTTAACCTAGAGACAGTTTTCATGTATGAATCAATATTAAAGTATTACACGATAAAATCTAAGGAAATATAAGTTTGAGAATGATAACTTCAAATTAAAACATGATAGTTCCAGTGTCTTACTGATTGTATTGAATTGAAACAATGTGATCTATTTACCCTCTGCTTCGGCTGCGTGACTTTCTACTACTCCGACCAATCCTCCTACTAGGGCTCCTGGAGTGCCTCTTCGGTGTACGTGATCTACGTTTGGGGGTTCGAGAGCGCCGCTTTGGACTCTTTGACCGTCGTTTCGGGCTCCTGGTAGAACGCCGTGCAGGGCTCCTCCTGGGAGTTTCCAACTGACGTTTGGGACTCGGAGACGGTTTTCGCCTTGGGCTCTCCGACTTCTTGGGGCTTCTTGACCTGCTCCTTGCTTCACTTGGTGACCTGCAAAATCAAAGTCAATATTTCAGTACTAGGTACATCCTTCAACATTACATTTTACCAGAAGATAGCAAAAAAAAAGAGCATGCAATCATTGGTCTGTAATTATACAAACTGTTATATGTGTGTAAATATCTATATGATGTATATAAATATATGATATCACATGTATCAAATTGTTCCACAAAATTAAAAGCATACTCAGGGTTAAAGTATAGCATGCACTAAATCTGCATGATCAATACATAACAACTTTGCCATTTTTCTGTTCCATTGGTTGTTTCAAAGTTTTGTAATTCATAAGATGATCATGTATATCACAGTTTGAAATCTTCACTTTGATTGAAGAGATAATTACTAACTAGGTTTGTTACCGTCTATGGAATAGTGTTGCATTGATTAAGTCCATAGAAGGCAAGAAAAGCTAAGTCTTTTATGTACATGTAATTTATCAACATATTTTTTATTAACATATTTTCATATATCAATAATAAACCTAATAAGTGTTTTATTTTTTTGAGGACCAAAACTTTTTGTATTTCAATAAACTGAAGAAAGTTAAGCTACAATTTGTTATTTTTACTATTTGCTGAGTCAATGTCGACTATAGAAATAGAAACAGTAATCATGTGACCCTTTTAATCCAAAGGTGAGACGTTTAAGTCCAAGGCAAAACAAGAAAAATTTGCAGAGCTTCTTGACATAAAAAATTATTCTTATGAATAAATGAAACAAAAAATTACATAATGAACTCATCCCCCTCCCCCTTAAAGCAAAGTGCCACAGTCAGGTGTGAAGCTCGTTACCTTTTCTCTGGTTTAACAGAATCTCCAACAGCATCAGTGACACTATTCAAATAGAAAATCAAACTTACTGACCAAAATGTGACAGGTGTCTGGTGATGCTACATGTACAAGTAATGGGGGCAGGTTTTAATTGCTCAACCAGAAATCACTCTTGATTATGCACATCTCAATTCACACTTACACACACCATTAATTGTGAAAATGTTAGTCAGGGTACATAGAACTCAAAGTACATGTAAGACTCAAGCTAAATTTATATAATGACAAGTTCACCGTGAGGTGATCTAATTATCTTGGTCCAGTAAGACTAAGTACGTGTGTATAGATTGTAAACATCAATAAAATCAATAAATTACACATGCATTGGAGCTCATTTTTCAGTAAAGATAGTGGATTGATATATAATATGTATATATATTTCTAGAAAATGCTGCAAAACACTGAAAAAAAATCTAAATACATGTACTGGTTAGAACATTCCTTGAAAGAAAATAGCATACATGATCAAGTTTCAGATATGAAGGGCTTGCTGTAGTTTGAAAATAAAAACAAATATCTCTAGACTAAAAAAATTTGAGATATTAAAAATGTAATGAATAGTTGCAGGAATTTTCAGGTATTGTGACAATTCTAAGCACCAGTTACATATATATACACTGGCATATGTGTTTAGCAATACATATTTTGGTATAGTTTATTTCTAATTACAGCAAGGTTACATCGGAGAATGTTCCGTTACATGATATGTGCTGAATAATGTTTTCATTGATGTAATTTTTACAATACATGTACATTAAAATTCTAATGCATTGAGAAACAGTCAAACATTTCATATGAAAACTAGCAGAGATTGATTGAACCAGGTGATAGAGAATGTGTAGATAGGAGAGGACACAGCAAGCAGAGACTTCTACAGAGCAGCTTCAGAACATAAGGTTGTAAGATCTAGCATTTCCAATTTACCTTTCTGCTAATGATTTCTCACAGATGGAGGGTGGACTAATAAACAAAAAACAGCCAGTTAGAGCATTGGCCCACGACATAAGAATCCTGTACATTGACTAAAGCTCTAAAACAACCACTCTTCTCATTGCCTGATTTGTAACCTACTTAGTAAATACAGCGTTGTTTTTCATATGAAGCTTTCAGAAAATACCATTCTAATCTTTTTTATTATAGTTTTCTTCTTCACTTATTTTTTTTTTTATGGTTATGTTTTATTTCATATTTTTAAGATAGGAAAAAAGAGTTACTTAAAAATACTTTTTCAAGCTGGAAAAACTTGATTTGTTATTGTAAAATTACATTTGTAGATAGACATTAAAATCTGTGGACAAAGAAGAAACTGAGCCCTTGTCCTCATTACACTGCTTTTTGTTTCGGCTCAGTCAACTTATGAACAAAATATTCACTCAGAATTTCCATGATTCAGAGAAACTTATCAAGCCTAATTTGTGCAAGGCAGAAACACAGGACAGAAAATAAACTACCCACTACCCTGTAAGAATAGTCTACTCCTGCAGATACGGTATTTCTTTGAAAAGATAACTCTCATCCATGTACATGTAATATTTATGTGATAACTGCTACATATTATCTAAACATTCCTGCCTCACATTCCACACCCATTGAAAAAACAACACACCTGGATTCAGAGCCGTTTCTCTCCGGTTCGTCCACATTCACGCTGGAATCTTCTCTCTCCAGTCGGGGTGGTGAGAGTGACTTGGAGCGCGACTTCTTACGAGTCTCGGGCGAACGACGCTTCACTGGAGATTTGCTTCTTTTTCTACTTCTGCAATAAATAGTATACAGTGTGAGAATATTGGTAAATATGTATTACAAGACACTGCAAAGATTATTACATGTTAACAATAGAAGTGAAACGTTCGAACAATCCTGATTTTTTGGTAAACATTTAATGTTGTCTCTATAAATTTAAGATATATTAAATCTACAACCACTAATGAATACAGTGATTCCATAATAATAACTGCTTCAGGAAGTACAGAATTGTAATACAAGTCCATTTAATCAAAACCTATGAAGTTGTTTAAAAACATGACAGGATGTTTACATTATAGTTTCCACATTGAAACTTGTCCACATTATCGAGTATTACCGGTATTTTCCACTTTACCTTGATCTTGATCGACGGCTGTAAGCTCTTGGAGGGGTCCTGGACCTTCTCCTGAAATCAAACAGAGAAATCAGTAGGCATTAAACTAACCTGTATATGAAGTGTCTTAAACAAAAATGATGCCACAGTGGAGTCCGAGATAATCTAGCTAATGAAATCCTCATTCGTGTAATATGCATCATAGTCTTTTGTATGCCTCTCATGCACAACATATTCAATTATCAATTTGTACACATTTTATGAAAAAGTTTTGTTTAAGACTGCAGATGAGTAGCTGGCCCAATAACAATAGGTCATTCCTATTCAATTGAATTTTATTTTAACGTATGCATGCATGCCAGATTATGATGCACATTTCAAAGGCATATATTTTTTCCTTATGAAATACAACACAAAAATCCTTTTCCAACAAATATCCCTTGGCAAAACAATTCTACCAATACAAAAGGAAGTGATAAATCATAGAGAGCAAAAACCGGCGAGTCCCACTATTTTTCAAAAGTACATCAAAACCACCATACACTGTTCTTTCACGAGGGACGATAATTCATAAATTCTATCAACCAGGTTCATAAAAGTATGGCATACAACTTTGGTCAATGTGGCACATGGAATTTACTTGATGGATATAGAAAGGATATTTGTTGTTGATATCTCCCCTAATATTACCTGATGGGAAAGATGGTTTGGCCCTTCAGCGGCCCCCTTCAAGTGGAAACAAAGCCAACATTAGATCATTTATGATCATGTATTCCCAATTTGTGAGAGGTGCTTAAGGGAAATCAAATCTTTTCTTTCAAAAGTGTCAGCATTTTTCTTTTTTAACAAATCTTATGTTACATTACAAATTGAAGCTGTATTTAGTTTAATGTCAAAATAATGCCACTGCCTGAAAAAGCAGATGGGAAATACAATTGTTTGTGTAAGTAAACAGCAAAAAGTTGCTTTTTGTGATAGCAGTTTACCTTTTTGGAAAGCCATCTGCCCCTTTCTTTGGGCTTCTGATTTGAAATATAAATGAAATACAGCATGAAAAAGTGTAATATATGTAGTTTACAGTGTATATGAAGTAGCCTGTCAAAATTTGTACACTCAGTCACAAACTTATAAATGATCAAAAAATAAAATTCTACATTTTTTTCTAATAATAATGATAATAAAAAAATAACTACAATGCATAATGGTATATTGGTACATGTACCCTAGTAAATTTCCCAAAAAATGAACTAAGCAAATAATGATTTAAAAGTGGGAATATACTGACAGAGTGTACTGTACATGTACAGTCTTATAACTAATGTAACTACCGGTAGCTAATGAACATAATCAATAAATGCATCTTAAACCTACTGACTCTAACATTAAAATAGACAATACAAATTGCAACAAAATTGTATGAATCCCAAAATGTCATGTTTTTGTTTGATAATTTAAGTTGTAGTAAACTCAAGCATGATAAATGGTATATGGCAGAAAAAGAAGCATTGATCAATACCATCTAGTGTAATCTGACCCATTATTGGCAAATGATCATGTATGGGCCATGTTTTACCTTTTAGGAAAGCCGTTTGGCCTATCTTTCGGGCTTCTGATTTGAAATATAAGATGAAAAACCAAATAACATCAACATTTTTGTTAATAAGAGTTTTCGCACTTCATATTATTTTAATTTTCAAATTATGCAAGAATAAAACCTATTTTGGCATGGTCATTGCCCCAAAATAATGGACATATATATATAGTCAATTTCTATCTCACGTTTTTCAAATCTATGAGTTCATTTTATATTCAATGTCTCAAAAATAAATTTTTCTAATCTCCTTCATTCCAGAAGTATATTTTAAAATGAAATATTAATAAATAGTCAACACTACAACACAAAATCATAATATTTCATCCCTCTCAAACTTTTTTAAAAAAATTTAAGAAAAAAGTTACAAAGTGATTTTAATACAATTTTTAAAAGCATAAAGTGTTGGGGGCTATTCTTAAGCTGACAACGTCTATTGCTTTGATGTTTCATGCTATAATTACCTCATAACAGACAAGTTCTTCTTCACTTCTTTCTGATCACTTTATTGTAAACAAAGAGACAGTATTTCAAATCATTTTTCACTACACAGACATATAATATGGTACCCTCCTCTTAATTTGTTAATCTTCTTTTTTCCTTCAAGCATAAAGTTACCATATCATTTCTGTTGACTTCTCAAATTTTAAATTTTTGGCTTCAGTTAAATGAACTGTTGTTCACTGTCTCAGTTTCTTTAAACAATTCCTTATTCAGTCCCTCCATGAAACATTTAGATACATGTATATGTGTGTACTAATAATACATAAATTGGTTGGATAACAGTTTGAAGTGTAAAAAGCAATACAAGATACACAAAACATCACTCGATAAAGCCTTACCTGGATCTAGATCTGGATCTACGACTACGGCCTCTGGATTTCGAGCGAGACCGTTTCCTGGATCGGGATCGTTTACGTGATCTGAAAAAAGAAAAGAGAACCAGAACCTTCAACATGTTTCATTAAATACTGACGAGACATATTTTTCTTAAATTGTTTAAATTATATTGTCTCACAGTAACTTTCATATCTTATATTGAAAGAAATTTAATTAATAAATAGTTTCTCAGGCCCTGCTGTGTCGTTTAATATTCTGTGGCAATTATTAATTATCTACTGCTATTGAGAAAAGAGGTAACACTTCACTATTCAATTAATCAACAACAAAATAATTATGAAACTGAAAACTTTTCTTTCTGCTGTTAATTTTTAAAATCTACCTTGATCTCTTTTTCCTTGACCGTGAGACAGATCTCTTTCTTGATCGTGACCTTTTCCTAGACCTTGACCTTTTCCTAGATCGAGACCGTCGTGACCTTGACCGTTTTCTAGATCTTGATCGTTTCCTTGATCGACTTCTTTTCCTTGACCTTGAGCGAGATCTTTTTCGATATCTCGAGCGAGATCTAGAACGACTTCTGTCACCTGATCATTAATATAAAAGAAAAAACATAAGTATTTGTGAATTAGTAATAATAATGTAACAGGGCTCACACTGGCTCAAGATTTTGTGTCGCAACCTTTCGCGTGATAAATCACTTTTTCTATCATAGTGTTTATCACCATACTAGAATACTAGCTTTAGATCTTACATGTACATGTATATTATAGCATACCCCAAACTACCATTTTATTATTAAATTATTATAAATATTTATAGAATTATGTAATTAATTATGGATCTATATGGTTGTGAATATTGACATCTTGTGACAAGTATAAAGCTTTTTTAGAAAATTAGTACATTTATTATATTAAGATTTTATCTTTTAATTTGTTTTCCTATGATTAAATTTATTTTTGAAAAATAGAGCAAGAGAAGAGGTCAAATTTGCTGTATTGTAATATTATTCAATCCCAAAACATGATTGTTAATGCATCTACTTGGCTTGTTGATTGGCGTATGAACATCATATCTAAGTAGATATATGTAGTTTGTGTTAATTTCGGGAACAGAGGAAATTCTGGCTGAAGGTATTAAATGTAAAGATTGTGATTTATAGTCAAGATTATCATTCCAAATCATACTTCTTTTGTTTCAAATAATTAGTAATTGAACTGTGACATTTTAGCTAAATTCAAATGAAAAATTCCAAGTTTGCTACATAATTCTATTTATAGACTAGGCCTACCCTTACGATGTCAGAATTTTAAGTGTAAGCACCTTTTCAAAAAAACTTACATAACAATTCAAATTAGGTAATTTTGATCAACCATATATCATATCTTAAACCAGTTACACTTTTTCAAAATATATATTTCATTTTATGCATTTTGTTGTTGTCCGTATCCATATTCTTTGTGAAATGACGATCACATTGTAAGCTCAGTTGATGAAAGCATTAGATATGTCGGTGGTTAATTACAAATCCATTTAGCTGT